>NW_008360320.1:5970402-6001569 GCF_000622305.1 Nannospalax galili
AGAGCACTGGTTGCTCTTACAGAGGACCCAGGTTCAGTTCTCAGCACCCACATGGTGACTAACTATTTGTAAGTCCAGTTCTAGGGGATCTAACACTGTGCTGGATAGCTTTAGTGTCAACTTGACACACCTGGGTTGAGGGAGCCTCAGTCGGGGAATTGCCTCTATTGGACTGGCCTGTGGCCATGTCTGAGGGGCATCTTCTTGATGAGTGATGTGGGAGGGCCCAGCCCACTGTGGGTGGTGCCACCCCTGGGCAGGTGGGCCTGTGTTGCATAAGAAAGCAGGCTGAGCAGGAGCCGAGGGAGCAAGCCTGTAAGCAGCGTTCCTCCATGGCCTGTGTTCCAGCTCCTGCCTCCATGTTCCTGCCCTGAGTTCCTACCTTGGGCTCCCAGATGAACTGCATGTGACGTGGGAGATGTAAGACAAATAAACCCTTTCCTCCCCAAGTTGGTACTGGCCAGAGTGTTTTGTCACAGCAACGAAGAACAAACTAAGACACCGCCCCACCATTGGGGATTGGCAGTCTCTTCTCTTTTCCACCTTTTATTTTCGGTCTGAGTTTTCACGTGGGACCATTAAAGACAAAGGAGCAACTGAGGCTTTCTGGTCAGGGCTACCCCCTGATGTCAGCTGAAGGCTCTTAGTCCTCTTAACAGACTCTGACTGCCCACGTGGGTGTAGACAAAGACCTCCTATCTATACATCTTTCTAATACAAAAAATCGGTAATGCAACGGCCAGTTAAATGCTCTTAGAGTGGCCGCCGATCTCTTAAAGTTGCAGGAAGGCTTGCACTGTGGACTGAGTAGGAATCACCTGAGATTTTTGATCCCAGCATGTTCCCTTAGAAATCAGCGTTTCAGCCCACTTTCCTTTCCTATCTTAACACCGCTACAAACAAAAATCCCCAAAGTTTCTAAGGGATCTTCATAAGCCTTAAAGTCAACTTCTAAAATAAACTTCCCTAATCTGTTTTGTTATCTTGCCCCTGGGGTATTCAAGCCAAAGCTAAAACCAGTTAGGTGAGAATTTAAATTAACTAGCCCCTGTGGAGCACTTAAAAATTCAAGGTGGCTTGTGCCATACAAACAAACAAACAAACAAAAAATTTTAAAAGGCATTTTTCTCATGTAAACCTTCTAAATCTGTGGCTAGGCTTGTGTTCATCAGAATGTATCAATTCCCTGGTGGCAGACTGCCCCAGGAACATTAAACATTACTGACAACACTTTTCTTTTCCACAATGGGTAATTCAGCATCACGCCAAAAAACCTCCAAATTTGCTCCCTTAGAGCCCTACTTAAATCAAGAGGACTTAAGATTTCCCAAAAAGAAAGCTCAAAATTTTGGAATGAAGTATCTCAATTTGCACCGTGGATCCTGTCAGCAGACATTTCTGATGCAGAGGTCTGGACTAACATTGCCTATCTGGCTCATAAAAAGGAAATCCAGGAAAGACACAATTTTCCCCTTTCTTTTCTCCCCATAATAGCAGCCATCTGACAATGCTTAGGAAACCCACCTAAAACTGAGGAAAACTTACTAGCACCAGGGAATAATAAAGGGGAGGGTTCAAACAATGAAAAAGACCATAAAGATTTCCCAACAGCAGATTTGACAGCCCTAAAAAATAATGAAAAAAACCCTAAAGACTTCCCAACAGTAGATTTGACAGGCCTAAAAAATAAAGAAAAAAATCCTGAAGATTGCCCAGTAACAGATTCAACAGCCCCCAAAATAAAATTTGACCAAGTCAGACAAAACCCACCCATCAACAAAAAAAACCCTTACCCCCCCTCTTCCCCCCTGTGAATCCCCATGGAACACCCAGACTTCAAAAACTCCCAAAGATCCCCAGATAAATCCCCCTCCCCCTTCACCTCCACTGCCGCCACTGCCTGTGGACCCCTCCCACTTCACCTCCGCTGCCGCCACCGCCTGTGGCACCATCCCAGGCACACCCCACAGCCATAGAACAACTCTGTAATCTCGGGGATAATGAAAGTTGCCACCTCCAAAATCTCCAGACACAATGGCCTCAGGACCCAAAAACCCCACCGGTAGAAGCTTTTCCTGTTAACTTACAAATAAGGCAATGCCCACTGGCTTGGTACCCACTCCCAGCAACACATATGCACATATGGACCTGAACAGAATACAGTGTTAATACTTACTAATTCTGTTGGCTATAATGTCACGTTACATGTTCTTTAAAAAAAAAATTTTTGTGTACTGTGTATGTGTATTTGCTGGGTTTTCGTGTATGTGCTCATATTATTATTCTGTGTACTTTTCTGAGTATATGAAATATTAGAAAGTTTTTAAGGAAGATAGATGCCTAGCTTTTCAGTTGATATTCAGTTATAGTCAACATTCCTTCTAGGAAGAAACGAACATCTGATGTGCAAAATAGACATGCCTTCTATGAGTGCTAGTGTTCTGTTTGTGCTAACTAATGTAGTTGAACAGAAGGATGGAAGTTTTGTGTAAATATTGCGTAAGAGAATTCAGAACTTTGGTAATTTGTAGGTAATGGGAATTTATTGCACAATACAATGACTAATTAGTGTTATGTTCTTTAAAAATGTAAAATTGTGATCTTACATGTTCGTTTCTTCCAGAAAAATAACAGATCCTACAGCCAAAGCAATGCTTTTAAACAACCTTGTCTGCAAAGGGATAACCCCTGAGCACAGACAAACATGCCAGGGACTAAAAAATAACCCTAATACTATGTTCTGGAAATTTTATGTCAGAGAAACAGTTCAAGGAAAAAATCAGGTAATCAGAACCACAGACTGCCCCCTAATGGGCTGTCAAAAACCCGTAGAAATCATAATACACCCAAATGCTAGCAGATATGGAACTAAGGAATATGTTTGCTTCCCTTTTTGACAAAGAGACCCATCATGCCTCAAGGAAGTTGATACCTATGATGGCTGCCGCTATTTCAATTCCTGTAGATTGGAACAAGGATTCACTGGGAGATATCAGGGCATAACAGGACAGAGAAGACCCATCTACCTAAAGGATAATAATTATCTCTATGGGAACCATGACTAGTCCCTAATATATATTGCAGATTCATGGGACGATCGCTGGTGTATTGGAGTAATAGGAAAGTTCTACTCAGGTGCATTCTCTAGCTACCCTACAGCTGACTTTCATATCTCTGGACAGCTTGTACATGCAGCTAAGTTTGTGCTAACTCATCATAATATTATTTTACAGGAAAAACAAACAGAGGACCAGATAAGATCAACTATGTCCTGGAGCAAGTACATTCAATATGTTGCTAACTTTCTTCCCTTCACCACCCACCCCAATGCCTCTAATTGCTTCTTTTGTGATCCAGCAATAGACCTTCACTGACAGCAGTACCAGTTAACACCACCCTTCTGTACCCAGAAACAAAAAAGGATTTCACTGACTCTCTTCTAATGGATATTCCCTTATTCGAACAACTGGCTAACTATCCAATTTTCATTTCCAGCAAGAGTAAGCCTACTCATTACAAATGCCTCACTAACATTACTCTCTCCAGTATAGCATGCGTCACCCCTCCTCTTTTCCTATGGTGCAAAGGAAAAGCCCCAAACTGTGTTAATTCCTCTTTGTCCACCTTTTGTATACCGGTGATGATTACACTCCAGGTGTACCTACTTGAGAAAGAGGAAGCCGCCCTCCTCCTTCACACCTGCCAGCGGAGAGAAATCTTCATCCCTTTGCTAGTGGGGCTTGGACTTGCCCTCTCCCTGGGTGCTGGTGGTGCTGCAACTGCTGCTATTGTACAAACCCATCACCTGGCAGGAGACTTTCGAGACAAGCTGGACCAGCCTCGAGTCTCTCCAACGCCGACAAATGAACTCTCTTGCCAGGGTTGTGCTCCAAAACAAGAGAGCACTGGACTCAATAACTGCTGAACATGGGGGGATGTGTGTAGTATTGGGAGATGTCATTTTGATGCTTGCTCCCTGTTTCATATGATTTCTTCACTGACAAATTACTACCATTGCTAAAATTACTACCAAACAGGTCATGGTCAATTATCAAACCTTGGATTCTCCCGAGATAGATGAGTTGGCTCTTAAGGCTTCTGATGACACTTCTCCATTTTAAACCAAACAGGGGGCGATGTTGGGAAACCCTGCTGTTAGGGCTGTAGTTCTCCATGTCTGGATAGCCCTGAGGGGCTCGGCGCCAAATGGAAGAACTCCCCTTTCCAACAGGGGGCCTCCTGCTGTCTTCCTGGCTCACCTTGAAGTGCCACCAAACACAGATGCCTTATCTGAAATATGACCTTTGGCATAGTTACCTGGAGTAAAAACTACTCCCAGGTTTTTTCTATATGATAATCGGGCATTATCTGATAGTCTGGAAGATAGGAGCCCACTGCCACATGTAAACAAAGCATACTATGAGCACCTATCAACTGAGGCTTTTGCTACTGCCTCCACACTATAAATTCTCTAGTTCTCCCACGAATAAATGGAGCTGTTTTTCACTGTGCCTGGAGCTGTGTCATTGCTGTTTCACTGCGCCTGGGACCAGCCTGTGATCAGTTTCCCCGGAAGAGCTGTCTTCCATCAGCACCCACTGGCCGTTCTGACCCCATTCACCACTTCTGCTCTCCCTGCCCTCGTGGACCAGTGGCTAACGACCCGCGATGAGAGAGAGAGCCTCCCACAGCTGGCCCGAGCCTCCCGCAGCTGGCTCCCAACAAGAGCCTCCCCGCAGACTCCCTTTTTGAAAATTTTTATTATTTTTTAATTTATTTTTATTTATTTAATAACTACATGATTAGAAGAAGCATTTCATAATAGCTTTAATATATTCAATTACAATTTCCAGAGCAAAGATACATCTTTTTCAAAAGTGGCTATAATTTTTAGGTTCACTGTTCAATTAATACAATTATACAATATTGAACTCAGTATAAACCCTGTAAAACTTAAGACTGAATGAGTTTTAAACCTTTCAAAAAGATCTCCATTTCATTTTAAAATATACTGTTTCCTACAGAAAGACTCATTTTTAATGCTACTAACACTTAGATGTTTGCACATGCATTTCTAATTTCTGTGTATCTGATTATTACTAGTGCAAGTCGGTTATACTCAGTTCCTTGGCACCTGATTATGGATATAAAGCCATCAGGTGGATTTCAATGGTAATGTTTGTCACCTCTACTAATTAACATGAAGTACATTTTTATGCTTCCACCTCAAATATAACTCATTTTTTAATTTGTTGATTTTTGTGTATGTATATCAACAGAACATACCAAATAATCTTACTCATCTATATGCCCACTTCCCAAATGGCACCCTCCCATAGCCCCACCTCCACCCCACTGGAGCCCATATACTCTGTCATCCCTGTTACCGTCCACTGCATTGTTGGTGCTCCCAGCACTTCCCCAGTGTTTGTCCCTCTGCTGAATCTTGTCAGCCTATCTAGAGTTCCTTGTTTTAGGAAGACCAGCTGTTCCTCATCTAATAGCAATCAGTTGTCAATATTCCTTTAGATAAGATTGGGGTCTGCTGTTCATTTTCCCAGTTCTATGCTGGGGTACTGTCTGGGAGTCTCTTGGGCCACCCTGGCCAACAACTCAAAGGAAGGTATCTCGTGTCTGGCATTGTTTCTTGTTATGTAGCCTTTAGCTATACACATGGACTCTTAAAAATTACATTAAAATCATATACCCAAAGATCCCTTTAATCTTTGGGCATACTTTGATGGGCTCACCAGATGTTGCGAGAACCATGATGCTTTCCAAGCAGAGACACTTCTCTCCTGGTGAACCCATTCCAAGGCACCCTACCCTTCACAAAGAAAAGAGAAATCACCCCAGGGCTCCCGCCAGCTTCTCCCTATCATAGACATCAAATTACTCTTCCCAAACTCCTGAAGTTGGTCCTTTCCTGCATGTCCAGCTGATCTACAGCAATTTTTAATGCCAAAATCTCCCTTGGAAGACCTGCACACATGCTTTCTCAACTCCCCAGCCCCACTGTCCCTGTACCTGACTGATAAGACCAACACAATATCCCTCTGAGTTACAGTTTGGGAAATAAGGATATTTTATTTTGGCTTGCCAACAAAGCTTATGCTTTTCAGGAGGCAGTCACTTACAAAGGCATGAAGGTCCCTGGGCTTTTTCCCATACATCTCGGCTCTGCCACTGCCAGTGCCTTGCCAACATGGTGACTTTCCCTTGTTCCCGGCTTCCTCAGCATCTGTCTTTAGACCCTATCCCTCATGCAAGTGAAGTTGACCGACTGGGTGGGAGGAGTGACTTGTTTCCTGCATGGTTTTTCTCCTCAGTCATTGTCCATAGGACTCTGGCAAGTAGCAAGACTATGCAGGTATAGACTCAAAGCCTATCTTCATCTCCAACATTCTGGAAAGGGACTGTACATCATGGGGCAGAGCCCTATGCTCTCCTATACCACAAGGTCAGGGCCTAAGGAGTGACCTCCTGTGGTATCCACATTGGACAAGAACAGATCTTCTTTAAGAGAGTGTATCTAGCTAGACTTACTAGACACCAATGGACAAACTTGCACCAAGGGACATCTAGATAAAAATGCTTGACTGGATAGAACTTAATATATATTATATAGTGCATGAAATCCAGTGAGGGGGTATAGAGGGGTCAAGGGGGGGTGTCTAATTTGATTAAGATCTATTATATGAAATGCACAACAACTCAATAAAAGTATTTTTTTTTAATGAAAACCATATTATATCTGTTTAGGGGCTGGAGAGATGGCTCAGAAGTTTTGAGCAGTGGTTGCTCTTGCATCAGAACCAGGTTTGATTCCCCAGTACCCATATGATGAGTAGCAACTGTCTTTAAATTCAGTTCCATGGTATCTGACACCATCTTCTGACTTTGTGGAAACTGCATGACACTGATACACCTATTTACATGCAGGCATTATACTCATACACATAAAATAAAAATAATAAATAAAATATTTTAAAATGTATCTGCTTAAAACAGTGGTATCTAATGGTATCCATGTCCTTTTGTGAAGCTATAGTTCTATAGTGAACAGGGGTTTATTAGGTGTATAGAGGGTAAAGTGAAGCATAAAATGTGATCTGTGCTCATAGGACCTTCCCATCTTTAGAGTCAGAAAATCTCAACCTCTTTTGAGAATCAGTGTTATTCTTTTCTCTCCCAAACATTTCCTTTGTAGTCTCACAATGTTGACCTATATGCAGAACTCTTTGCTATCTGTTGCACACAATAGCTTACAAGATCTGGCCCTCTACTTTATTTCTGATTTATTCTATTTCCCTGATTTTTTCCTTTATTTTCACTCCTTTCTGATATTCCTAGAACATGCCATGCTGGCTTTTTTGTTAGACACCCCTTCTGCCTGGAGCTCTTTTGCTTTATATAGTTGCTTACTCAAAACCTTCCTTATGTCCTTAATAGTCTGGTAAAATATCTTCCTTCCATGTTGACACATTCCCTATCACATCTCAACAGCCCTGACTCCTTACCTGGCTTGAACTTTTTCACAGGATTTATCACTATCATGCTGTATCATATATTAAGTCTGTTTTTATATCAATAGATCATAAACATTGATAGATTCTATCAATAGATTGTATTTAACAAATATCACAGTGCTTGATGAAGCAAAGCATCAGAACAAGGCATCAGAAATCTAGAATAGTACAAATTGTCATCTTGGTTTAAATGATTAATTTCAGAAACAATATAATTCATTCTTATTAGAAGTATTTTTCCTTAATTGTCTACTTGTGATTAAATCTAGTGAAGCCCAAATATGCTCATGCAGAAGCTTGTATGTGTAGGCACTTATTCTCTGAGAAATACGTTGTGTGGAAAAATATTTCCTTCCTAAACCCTACTCTTTTCTATCAAATGATTCTGCTGAACTAGCTCTATTAAAATAAGGGTAAGAATGGGCCAAATAAAGATTGCATTTTAATGACAGAACCAAGATAGTGTACACTGGGATTATTTAGTTGCAGTAATGTAGATCTTAGATTGCATTTATTCCTGATGCTATGATAAGCACTTGAAATGTATATTCAGCTGGGAATTGAGAACTCTGGATTCTTTCCTTCATCCCTTCATGTTGATTATCCTTGGACAACTCCTCTCACTTTCTGGATCTCAGATTCTATAAATGTAGAGTGCAAAGGTTGCATATTTTATATGAGTCTATGATTTATATATCATTGCTATAAAATGGAAAATAATAATTTCAGACAATTTTATGAGCAAAAGAAAGGAACCAAGTATCTTGTTTGGAAAACTAAGACTTTAATATTTCCAAAGTGAGAGTTGTCATCAATCATCATTTTATTGTATTTTAACAATAATCAGGGCAGCAGTAGATTTGGAGAGCTGATCAAATGCTAATTCTGTAGATTATATCCTTTCTGATCTGATTATGTAGATGATATGGTTGCAGTTGAGATAGTACAATTAACTGACCAGATTTAGTTAAGAGAAAATGGAGGAAGAAATAAGCATTGAAAAAGGACAAATATATGCTGGGTGTGTGCTGCACACCTTGAATCCTAGCACTTGGGAGACAGAGACAGGCAGATCTCTGTGAGTTCACAATCACCCAGGCTGCCATGGTCACATAGAGGACATGGATGCAGTTCCCTGAACCCATATGGTGGCTAGTAACCATCCGTAACTCTAGTTCCAGGGGATCCAATGCCCTCTTCTCATCTCCATGGCCATTGCACACACACAGTGCACTTACATATTTGCATACAAATCATAAACACACAAAAATAAAACCAAATCAAATGTAAAAATTGCAAATATAACCTCAATTGTTAGGTAAGTAATAGCTTTTCCAACATGGCTTCTTAATAGAAACATCAAAAAGGAAATAACATCTTGCCAGCTAGATTTTAAGACACATTAGACCTCTATGTTTAAACTAGAGTGCTGCGTTCAAGTATGTCATTCACAGTGAAAAAGATTTTATAATTTAACAGAAGCAAAATAATACCCAGTGGGTAACTATAACTTCCAAAGTGTGTGTGTGTGTGTGTGTGTGTGTGTGTGTGTGTGTGTGTTTATCTGATTTTTTTGTTGCTGAATCCTTAATTTCAAATAGGTTAACTGTGGAAATGTATAAGATTTTAATCAGTCCTAGAAAATAAGTGTTGAAACTTGATTATTTGCTAAGCATTGGAAAAAACTACATGAATGACACAAATTCTTACCTTCAGGGAATTTGGATTCTACTGAATAAGTCTAATTTATAATTATCTGTTACTTAAACACATTTTAAAAGTCTAGAAACATTAAGGAGCTCAATAAATTATTAACTGAGGACAGAAATAGTGCAAATACAATAGACATGTATGAAATTCTAAAAAACAATAAATTTTAAAAATTAAATTTCTTTTTCTATAGCTATATCTAAAATTGATATGATGAAAACTTCTTGGAAGTAACCATACAGATAAATGAAGCAAAGATTTTCTAGTCTAAGCAAGGAGAAATGACTATTTGGAGACATTGCATGTGAGCAGGTTTCTGGAATTCACATGCACACATGTCATTGTAAAGGATTCATTTATATGTGCTCACAGTGAAGTGGGTGGATTCACATACCCACTGACAAGCTTGCTTCATTTATAATACCTTTATAATTCTAAGCAATTTATTATCTTTATCAAGTTTCCATTTTCAAGAATGTCTAGACTAGTTAAGGCCATTAGTGGATTCAAATTACTATTATAGCCTACTAGTTGAAACCAGTGCTTATTTAGATTAAAAAGAAGAAAGGAAGGATTGATTTCTCCCCAAACAAATTCTGAACAATCTTGACTCTATCCAACTGAAATCTTTATGTTTCATATTTATGCCTAATTATTTAAATTGATCTTATTATATAGCCCCTTTTCTTAAGACTAATAATTATCATTACCAATAGAATTTAACAGCTACCAATTAAGATTTAACATATCTAAGCTGTGTCATTTTAATCACAATATCTATTATATTTCATTAGAAGAAATAAAATTGCTTTAAAACACCATTATCTCATTATTAGAACTCAACTTTAATGATCCTCTTACCTGCCAGTACACATAGAATAGTGATTACTTCTTACTTTATGTGGCTCTGGTTAAGTGAGCACAGAAGCTTGGAAGAACAGCCCTACTGCCCAGCTGAACAAGGTCTTAGAAGAGAGGCAAGGGCAAATTTTTATCTATAGCAACCAAATCAGAAGGAATTCAAAACACAGTATATTTAATGTGTACCTATAAATGTGTGTCTTTATACTCATAGATTAATTTAGCATTCAGTCTTCATCAAAGAAGTATCTGTGCAGTGGACAGAGGTTGACAGACATACAACTGATCAAAGCACAGATAGGGTGTGTCTGTGAGTTCTGAGCTGTAGTGGGACATCTATAACACATTCCTTCTTTGCAAAACTCAGGGAACCTCTAGGAAAAGAGGGAGAAAGTTTGTAAGAGCTGGAGGTCAGGCAGAACCATGGCAAAACAGTGTCTACTGTACATGAAAAGAGCAATAAACTCATGAACTCTTAGCAGCTGTTGTCACCTACACAAGATCAAGGCAGTCAACTTTACAGCCTGAATGGGCGAGGGGCATATGAGTCTCCCTCCACTAGCTGGGAAGTTGATGGCTGCTGTGAGAGGGACACTTTTTATGTATTTTATTAGATCTTTAAAATTTTCATGCAGTGTATTTTGATTATATTCATTTCACATATAATTCATTCTGATTGTATTCAACTCCTCCCAGGTTTACATCCCATCCCTACCCACCCACCTTTAAACCCAGTACTCAGGAGGCAAAGTCAGGCAGATCTCTATGAAACTGAGGCCAGCCTGGTCTCCATAGAGAGTTCCGGGCCCCCATCTAAAAACTAATAGAGCCTAATATGTGTAGCCCATATACTATTGGATGCTTGGCCATCCCCTGAGCATTTTTGACATACCAGGTACACACTTAAAAAAATACTGACTTTCCCTTGCCCAGTAGCTATCAGTTGCTAATAGTTCCTTAGCTAGGTTGGGAATTTGTGCCCACCTCCCATCTCCATGCTAGAATTTTGTTTGACTTGAGCTTGATCAGGTCTTGTGCATACTGCCACCAATTCTATGAGTTCATATGTTTACCTTCCCTGTTGTGTCTGGAAAATATTGTTTCTTTGTAGCTGTCTACCACCTCTGGCTCTTCCACTATTCCACCATGATCCTTAAGCTTGAGAGGAGAGGATGTGATACAGATGATTCACTATTGCATAGTCTTGTTTTCTCTGCACATTAACCAGTTGTGTGTCTCTTTGTTAATCTCTATCTACTGCAAAAAGTAACTTCTCTGGTGAGTGTTGAGTGATGCACTCATGCATGGGTACAATAAGTCATTAGGAGTCAGTTTAACATTACGTCCATTTAGGAGAATGATAGTAGTAAGTTGTCCCTAGGGTGTACAACTTGACTAGTCACAGAGTCTTGGCTTTGATAATAGTGCCAAGAATGGGTTGTATTCATTGTGAAGTGGGTCTTATATACAACCAGAAAGTGATTGATGACTCCCATAATATCTGTGCCACAATTGTACCAGTGGAAGTGTCTTGCCAGGCTAGTCATTATTGCAGCTTTTATGGTTAACAGATAGCTATGATTGATGATTACTTTCTCCTCAGGTAGCATGCACAACACTTTGCTGCCCTTAGGAAAGCTAGATAAGAGGGATGATCTTCGATCTTCATGATCAGTCCCAATTTTATTTCTCTGTGTTTTGTAACTAAAGTGTGTGGTATTGTCAGCAACAGAGTCTTACCATCTAGTACCCCAAGGTAACCAAGATCATTACCTTTAGCCTATAATATTTGAGCGTCTATGGAACATCACTGGCTAACAACTCCAAAGGAGAGAGCACATTCATGTCATTGCACATGGTATTTGTTAACCTGTGGTGCCTAGTAGAGGCACTGTTGCTCCCTTATAACTCCATTTACCCGTTGTATAAATGCATATGTATATATTTTAAGGACATTCAACAGTAATGGGTTTCTATAAAATCTTCTCAAAAATTATTTAGTGTTCATTATTCTTCCCATACTTCCTCCTCTTCCCTGTCCTCCTATCTCCCACCCACTTACTTCACTTGCTCCATTATTCCCCATGGATCCTTTACACAAGCTGCATTCTATCGTCATTTCCTTGGAAAGCCCTCTCACATGGCCATTACTAGTTTCCTGACCTCTATGTATATTCTAATTTAATCACACTTATCCAAAGGCACAAAGCCAACATCCACATAGGAGGGAGAACATGCAATATTTGCCTTACTGGGTCTTGGATATCTCATGCAGGATGATTGTTTCCACCACCACACATTTATCTAACAGCTTCATAATTTCATTTTTCTTAAGAGCTGAATAATATTCATTGTGTAAATATACCACATTTTCCTATCCATTTATCAGGTGATAGAGATCTATGCTGTTTTCATTCCATGACTACTATGAATACAGCAAAAATTAACATGGATGAGCAAGAATGTCTGTTGTAAGATATAGACTCTTGTGAGTATATGCCCAAGAGTAGTATGGCTGGATCATGTGGTAGACCTGTTTCTAACAGTCTGAGGAACTTCCATAGAATTTCAACCACGGATACACCAGTTTGTAATTCAATGTGCACACTTTCCAGCAGTGAAAAAGTGTTCCTCTTTTCTCACATCCTCACCAGCATTTGTTCTTTTAATTAAAAAAAAATTTTAGCCATTCTTACTGAGGTAAAATTAAATCTCAAAAAACCTACAGGATGAGTTTTAATTTAGGAAGTATTTTTATATATTTCTTTCAGGTTATTATAATGTAAAGATAAGGTTGAGAATCCCCATATACTTCATTGTGGTTCAATTCTTCAAGTTGAATTAAATTTCCAATTCCTGTAAAATTCTGACAAACCAACTAAAACCAAGCATATTTTCACTCCCACACCTTCTTGTCTGGCTGATGATAACAATGATGGTATGGTGATTGTGATGGTGATGGTGATGGTGATGGTAATGACGGTAATATTGTCAATGCTAGAAATTATTATAAAGATGTTGTTGACATCTAAGTGGAATGCTTGTCCTTTCTTCTTTTAGGAGGTGATGCCTTTAAAATTCAGGTTGTTGAGTTTTTATAAGCATTCCTAAACCATCATATAGCCTGTTATACCAATCTTTATCTTTCTCTGAAATTTCTCTCAAACCAAATAAACAAAAACTCAAATTTAAGATGTAAACAATTTTTCTCTTTCAACCTAGATGAAACGATCGCATACTAAATATTTAGCATTTTCAATTTTAAAACTTCTGCATAATGCCACTTTGCAGGTTACTACTTTGTAGTTATTTCTTAATATCCACCTACCTACAGAGGACGCAAAAAGTGTAGTTAATATTACACCCTGCAATGATAAATATTTCCTCAAAAGTGTATTTCCTACACAGAGTATATGTGTGTATGCCTGTGAATACACTTGCATGTTGGTTTTAGTTTGATCATTCTTTTTACATCTTTATTTCACTTCTACTGCAGAAGATACTTATTGGAATGAAGCCCTCCTAACAGACATAATGCCCCCAAGGAGCCTGGAATGGTTTGGCAAAAGAGAAATCCCAAGCTTGCTGTTCAGTGGGGGCTTTGCCAAGCCAACATTGCTCTAATTGCATCCTTCCACTAGTTTACACTCTCTACTCCCCTTCTCACCCGCCTTTCCCTTCTTCCCGATAGTCCTTTGTGTGTACTGAAAAAAATATGTTATTATAATGAATACTGTATGTTTACAATGAGTTTCAGAGGATTTGGTCGCCAAAAAGATGAAGATATTTTATTATTAGCTTTCCAATGGAGATAATATTTATAGAATGGGTCGATGTGTTTGCCTTTTCAAAGATAAATAAAATGAATAATATCCAAACATGATAATCAAGATGTCAGTTTCCCAGTACATTGGTATTTAGCATGAACGCTTGCTACATATTTATTCTGTAAATCTTAAAAGATAGGCATTACAACAACTCCCTGGGGTACAGCGTTTTCAGCATTATTTCAGTATGAACAATATCCTTTTCTTTATAGCAGGTATAATATAACCCTAAGAGAAAAATGAAAAATTACAAATGTATGCAGAGTTTTCATCAAACCCTTTGGCAGGAAAATAGCTCTGTACCCTTTTGCTATTATTTCTTTCTCTGACTAATAGAGTATTTGAAGGTGAGGGTTTTTATGTTCATATTTTTCAAACTTCTGAATTCTCAGGGGTATTTTGTGTTTATTCGTTACTTCATATGCTTTTGTCTTTTTCTTGAAAAGCTGTATGGTGTCCACAACCTCATGATTTTTTAGATGTTTGTTAAAATCCTCTGAGATATAGGCTGAAGTCTGTAAGTTACTGACTTTCTGGAAGTAGGACTGAGTAAAACCAAATACCCCAATGTTCTGGTTCAGGATTCAGGCTCAGCCACCTTTTAGTCAGATAACCCTTAGTAAAGTACTTTCTAATAAACCCTGGTAAATGAACACAGATATTTGACAGTTGATAGTGCTTCTTGTCACATGTGATTCCTGATGGAGAGGCCATAAGAAGAGCCCCTAAAGCATGACAAGCCCTTTCTATCAATCAGATGTCTCTGCCATCAACCCGTGTCTGCATCTGCTGAGTTGAAAAGTCAGGTGACTTCTAATGATGATGGCAAAAGGCAACCATTATGGCCATTTTATACTCTGTCCCAGGTAATTTCCTGTGCCAGGCAGACCTGATATGATATTCTGGTAAATTTTTGCTAATTGGTTGTGGAAAGAATCTGGAGGCCCTTATTTTCAAAGTCTACTGTTTTCTGTGGTATGAATGCACCTACCATAGTAAATTTTAGGCTAGTAATGTAACATGATTGATTGTCCAGCTGGTAAAAATACACATCAGTGTTCAGATTTCCCATGGTAAAAATAAATAGGTATAAATGACTTCAAGAGCATAGTTAATAGTTAAATGTAATAAAATAACTCAAAGTAACGGGCTGAATTTATACCTTTATGGTGAGTATAAATAGGTGAACGCAATTGACATAAAATTTCTAAAATTTTGCTTTCTGTTTTCAGAAGTTACCAGTAGCAGACTCATCCTGAGGAGAGGGCCCCAATTCTGGAAACTCAGCAGGGTGAAACAATGAAAATCAGGTAGCCCTGACACAAAACATGGATAGCACATATATGACATGACATGGGCAAGCACTCACATGTCAATGGCATGGTGTTATGCACTGAGGGTCTGAATGTAAACATATGGACAGCCCAGGGAAATTACTAGTTCTCATTAGTTGAGGAATGATCCCATTGGCCAGCATGGAACTGCAGGGCACTGGCCCTTATGACAGGACTGATGGAATATTCTCTCAACCCCTCCCTAGAAGAATTCATGACAGAATATACAGCCTATTTATTTAACTTGATCCCACCCCAAGGGGCTATGTTTTCAGGTATTGGCTCTTGGATAAAGTAATTTAGCTTAATATTTTAATTGATTACATAATTAATTAAATATTTCTTGTTCTTTGTATTACTCAAAGTTCTCTTGCTTTTTTTGTTTTTTATTCTTGCACTTGTATATTTACTAATCGTAAGAAATTTATCCATATTATATCAGTAAATATAACCAATGTAAGCACTGCTTTTTCTTTTTTGATGAGAAGCACACACACCTAGAAGAATATATTTGTCCATGTGTCCAATCAATAAGTCTAAGTTAAAGGCATTTAAGGGATCCTATTTATGAGAGAAAGCAATGTTGGTTTCATTCTTACTTCTTAAGAGGCATTTTTCTACACCACTCTGGATAGACACTCAAAGCACCTGTCTTTCACGATGATGTTGCTTAATCCCATAGAAAGGTAATTTATCTTTTCCTGGGTATAAGTTTCATCTCCCAGGGTTTCAAACTATATCCAGGCCAAGATAATTGATGACCTTATTACTGCTCTTTGAGCTCTGCTGGTGGCGTGCTGAGACTTATTTCCTTGAGGCAGAAACCTAATGACCCACCCCTTCCATCCTGAACTCCAGTGGAGATTTCAATCTCTTTGTAAATCATATGAAAAGATAGTTGCAAGATGATTTTATAGAAATGACATACACATTTGCATATGCCCATTTGCTTGACTGGTAAACTGTGTCAGAGATCATTTGAAGTGGATTCTGAAGTTTTACTTTCATATTCTGCTCCAAGTACTTGTGAAACATTGAGTTATTTTTCTATTCTATAGCTTTCTCCATTTATTCAAATTACACAGAGTCCTCTCAATTAAATCTAAGAAGTCAAATATACAACAAATTCTAACTATGTTATAGAGGCAAGCTCCATGAAATGTTACAGCAATTGCTTGGTATATTTCACCACTATATCCCTGATTCAAATCTCTTTAACAATGGCCTCCTTTACCTTCCTCAAGCTTCTCAGTTCCTTCCCTCCATGGGACTTACAGAGAGCTGTCTTCTCTGGCTACAGCATGCCTGAATTTGCTGCTTTTCATACTCTAGTCCTATCAGTAGGGACCTACCACATTATTTTATATCTTTGCTCCTGACATTTTTCCTTTAAAACATTCATTCTCTTAAGTGATTGCTTTTCTGCTACATTTGCTTGTTCAGGTGCTTGTTCTTTCCAGCCATAGACACTAAGTTTCACATTAGCTAGGCCAGTGGCAGGTTTGTTCACATATTTCTTCAACAATCCTGCTAGTAAAATTTAGTTGTTGCTACTAGCATGGTTGTTCACAACTTACCATTAGTACTTGGGAAACTGAGAAAAGAGGACTGCTCTAAGCTCAAGAGCAGAATGGGCTACATAGTGAGTCCCCAGTCAGCCCGGACTGCAGAGTAGGACTCTATCTCAAAAAATAAAACAAAAGTTGTTATTGTGCAATATGATATCTCTAGTTAATAATTAGCTTCATTCTGTAAAATTGCTATGAACTTATTTTAAGTGTTCATTGTAACAGTGAGAATGAGCACATTGCTTACTTGTGTTTTTACTCTGACAAAATCTTTTGGTCTATGGCTTAAGCATAAAGTCCATCTTGGTGGGAAAGGCAAGCTAGTAGGTAAGTGAAGTGTCCAGTCATACTTTATTCACAATCAGGAGGCAGAGACGGATGGATGCTGGTGACTCCACTCATTTTTTTTCTCCTTTTGGTCCAGGACCTCAGCCTATAGACTGGTGCTGCCCACATCATGCTGGGTCCTATCACCTCAGAGAGCAAGTCTGAAAACACCCTCAAGGACATACACAGACATTTGTCTCCTACACAGTCAAGTTGACAATGAAGGCTGATCATCACAATGAGTTACCAAATTATTCAGCTCAACTTCAACATTTCCATATATCAAAACGTGTTATACACGGTAAATATATATGATCTTTATGTTTAAAAAAATAATTGTTGAAAGAAGGAATAAATAAATAAGTGAATGAGTATACAAATATAAATTTTCAACAAATTAATAAATAAAACTCAATTGGGCCCACTCGTACAGGAAAGTAGAGGAAGCCTAATGGACAGTTTGTTAAATTTTGTATGAAGCTTTTAAACTTAAAATTTTCTAGCTCATATATAAAATGTGGTAATGTGGTATAAATTATATAATGTTTAAAACAGGTTAAAGATATCTATTTTTTTCAAAGCATCATTTTCTTATGAAGATTCTAACTTCTAAGAGGTTTTTGAAACATGCATCATATATGTGCACTTATACATTATTGTAATTTTTTGTTGCTCAACTGTGAAATAACACATCAGATCTTCTTTGTGACAATACCTACTGGCCATCTCTCCTACCATCTTCCACTTTCTCCAGCATTTTCTAGTTACTGTTCTGCTCTCAACTTGTAGGAGATCATTTCTTTCATTCTTTGTATGAGAGAAATCATATAGTACTTGTCTTCTTGTGTGTGACATAGCTAATGCTTTCTGGTTAAGTGTGTATTATTACAAGTGACAGAATTTCATTGTTTTAAATGCCAACTAGTATTCTGCTGTGTATATGCACTACATTTTCTTTATCCATTCTTCATTTGATAGACATGTAGGTGTAAATAATGCTGCAATGACACAGGAGTGCAGATGTCTCCTTGACACAGTGGTTTCATTTCTTTTAAATGTACACCCAGGAGTGGGGTGGTGGATCTTATGGTAGTTATGTTTAATTTCTTGGGGGAACGTTCACACTGTTTTCTACAATGGCTTTTAGCGATTTACATTGCCACCCACAGTGTGTAAATGTTCTTTCCAATCCTTTTCACTTTAGCCATTCTTACTGCACCTCATTGCAGTTTTGATTTGCCTTGCCCTCATGGTTAGGGCTGATGATTAGTAGCACTGAGCATCTTGCATGGAGCCATTTGACTAGCTTTGTCTTCCTTTGAGGAAAGTCTGCTTAGATTTTTTGCTCTTTGTTTTTAATTAAGTTGTACGTTCATTCTACTTTCTTTTTGGTATTTAGGTATGGAGTTTGAAGTTCCTCATGTATACTACACCAATCCTTTATTGAATGTGGGGTCTGCAAAATGTCTTCTCCCATTCTCTATTTGTCTCAGCACTCTTGATGGTTTGCTTTGCTGAGTACACATTATACTTAACTTCTAACCACTGGGAGCATATGTTCTACTGAAGAGCAACAGAATTCCAAGCTATAACTATTTTGTGTCATTGATTTCTTGTTTTAATTTTAGCTCATATTTCCTATTCTGACATTAGCTGCGCACACATCAGGATTCTTATAATCTCTTTGATAAATTAATATCATTTTCATTTTTGTCATTATAGCTTTTGTTAATTTTTAGTTTTGGCTTGAAACACCTATTGTTTTATGATTATAAGGCTTTCAATGTACTTTTCTTTCAAGTAGTGGTTGCGTGGCATATCTTTCCAACATTTTATTTTTAATAAGCAGACTACATATTTAAGTCTGTCTTTCTGTGATATATGGATATACTTCAGTCCAATATTTTTAGTCAACCAGATAATTTCTATGTATGCTTTTATTTTAACATAGTATGCTGTTTTTATTAGAATTAATTATTTGGTACATGGTTTGCCAAAAAGACCTGAGGCGCCTTTCATCTCATGTAGTTGTGTATATGGCTCTATTTAGATCTATTTTGTTATTTTTTTTCACTTGTAAAATTTGTTCTTTCAACCTTTCTCCTACTTTTCTGCCTTTTTAGGATTATCTGAGCATTTAATGGTTGCATTATTTGTTTGCTATCAGACTATTACCTGTCCTCATCTGTTTCCTTTAATAAGCTAACTGGAATTCTTAGTTATAGTTTCTAAGAAATCAAGTTTTCACCAACATACATTCTTTCCTATCTTTATGCAACTTTTCACATAATGTACTACTATATAGTATACTATCATATGCATATCAATATTTATTATTAAATTAATTTGCTCATTATCTTCCATAGGGATTCAAATCAGCAATTGGGGGACTTTGTTTTTGTTTGAGATACTCTAATCTTTATTATTATTGGTTTTCACTTCTTTATATAGATCCAAAGATTTATCTCTTATCCTGTTCAATTTACCTATAGAATTCAATTAACATTTGCTATAATTTGGCTAATGATGTCTCAGTTTTTAGTTTTTATAAAGTGTTTTATTTCTTATATTTATTTTATGTATATGAGTGTATTGCCTACAAGAGCAGCCAGTGCGCTTAACCACTGAGCCATCTCTCCAGGCCCAGTTTTTAGTTTTTAAATGCCTTCATTTTGTTCATTTTTGGAAGTAGTTTGAAAAGCATTGAATTAAGAGTTGATTTTTTTTCTATTTCCATACGTCCTCTACTCAATAAAGACGTTACTCTACTGTTTTAAAGCAGATGGTTTCATTCACTAGCCTGGTGTTCTGGTTCTGTTTTGATTAAATTTTCTCTGAATTCTCTTAAGACATTTCTTTTCATGATGGGTAATTAGGCAGTTGAGTTGACAGGCTTTATATGTGTTTATTCTGCTTTAGGTTTTTTGTTGTTGTTGTTCTCATTTTCCAATTTTTATGGAATATTTGTGATTTTATATAATGCATTTTGATGATATTTAGCTCTCTTCCCATATCCATAACTTCCCTTACTGCCCTATCACTCAATTTAATATATTCTCATATATATATATATGCTGATAGAGTCTAATTTGTGTCCCCATATACTTATCAGTGTGAGTCTGTCCACTGGGGCCTGATCAACCCACCACTAGTCACATCCTTGAAAGAGACTGACTCTCCCACTCTCATCAGGGTAAGGGGAATGGGGGTGCTGTGACTAGGGAGGGAGGAAGGAAGCCGGATAGGTGAAAAAGAGTGGCCATGAGTGCCTCCTGACTCCCACCGTCTTTCCTTTCTTGACTTCCCTCCTTCCCCCTCACATCTTCAAATAGACACAAGATGCAGAGCATGATTCAAAATCTGGCAAGGCTTAAGAAGTCACTATGCCCACTCCCAGTCACATGCTTCCCCCAGGATAGCTACACCTTCTGAGACCTCTCAAAACAGCACCATCAACTGGGATGAAATGTTCAAATATTTGGAGTCTATGTGGGACATTCTCATTCAAACCACCACAGTAGTGTTGATGATTCTTACCTGTTTCCCCACATCTATGCTGTGATTTTTTCTTGTTTGAGCTTGCATGGGACTTGTGCATCCTTGTCACCACTGTTGTGAGTTCTGATAAGTAACTGACTAGTAGTCTGGAAAACTATTTCCTTGTGGTCATCTACCACCTCTGGGTCTTACAACCTTTCCACTCCTTTTCCACAATGATCTCTTCCTAAGCCTTGGGAGGCAGAGTTTGATACAGGTGTCTAATTCAAGGATAAGCACTATATAGAATCTTGTTTTCTGCATGTTGACCAGTTGTGAGTTTCTGTGTTAATCACTGTTTTTTGTATAAGGAAAATTCTCTGGTGGAAGTTGAGAGATGTGCAATATATGAGTAGTCTATAACAATAAGTCATTAAGAATTAGTTTACTACTATAACTTTAGTAGAAAACTAATATTAGGCTATTCCCTATTCCTTGTGTGTTGTCTCACTTCAGATTCTTAAGATTGACATCAATATCAGGTATGGCCTCCATTCTACTAAGCAGACCATAAATCCAATTAGAAAATAGATGGTGACTTGCATAATATTACTACCATTGTTACACTGATGGAAATATATTCGAGGTCAGTTGTCGATTGCAGGATTCACAGCTGGGTAAGGTTGATGATGATGTTTTTACTTCAGGTAGCATGCATAGCACCTTCCAGCACTATGAAAGCTAGCCAATAGAGATGAGGCTTTGGATTCTGCATCAGCTTCATTTCTCCTTGATTGTTCTATAGTTTGTGTAAATAGTATCTTCTGTAATTGGAAGTGGCTTACTTACCATGAGGTTCTGGGGGGTAACCTAGAGCAAGATCAATAGCCAGTAGTGTTTGAGGATCTATGGGACCCCTGGCCAACAGCTTCCAGAGAGATCACCCGTATCGAGCAGGCCTTAAGTTCAGTTAGTCAGCTGTTGATTACCCCCAAGATAAAAGTGCCACTACTGAGGCTGGAGAGATGGCTCAGTGGTTAAGAGGACTGGCTGCTCTTGCAGAGGACCTGGTTCAGTTCCCAGTACCTACATGGTAGCTGACAATTGTCAGTTCCAGAAGATCTTATACCCTCTTCTGACCTCCATGGGGTATGACACGGGTACACCTACCTGCATGCAGGCAATATGCTCATATACAAAATTAAAAATAATAAATAAAACTTTTTTTTGAAAAAAACGTGCCACTACGGCAACAGGTGGGATTATTTTCTAGGCTGCTTGTTGTTTCAGTTCATAGACTTTAAAGCTGACTGGGATCATTGATTGTCTGTCCATCCCCCCACCACCTTTGGCTGCTTGCATAGTATCTTCTTATAGTATGGGAGCTAGTCTTCAGGGAAGTAGCTTTCAGATCAGTTCCAGTTAGACTGCTCTAGGTTCTGTGTCCAAAGTGTGCTCTGTCTTCAGCAGTAGAGTCTTGCTGTTAAGTTCTGGGAGGTGATCAAGGGCTCTGGCAATCACCTATGCTATTTGGGAGTCTCATGGACTACCCTAACCAACAGCTCATAGAGAGATTTCTCCTGCCTGGCACTGTGTTTTTTGTTATCTAGCCTTATACACATGTACTTGTGTCCATATTTTGTGTGTATTTTTCAGTGGGCTTTTGAATGAATGCATTTCCCTATGATTTTTTATACCACCTAAGCATTATGTCTCCTTTTGTGCCCCTGTATAGTTCTCCCTTCTCTGTCCACAGTTGAAGTACTCCAATTTCTCCATTTCTTCCTTGGTAACGCCTGGATCCCACTAACCCCTTCCTCAAGCTCCTTCTTCCCCTTGTCCCCACGGTTCCTTTCCATTTTTCTGGCTGCTGTGATTAGAATATTTATACTTACATCTAAGCATTTGGAGTTAAGATTCACAAATCAGAGAGAATATACATTGATTGTTTTGTGAGTCTTTATTATTTCATTTAATATTTTCTAGTTCCATTCACTTATGTACATATTTCATGATTTTGTTTCTCTTTACCACTAAGGAGAACCGCATTGTGTGAGTGTAGAACATTTTCATTATGCATTCATCAGTTACGGGACATTTAGGTGGTTTCCATTTCCCAGCTATTGTGAAAAGAACAACAAACAAGACTGAGCAAGTATCTCAGAGGTAGGATATTGAGTCCTTTGGGTATATGTCAAGGAGTGGTATAAAAGGATGATGTGGTAGATGTATTTTTAGCTTTGAAAAATAGTTCTCCAGACTCCATGGTGGTTTAAACAGTTTGGAATCCCACTGACTTTGAATGAGCATTCTCCTTTCCCTGCATCCTTGCCAACATTTGATCTCCTTTGTTCTCTTGATCTTAGTCACTCTAACTGGGATAACATAAAATGCTAAAGACATTTTGATTTGCATTTCTCTAATTACTAATTATAAAGAATGTTGAACTTTTTTTTTTTTTTTTTTTGTCTCCTTGAAACAGGGTTGCCCTGTAGTCACAGTTGACCTGGAACTCAATATATAGACTAGCCTGGCCTTGACCTCAGAGGTCCACCTGCCTCTGCCTCCCTAGTACTAATTTTAAAGGCATGAGCCACCCAACCTGAAACACTTTTTTAACATATTTCTTAGCTGTTATTTCTTCTTTTGAGAGCTCTCTGTTCAGATTTGTAGCCCTTCATTTCATTGAGTCATTTGTTGTCTTGCTGTTTGTTTTTTGGTGTTTTTTTTTTTTTAATTCTTTGTACATTCTAGATATTCATCTTCTAACAGACATATAGCTAGTGAAGATTTTTTCCCACTCTGCGGGCTTCCTCCTCACTT
The DNA here is from genome assembly GCF_000622305.1 of Nannospalax galili. Classification (NCBI taxonomy): domain Eukaryota; kingdom Metazoa; phylum Chordata; class Mammalia; order Rodentia; family Spalacidae; genus Nannospalax; species Nannospalax galili. The sequence goes on from NW_008360320.1 coordinate 5,993,859, forward strand.
GATTTGTTGTCTCCTGTGTGGTTCCAGCTGAGAGTTTCTCATCTTCACTCTTTCTCCTCACAACTACCCTGTCCTCTATATACTATTACAATCTTGCACAGGTGTTTAAAATTCTTGTCTACTCATTTTGCCTTTTGTAATCTCTTAGACTGCCTCCTTTAATTGATGTTTCTTGTGTTTTCCAAGTCCTAGGCATATATTTGGATGACAAGCATTCTAAAATTTATGTTGTCAATGTTGAAGTTTATAATACTCTTTTAAAGAGTGTTAGATTTGGAGCCGAATAAATGTCTCAGTGGTTAAGAGCACTGGCTGCTCTTGCAGAAGACCAGATTTCAATTCCTAGTACCCGCATGGCAGCTAACAACAGTCCATAATTCCAGCTCCAGGGAATACTACACCCTCTTCTCACCTCTGCGGGCATTGCATGACATGGGTACACTTACAAACATGCAGGCAATACACTCATACACATAAAAATTAAAGGTAATAAATGAAATATTTAAGAGTGTTAGATTTGGTTCTGCCATGCACTTAAGTTATGAAGTAGAACACTTAGATACTTTTCAGACTCTTTCAAAGTTTTATTGAGAAAAATGCAAGATAATTATTTACTCAAGGACTGATTTAGACATAAGGGACAATTCCTTTAAGTTTTGATATTTGCTTCTTTATAACAAGGTTTCCCTGGGTAGTGATCACTTTAACAATTCCAAACTGTTTTTTTCCTGGAAATCATTAGGTCTGTATCCATTTTTGGAGGGTTCTGCAATGCTAACCACATCAGTAAATACACAAAGCATTCCGAAATCCCTTCCAAACGTCTTACAAGCTTGATTTCTCTTTAGTTCCATCATTTTCAATATTCTTCATAGCTTTTGGTGCATCGGTTTCACAAAATTCTCACAATTGTTTCCTTACACTGAGACCAGCAGGCTTTGCTTGTTTCTTTCTCTTTGTGTCATGGTCTGGAAACAGAAACCTGGTCATGACCTGGGAAGCTATCGTCTCCTCTTCCTCAGCAATTACAGCTGTATTTAGCCTATTGTCAAATATTTAGTGTTTTACATACACATACACACACACACACACACACACACACACACACACACCTTTTCCAGTGTTCCCAACTGAGCCAAAGACTACCTTAAACATTCTATGCAAGGTCTTGGACGTTGAACTACATATACAACAGTGGTTTTCATTTTTTGGATTGTTGTTTAGATTGAATCCATGATGTCTTCCTCTGATGATTAACCTCAGTCATGGGCTTTTGGCCTTTCTACTATCATGTATCAATTATAGTTGATGGCAATTATAATTAATGTCAATTATTTTCCTTTTTCTTTTTTTCTTTTTTTTTTTTGTCTTTTTGAGACAGGGTCTCCCTGTAGCCCGAGCTGTCCTGGAACTCACTATATAGGCCAGGCTGGCCTTGAACTCACAGAGATCTGCCTGCCTCTGCCTCCCAAGTGCTGGGACTCCCTTTCTCACTTTTGAAATTAAAATTATGTGTATGTCCTGCAATTTCCTTTTGCTAAACATTGCTTTCAAAGATGATTAAGCTTCTTCTCATTAGTTTATATAATTTAGTTTCTTACATCATGGTGTTCTGATGGATGAAAAAGAGGTTATTTATTTTACCTATTATCTTGTTTATGTCCTCTACCTCCAATATTTTGCTACTGAAAAAATTTTACTATGTATATATTTGAAAATAGACTGTGAGCATGTTTAAGACGCACATACATACACATACATGATTGCATTTATGTTATGTATATATATAGCAATGTGCTGAAACTTTGATGATGGAATTTCTCTACCTTCCTGGGCACTGCCAATTTTTCCAGAGGGATAGTCCGAACTTCCACTTCTCTTCTGAAACGGGGAGAAAGAGGGTTCCCCAGGGGGTTCTTAGTCTCATTCATAAAAGAATTTAAGAACGGACCAAAACGGAAGCTTTTACAATTTTATTAGAATCTTAAAGAAAAATCCTCGGGGCAGGGGAGCTGTTATTATTGGCAGCTGCCTTGAAGAGGTGAATAGTGGGAGGAAGGAAAGAAAGCCATGGAGCCATGCAGGTTTAGAGCCTGCATGGAGGTCAGACATGTGGCTGACTTGTAGCAACATGGCTGGGAGATGGAAGCTTTAGAGAAAAAGTGAAGAAATATAAGCTGCTAGGGGCAGCCCAAAGCCTTAACGAAAGCACATTTAGTAAGAAAGACATGAAGAAGAAAATGAGAAATTATGCTTTCCTGAAGAGTTCAGGAAAGTGGTCAGACTTACAGAGGCCTGCAAGGCTGTGGCTGGTCTGGAAGTTCTGCTGGGATCTAAGCTAGTTCCAGGCAGAAATATTCATTACACACTAGGTATTCCACATATCTATTTAGCATAACTTACTTAAGGTGAACCTGCCTTCCTGGGAGTGGTTTTATCACCAGGTAATTGACCAGTGAGACTGGAAAAATGGGTCCTCCAACAGATAGACTAGACATTTTTTATAGTCTGGACCAGTTAATTTATGGGGCTTATTGATACTCTATCACGTCCAATGTTTAAGTTTTTCTGTCAGCTTAATATAGTTTGGATATGACCGTAATTTGAAGTGGCTTATTATTGTTATTATAGTTTTAATTTACACATCCTTCAATTTAAAATACACCTGCAAAATATGCATATTTTAGTAACATTAAATATCTTCTTCAATATTTCTTGTTTATAATTGTTTCTTCTATGTGGTATCTTTTTAAGTATTTGTCAATTATTCTAAGGAGGACAGTATTTCTGTATATGCAAGAGAGAAAGTCTCATGTAGCAAGCCTGGCCTTGAACCTACTGTACAGTGGAGTCTGGCCTTGATCTTTGGATCCTCTGATTTTACCTTGTAAGTGATGAGATAACAGATTTTGCCACCATGTCTGGCTGGAATATTGATTTTTAAAGCAGATGTCTTCTATCCCACATATTCTATGCTTTAATATAGCATTATTATGATGGCTTTCTATATATAGGTATATGATGCCTTCTGTGGAATTTATACACACATATTTTAACTTTTATAAATAATAATCACAGTTAATTATTGGTTCAGCTCTACGTTCCAACAAAGTGACACCTTGCACAAAATATAAAACACTTTTTTCATATTGCCGGTATGAATTCAGTTGTTATTATAAAATTTAATCATTGAAATGATTAGATAACTGCTAGGCCCCCATTCTTTGAATCCATATTAGAGCCAGTAGGAACATTCAACAGAGAGAAGCTCCTTCCTCTACAGACAATGTACAGGCATTGCACCTCTCTGATTGTATCTTGCGGGTGTTCTACTTCTCTCACCCATCATAAAGTTCACAGTCTGATATCCCTATAACAAAAGACAGAATAACAAGAGAAACACAACAGAATTAGTAAACTAAAACCATACAAAGAATGAGAGCCTTAATAATGAAACTAAGACTGATGGAACGCCGTCTGTGAAGAATGGACAACCATGGAGAAATGTGATTGGACAGGAGGCAAATGATCTAAGGGCAATCAACTAGGTGGGTGAATGCAGGAAGTCCTGCATGTTCAGATTGTTCTTGGCCTCTCTGCATAGCATGATTTCTACCTGATATAAGGCAGGACTGCTTCTGAAATGTGGATCTGATGGCACACTATCATATTTTCTTATAATCAGCTCTTATTCAGATGGGTGAGGAAAGTTGAAGAACCATTTACAGTTTGGGAAATACAGATTCTTGTTCCTATGGCCTTTTAAAGAGGAGGAAATCTGAGTTTTATGGTCTGCCACGGGGAAAAAATGTGACCAGAAGAACAGAAGTCTGAGAACTACTTGCTTCTGCAACTCCCTTCGGTTTAAAGTTCTCAGCATGCCAAAGTACCAATAAAGGCATCATTTCTCAAGGCCCCAATAATCCCATTAAATAAAACATAATGAATGGTATCTGCAAAATATGACCTTTGTCAAAGTAGCCAGCAGATTAACTCAAAAATATTTGTATTACTAAAGAAAATAAAAGCAATAATATAAAGTCAATAGTCTTATTCCTTGACTTCTCAATTAAATGTGTTGGAAAATTATTATATCCAATTACTCAATGACTGACGGTGATGGGTCTGTAAATGCCATCTCCCTTGTTCCTGGGATGGATAACTCTGAGATGCATGTAACATTAACCCTGGATTGTCTATGGAAAATTAAACAACTCACTTTACAATGGCTGCTTTGACTGATGATGCCATTTTTGGTATCACTTTACTCTCTACTGCTACTGTTCACAAAGATCGCTTCTAAATACACATATATACCCTAAGTAAGTCATTTTTATATTACATATACCAATTTATGTAACATCTAATTATATGTGTAATATTTAATTTCCCTTAAAATACTAAAATCTGAATAGTGAACTTTAAGAATCATGACTTCTGCAAATTTTCCACCTTCATAGCAAATTAAAGAAAAGCCTCCTTCTATCCTTTCAATTCAAAGATTTTCAGTCAGATTCATTAGCACTTTTGCATTGGCCAGGTATAGACCCATTTTCTAAGGATTTCTAGTGGATAATTAATTTCTTGACAAATTGCCCCAGATGAAAGGGTATTAACTTTTGAGGATTTGAGACCTGATAGCCAGAATGATGCTGGTGAATTATAGCAAAGAACATTCTGTACATTAATGGACTCATAGCAAAAAGCAATCCTCATTTCACACAGACATGTTTTGCATCTGCCTGGATTCTCCTTCAGCTTTTTTAAGCACAGGAGTCTTAATGGGCTTACTGACATCTTCCAATCCACACCAGCATACCTCTCTTTTAGTAGCTTGTAGAAGAGAGCACTGTATTCCATTGTTAGCAACACATACTAAAATCAGTAATAGAACAGTGGGAGGAAACTCACAGAGGGTTATGAAATTCAGCATGCTAAAATATTAAAATCCAACTGTGAAAAGCTTTCCATGATATTTTTTCCATATCAAAATGTGTTTTAAACATTTTGAGTATTATTATAATAATTAACTATAGTAGTTTTGTAAGCAGTTCCTTTTGTAAGAGAAAATCTACCATCACTTAAAGGTTGCTGGTTTTTGACACTGAGCTTTTAAGTGGATAATTATATTTATTGAGAGGTGATGCTCACTTGACCACTTGGTGCTGTTTCAGGTCACAGAGAAACTAGGCAGGTGAACTGTTTTTTGTTGTTGTTTTTAAATGTATAACATAACAGATATTGCTATTGCACCTCCATTTCACAGGCATACTTGGTTAACTAAATCTTTATTCTCGGGAACGAAATGTTCTTCTCTTCTCTGTTCTTGGGAAATTAAAAGCTTCTACCTTAAAGAAGTGAGTGATACATTATCCACTCACTGTAAATTGAACCCATTTGGAGCTATTTGCATCTTGTAGAAACCTACAGCTGAGTGCTCAGCTTAGAGGTGTAATGAGTGGTTGTCACAACACACTGGAGGTGGCCCCATAACAAAATGATCCCCTGTCAATCCCCTCACAGGAAATGCTTTGGCAACCTGTAATTCTGCCCCAGTATTAACATCCTGCCTGGGTTTTGTTAAATGGCACTTTCTAGGAAGTAGATCTGGGGAACTTGTGTTTAATAATGTTTTAAGAGGAATATTTGATGGAAGTTTTAGAAAGCATCACATGGGGTTAACAGTGATTTGTCAGTTGTTTCTAATTAAAGGACCTAATCTCTTATCACTGAAGCAGTCACTTTTTTTAATATTAAAGGCACAGATGTGAATGGAAACATATTAATGAGATGTCATACTACATAGTCATTTAGTGTTTTGTTTAACTTAAACATAGCAGAAAATGTGTGTCTAAGTAGACACATGTAATGACATCCTGATAGAATTATAATTTCCTGCATTTGCATAATCTTCAGTAAAATTCACACTAGGTTCACCTTGCATTGCTAATTTCTTTTCCCAAATCTGCATTTTTAGAAAATTAAAGTCAAACCTAAAATACTAAGTGAACAGAAAGCCTTCATTGTTACTTCCTTCAAATTAAAACTGGAATTGTCATTTAAATATTTGAGTGCCAGGTGTTCTAAAAAAGTGACAAGAACCATTAAAATTGACAGGAAGTTTTGCATTTTCTGAAGCTATTTAAATGCTCTAGGTTCTACCATCCCAGGAGCTTAGCAAGGCTGTGGTTTGAGATAGAGATGAGATGTGACTTCTGGGTCTGAGAAATCAAGTTCCCCATTGTGCCCAGTTGCAGTATTCCAAAAGCTGTTACTTCTAAGAGTCAATCATGTAATTGGGCAATGAGAGAAGCCACAGGAGCAATCGTATTTGGCTGTCCCCTGATGTGTTCCACATGCCTGTCTACTAACACAGCAAGAGAGCTCTGGATGCCTGTTAAAATCAGGTAACCACAAAATAGTTTTGGGATGTGGAAAGACATTGAAATTATACATCTACCTTGCATTATTAGTGTAGGTACCTGTAGGAAATGCTAATTATTTCAAGTCCTTGTTAAAATACTAGAGAGACTATCTCCCAAAATGTCTCATAATACTGTGCTTCAAGGATCCCATTCATTTAATTAAAAAAAAAAAAAGTACACTACCATGTGTTCTACTTTCATTTCTGTTTCTGTGATAAAATATCCTGATCAAAAGCAATTTGGAGAGGAAGGGTTTATTTTGCTTACAATTCTGGGTTAAAGTACATTCTTTCAGCGAATTCAAAACCAGAACTAAAAGCATCACATCCATCAAGAACAGAGGGAGAGGAGATGCCTGGATTCTTGCTGTCTTCTTGGCTTTTGCTGCTCAGCCAGCTTTCTTCACCCTTACACAATTCAGGGCCCACCCAATGAAACTGACCCCCATCCACATCCAGGGTGGGTCCTCCCACTTTGGTTATTGATCAGGACAAACACCAGAATACATGTGCACATGCCAGCCTGCTCTAGATGACTCCTCAGTTGAGGCTCTCTTCTTGGACTAGTCAAGACTGTGACAAGCTGACAATTGAAAACTAACTGCCACACCTTGAGCTAGACATTACTAAGTATAAAACAATGATTATATTTCACGTATGGCAGTTCTTTGCATGTGGTTGTATTCTGTACTAATGCAAATGTTTACATCATCTGTTGTCCCAGGAATTGCTATTAAGCTCACCAGGGGTTAGTCTTCATTGTCAACTTGATTGGATTTAATATCACTATGGAAAATCAACTCTGGGAATATCTAAGATGTTATTTGTAGAAAACGTTATAGAGAAAGGATCCATTCTGAGTGTGAGTGGCAGCATATCCTGTACTGGTGTCTGAGACTGAATGAAAAGGGAACAGGAAAAAATAAGATGAGCAAGGCATTCATCTCTGCTTCTTGAATAGAGATGCTGTCTCCCAATTAGCTGGTTCCTCCAATGGGTAGGGCCTGACACAAGCGGGAAGTAGGAAGGGAAGCCGGGAGCCATCTTGGGATGGAAGCCAGGAGCAGCCGGTAGAGCCGGATGGTGTAGGAAACTAGCAGCCAGCGCAGCAACTCAAAGATAGAATGGACTGACTCCCTGTGGACCTGGGGCGAGATTGCTGGCCCCGGACCGTGAGCGAATGTGGGGTTATGGGCATGGCATGGTCTGATAAGGCGGGCTCTGAGTGGCGGTGGCGCTGGGCTAGGCACTGGGTACTCATTCCTTTGTAAGTTAATAAACTCACAT
>NW_008360320.1:6001587-6010089 GCF_000622305.1 Nannospalax galili
GTAGGGCCTGACACAAGCGGGAAGTAGGAAGGGAAGCCGGGAGCCATCTTGGGATGGAAGCCAGGAGCAGCCGGTAGAGCCGGATGGTGTAGGAAACTAGCAGCCAGCGCAGCAACTCAAAGATAGAATGGACTGACTCCCTGTGGACCTGGGGCGAAATCGCTGGCCCCTGAGGTGTGAGTGAATGCTAGCGGGGCATTGGCATGGCACGGTCTGATAAGGAGGTGGGCTCTGAGTTGAGACAGCGCTGGGCTAGGCAGTGGGTACTCATTCCTTTGTAAATTAATAAACTCACATAAAATATATGGTTTGTCTGATTGCGCAGGAGACCCAGAGAGAATTCGGACCACAGATACAATGTGATCAGCTACCTCAAGCTCCAATCCCATGTTCCTGACATGATGGAACCATGTCAAAATAAAACTTTCCTTCTTTAAGTTTCTTTTGCCACAGAAATGACAAAAGATAGCTAAAATACTCACCAAGGGTCACATCATATTAGATTAATCTGTCTGCCCTCCAGACACATGGCACACACAGCCTATTAGCCACAAAATAACCTACTCAATTTAGGGGAAAAGATTTTCCAATTTTAAAGTACAAATTATATGTAAAGATCTGACTACAGCTACATTGATGTTATGAACTATTATAGCAATCAAAAATAGTTCCCAATCTTCGTTGTGCACCAACAATATATAGAAAGCTTACATAAATATAAAAACTTTTCAGCTCCATTCAGAGCTAATCCAGCTTGGAAACCTATAGTCTCTACTGGGATTTTTGAATTATTCCAAGAGTACAATGAACTAGCCTAGGACCAGGTTTGAGGTATTCTATCTGGTCATGAATATCTGTTTTAAAATTGTTTGATAATATTATATCAATTATTGAAAAATTATATTAATAATTACCAACAAAAACAGTTTAAATAAGGGCACACCAAAATTGACTCCTATGGTACCACAGCCAAATATTAATATCACACCCCTTTGAGCACTCCAACCCTGCCTCCCAAAGACTTCCACTGCTTGCTCAGTTTGTGTGACTCTGCCTCTCACTCTGTAACCTGAACCCTCGGCTTCCTCTTCCTTGGGGATTCCAAGCCTATCATAGGAGGACCTGTATAAATTGACTATCCACTCTACAGGTGGAGTACTCATCCCACCCCAGCAGTCAAAACACCCATCCCAGAAGCTTGTTTGGAGTCCTCACCTACCCTTCCCTATGCCATTCCTTCACCATCATCTCAGGACTTGCACCAAGCATTTGTCCACAGGTAGAAAACTCTATTCCTTATCCCTCTGGTATTCTAAACACACAATCTGAGGATATGTATGTAGCATCTGCTCCCTTCACAAGAAGTGGATTCACATACTCCTAGCCTGGTATACTGATCCTGCTCTACCAAGACACAGTTTGATGACCTAATGTATTAGTTACTTTTCTGTTGCTGTGATAGAGACACCATGACCAAGGGAATATATAAAAGGAAGAGTTTATTTAGCTTATAGTTCCAAAGAGGCAAGATTCCATCATGGTGGGAGGCATGGCAGCAATTAATTGAGTAGGTCAATTAAACAAGAGCTCAAGAGGAAGTGAGAAATAGATGGCTGCCCAACAATAGATTGAGAACTATTTAAGATTAATTGCTGCTGGGTGAGGGAGAGTATGATTTACATACAACCACTGGTGGGCTAACTAGATACCAGTGAATACATTTACACTGAAGGACATTTGGGTACAAACACCTGAATGAATAGGACTCAGCATGCATGGCAGAGTGCATAGAGAGAACTCAAATAAATAATTTTAATTTTGACAGTTTGGAAAAAAAAGAATAAATAAAATCCAAATTAGTGGACAGGAAGAAATAATTATATAAAGACAAAAATTAGCTGAATGGAAACAGACAAAGAATCAATGAAATGAAGATTTGGTTCTTTGAAAGTCCTGAGAGGTCAAGAAACTAATAAATAGCCATGGGTTGGGGTAAGGTTTTCTGGGAGGGGAGGTAGAATGGAGTGGTATAAAAAAGGAAAGGGGAATAACAGAGTATGAAGAGTTAAATTGGGAATGGAAAAGTAGAACAGAGAAGGGAGTATGGGAAGTAAAAAGTAACACTGAAGACTTTTAGAAGAAGCCATAGCGAAACCTACCAGTAGAAAAGCTATTTAAACTGTGTACATATACATAATAATTTTTAAAAAAGACTAAAAGGAGTTACTTTATAACAGAAGACATTGTAGCTAGGAGACGCCGCGGGTTTGTGAAGTAAAAGTCCAATGCCAGAAATAGATTCTCTCTTTGGATTCTCTCTTTTTAAGCTGTTGAGCAGACTGACTCATAGATACTTCAACAATACTGACAATTTTCCCTGTCTTGGCTACCCACCAGAAATTCACATTAAGACCCTATTGCCAAGGGCTAGGCATCTCTGACCTATAGTAGGGTCCTAGACCTTAGCAGTGCCTGGATTAGGCCTTGCATGGTGGTAAGCTTCTCCAAATCAGTGCCCATCCACCTACACTGGGACCAGGTGTGACATATCTCACTGTACCAGGACTTGTCTTCTCTGCCCTGTAGTAGGGGCCCAGACCTTAGAAGACTGCTTGAGAGAGCCTGGATCCTCCTCATGGGGGTGAGCTTCCTCAAATGTGCCATATACATCCCTCTAAATTGGAACCACCTGTAGTTTATCCCACCACCCCAAGTCTAGGTTTCTCTGTTCTCTATTAGGGGTCCGAAATATTGCAGAGTCCCTGAGAGGGCCTACATCAGGTCCCCACCTTTAGCAAGCTTCCCTAATTATGCTAGTAGGGGCCTAGACCTTAGAAGGAAGCCTGAGAGTACCTGACTAGAAACTGACTTGGGCCTCTGAGGGAGATCCTGAGTAACTGGCCTGAAGCTACCTTTTCCCTCCAATATAAAATCTGAGAGAACCCAAAGCATAGATCAACCAGCTTTTCACACCCAATAAGAAAACAACCAAGGCACATCAATAATACAAACAGAAGAAGATTTCAACTCAACAAAGGAAGGCTTGAGTTTCATACAAAAATCACAAGCAGCAAAAGAAATCTACATGTCAAAATCACAATGGAAAAATAATAATACGGAAAACCAAAATAATATGTTCCCACAAAACAGCACCAGCTCTATAGAAGAGCTCTGCAAGGAGAACCCCTAGAGACAATGCAGGACACAGAATTTAAAAGAATAATCATAACCGTAATCAAAGAATTAAATGAATTTAAAGAACACACAAACAAAAAAAAATCAAAGAAAGAAGATAGGGATAAACTTTTGACTGTGTTCACAGTTGAGAAATATTGAGGAAATTCTGGCTGGAATGAAGATGGAAGTGAAAAACTCAATAAGCCAATTTGAAACAACAGGATAAAGACTCACTGAAAGAATGAATGAAATGGAAGGCAGAATATCAAGGCAGAATGATAAGTTGAAGAATTGGACCACTCAAGCAAAGATTATAAAAAATTAAAAAAAATCCCAGAAATAGAATATGCAAGAGATGTGGGACACCATGAAAAGACCAAGTTTACACATCACAGGCAAAGAGGAAGGAGAAGAATCTCAGGATAATGGTATTGACCAGATCTTAAACAGGATTATAGAAGAGAATTTTGCTAATTTAAAGAAACTCCACATGGCTTATCATAGTAAAAACATTAAATGTACAGAGCAAAGACAGAATACTGAAATTTGCAAAAGAAAAACAAGTCACATATGAAGGAAAACCCATCAGAATTACTGCTGACTTATCAATGCAAACTTTGAAAGTCAGAAGAGCCTGGACCAAGGTATTCCCAGTCTTAAATGACCATAGATGCCAACCCAGAATACTTTACCCAACAGAAATGTTTATTATAGTTGAAGGGAAAGAAAATCTTCAATGATATGAATAGCCTGAAAGAATACATGTCCACAAAACCAACTCTTCAAAAAATACTTGAAGCAATACAAAGAATGTAGAAAGGAACAGCTATAGCCAAGGGGTAACAAAAAGAAAGTAAATGAAGGTATAATTGTAGAAACACAAAATTAGATCAAGAATGCAAAAAGTAATCAAAATGATGGGAACCAATACATATCTTTAAATAATAACTTTCAATATCAGTGGACTGAACTCCCCAACCAAAAGACAGGCTAGTTGAATGGACTAAGAAACAAAACCCATCCTATTGTCTCCAAGAAACCCATCTCATAAAAACAGTACTACAGAACTTTAAGAAACAGATTAATCCCAACTCAGTCATAATAGGGGACTTCAATATCCCACTGTCTCCATTAGACAGGTCGACTGGACAAAGCATAGAGAGACATCTGAATTAAATGATACCATGCATCAAATGGACCTGACAGATGTCTACCAAATATTCCACTCAAGCCCCAAAGAATACACTTTCTATTCAGCACTCCATGGAACTTCCTCTAAAACTGACCATATACTGGGGCACAAAGCAAATATGAAAAAAAAATTGAAATAATTCCATGCAGTCTATCAGACCACAATTCAATAAAGCTTAAAATCAACACCAAAAGAAGCCCTAGTAGCTACATGAACTCATGGACATTAAACCACACACTTCTGAATGATGAATGGGTCAAATAAGAAGTTAAGAAAGAACTAAAAGTATTTCTGGAACTAAATGAAAAGGATAATACAACACAAGAAAGCCTCTGGGATACTTTAAAACCAGACTTAAGGGGGGCATTTATAGATCTAAGTGCCTACATTAAAAAATCAGAAAGATGCAGAGAATGAGCCAGCAGAGTGTGGGTCCTTGGACAGGACTTCTATATTGAGGTCCACCCACCCAGGGCTCAGGGACCATTGAGGAAGAGGAGGCAAAAAGATTGTAAGAGCCAGGGAGGAGGTGCATGTCATACAGAAATAGTCCTACATGCACCTGGGACCCTTCTCACAAAAACCTACAGTAATGATGTCAGCATGAAAACTTAGGCAGACAAAATCCCAGCACAGAATTTTGGAAATGAACCCCAAGCCCCAACAGTAATTGAAGAATTATTGGCAGCTGAATACTGCTGGGTTAGAAAGAGCTGATCTTTTTGAAGGGAGAGACTCTAGATAGGTTGACTAAACCCCAGTGGATGAACTTGCATTGAGGGACATATCTCGGGACACTAACTTTACATAATAGGCCTTAATACAAATGACAGAATGTATGAACTCCTATGGGGAGAGGGCTACGTGAGTGTGCCAAAGAGGAAGGGAGAAGGGGATATAATTTTATGTATGAAATACACATTCAGTAAAAAAATTGTTTGAAAAAATAAACAAATGCTACTCCTTTTCCCTCAGACCATATAGAAGCTGCTTCTTTTTATACAGGAACCAAGGTTTGTTTCAATCAATATTAGCATTTTTCTTTGGCATATGAGGGGTGTATTATAGTTCTCAAATTAGAGCTTACCTCACTTCTGTTTAGACCAACTCTATGAAGCAATGTGGGAGTTTCATCAGCACATTGGCTGAATTAAAGGTAGATGGCTTTGAAAAAAAAAATCAGAAAGAACACACACACACACACACACACACAGACACACACACAAAATACAAAAGAGTACAACTCAAGACTCTGGAAAGGCAAGAACAAATTAAACCCAAACCCAGCAGAAGAGAAAAATATAACAAAGATCAGAGGAGAAATTAATAAAATAGAAACAAAGAAAACAAAACAAAGAATCAATGAATCTTAGAGCTGACTCTTTGGAAAAGCTAAACCAGATAGACAGCCTAGTTAATAAAAGCAAATACAAATTAACAAAATCAGAGACGAAAGATGAAACATCACAACAGACACCAAAAAGATCCATAGTATTATAAGGGAATACTCTAAAAACCTATACTCTATTAAATTTGAAAAACTCAAAAACATGGATGGATATCTAAAATCATGGTAACCACTAAAGCTAAACCAAGAAGAGATCAACAGCTTAAATAGACCCTTAACATATAAGGAAATTGAAACAGTAATCTAAAACCACCCAACTAAAAAATAAAGCCCAGGCTTCAGATGGATTTACAGCATAATTCTACCCAGCATTTAAAGATCTACAACCAATAAGACTTAAATTATTTAAAAAGATAGAAACAGAGAGAAATGCCCCAAATTCCTTCTATAAAGCCAGCATCTCTAATACCTAAACCAGGTAAAGAAACAACCAAAAAAGGAAACTATACACCCTTATCCTTAATGAATATAGATGCAAGCATCCTCAACAAAAAACTTGCAAACTGCATATAGGCACATATGAAAAAGATCATCCACCATGATCAGGTAGGTTTTATTCCAGAGATGCAGATGATTCATTATATGTAAAGCAGTAAATGTCATAAATCATATAAATGGACTCAAAGACAAAAATCACATGGTCATCTCAATAGATGCAGAAAAAGCCTTTAACAAAACTCAACATGCATTCATGTTCAAAGTCCTAAAGAGAATTGGACTAGAGGGAACATACCTCAGCATAAGTAAAGCTATACAAAACAGACTCACAGCCAACATCATTCTAATTGGAGAAAAGCTGGAAGCATTCCCATTAAAATCAGGAACCAGGCAAGGATGTCCACTATCTCCACTCCTTTTTAATATAGTGCTTGAAACTCTTGCTATAGCAATAAGATAGTAGAAGGAAATTAAAGGAGTATTTATTGGAAAAGAGATCAAATTATCCCTTTTTGCAGAAGATATGATACTATATCTATGGGATGCCAAAAATTCCACCAGAAAATTCCTAGAGCAGATTAACATTCTCCTTAAAGTGGCAGGTTACAAAATTAATCTACAAAAATCAGTAGCCTTTCTATATATCAATAACAAGCAATTGGAGAAAGAGTACAGGGAAACCCTCCCATTCACAATAGTGTCAAAAAACATATCTTGGAATAAATCTGACCAAAAACATCAAAGACCTCTACAATGAAAAATTTAAATATTTAAAGAAAGAGATTGAGGGACCTCCCATGCTCATGGATTGGAAGAATTAGTATTGTGAAAATGACCATCCTACAAAAAGCAACATATAGTTTCAACACAATTCCAATTAAAATTCCTATAGTATACTTCACAGAATTAGAAAACAACAATCCTAAAATTCATATGGAAGCACAAAGGACCCTGGATAGCCAAAACTATCATGATCATGAAGACCAATGCTGGGAAGAATTACTATATCATATATCAAACAATATTATAGAGGTACAGTCATAAAAACAGCATGGTATGGATACAAAAATAGACACAGATCAATTGCACATAACTAAAGACATAAACATGAGTACATGCAGTTTCAACCACCTGATATTTAACAAAGGTACCAAGAACACATAATGGAATAAAGGCAGCATCTTTAACAAATGGTACTGGTAAAACTGGATCTTCACCTGTAGACAAATGAAACTAGACCCTTATCTTTCACCATTCATAAAAGTCAACTCCAAATGGATCAAAGACCTCAGTGTGAAACTTGAAATTCTGAAACTGCATGAAGAAAACATTGGCAATTACCTACAAGACCTAGGTACAGGAAAGGACTTTCTAAATTGGACATTAGTTTTTTGGAATTTAAAGTCAACAATCAACAAATGGGACCTCATTTAGATAATTGCCAATGTTTTAGTTTAAACACTTCTCTACAGCGAAAGAAAAACCAACAGAGTGAAGAGAAATCCCACAGTGTGGGAGAAAATTTTCACTAGAAATACATCTGACAGAGGTTTTACATATAGAACGTATAAAGAACTCAAAAAACAAAGAATGAAGAAAAAAATGACTGAATTAAAAGGTGGGCTAAAGATCTAAACAGAAAGTTCTTAAAAAGAGAAATAAAGATGGCTAGGATATATCTTAAAAAGTGTTCAACATCTAGCTCAACAACATAGTAATTAGGGAAATGCAAATTAAAACTACTTTAAGATTTGACCTTACCCCAGTCACACTGACTAAGATCAAGAAAACAAGTTCTATTAAATGCTGGAGAAGATGTGGAGAAAGGGGAACACTGATTCAATGCTGGTGGAATTGCAAACTTGTGAAACCACTATGGAATGCAGTGCTCTTAAAAAACTCAAAATGAACCTACAATGTACCTTTGTTTTACCATTCCTTGGCATATACCCAAAAGACTCATCTTATTGCACAGACACTTGTACAACCATGTTTGTTGTTGCTCTTTTCACAATAGCTAAAAGATGGAAGCAACCTAAGTATTCCAACTGATGAGTAGATAATGAAAATGTATATTTACACAATGGAGTTCTACTCAGTGGGAAAGATGAAATTATGAATTTGCAGGTAGATGGATGGAACTAAACATTTTTGTACTAAGTGAAGTAGCACAGACTCAGAAGAAACAAAAGGCATATGTTCTCCCTCATTTGTGCATTCTAGCACCAAATCCTTATATATGATTATATATCATGATATAACTGTAGGAACCAGTATAATGGAACTA
>NW_008360320.1:6010535-6029484 GCF_000622305.1 Nannospalax galili
TGTTCAACATCTAGCTCAACAACATAGTAATTAGGGAAATGCAAATTAAAACTACTTTAAGATTTGACCTTACCCCAGTCACACTGACTAAGATCAAGAAAACAAGTTCTATTAAATGCTGGAGAAGATGTGGAGAAAGGGGAACACTGATTCAATGCTGGTGGAATTGCAAACTTGTGAAACCACTATGGAATGCAGTGCTCTTAAAAAACTCAAAATGAACCTACAATGTACCTTTGTTTTACCATTCCTTGGCATATACCCAAAAGACTCATCTTATTGCACAGACACTTGTACAACCATGTTTGTTGTTGCTCTTTTCACAATAGCTAAAAGATGGAAGCAACCTAAGTATTCCAACTGATGAGTAGATAATGAAAATGTATATTTACACAATGGAGTTCTACTCAGTGGGAAAGATGAAATTATGAATTTGCAGGTAGATGGATGGAACTAAACATTTTTGTACTAAGTGAAGTAGCACAGACTCAGAAGAAACAAAAGGCATATGTTCTCCCTCATTTGTGCATTCTAGCACCAAATCCTTATATATGATTATATATCATGATATAACTGTAGGAACCAGTATAATGGAAGAGAACCAGTGAGGTAAAGAAAGAAGGAATCTAAGAGAGAACAGTAGGACACACTTGTTACTAAGGGAGAAATATGTAAAACGGGAGATAGTGAAATGAGAGTGGAGAGGGAGGGCTATACAAGGAACAATGGGGATAAAGGGGAAGAAGGAGCTTGAGAGAGGTGGGACTGTAGCAGAAAGGAGTTATCAAGGAAGAAATGGGGAAAATGGGGACACTTAAAATGGGGAAGGCAGAGAGGGAGGACAAGACAGGGAGAGAGAGAGGAAGGATAAATTATGTCTAGTTAGTATAAGATACCAGAGGTAATCATATTAGTCCTAAAACCTACAGAAGAACTACACATACGTTATCTATACGTTAGTCCAAGTGTATAGTTGAAGGCTACATGTCAAGAAACAGTGCTAGGCAGGAGAAACCTCTCTTTGAGTTGTTGTCCAAGGTAGTCCAAGAGACTCCCAAAATTACACAGGCTATTCCCACAGCCCTTGATTGCCTCCTAGAACTTGAAGATAAAACCCTGTTGCTGAAAATGTGATATACTTCAGACACAGGATTTGGAGCAATTAAACTGAAACTGACTTGGAAGTCACTTTCCCTCAAGGCTAGCTCTCATAGCTTTGGAGAGATCTATGTAAGACAGTAAAACCCCAACTTCAAGGCCTAAAAGCCACATCAATGACCAGCACAGCAAATGACATTGGTGAAGTAGTGGCACTTTTATCTTGGGGGTAATCAACAGCTACTTACTTAAAGGCCCCTCAATGGGAGGAAGCTCATGTCTGGTACTGTAAACCTAGCCACATACACATACCTGGAGAAGTCATAGATCTTAGAGAAAACCCCAAAGGTCTCACATCCCTAGACAAATGTAATTTCTTACAATGTGCAAAATATGGATTCTTAAATTTACAGACAAGTATTCCAGTTACCATCCATCAAAGAGACTTCTTTTTCAACAGAGATTATTTAGAGTTCCACAACTGGTCACACACGGAGATTGTCTGTGAATTGCCCAAGCCTAAGTGGCACATCAACGATGCAATCTCTACACCTAAGGCTCATGGGACATAGAAAAAGGGATGAAGAGAACACTAATGCATCTTTCATTTCTCACCAATGAAGCACCTCCATGCAACAGAGGGCCAGGAAAACAAAAGGTCACAAATGGCCAAAACATAGAATATAAAAGTTTACAGAGTATGCATCCTTGGACAGAACTCCTATATTAAACTCCACCCACCCAGGGCTCGGGGACCACTGAAGAAGTGGGGGAAGAAGGACTGTGTAAGAGATAGGGAAGAGGTGCATATCATTGTGGAAATAGAGTCCTACAGGCTTCTTTGACATTTCTCATATGAACCTTACAGCAATGGTGCACAAGATCCATGCAAACTCAAGCAGAAAAAAACTCAGCAAAGAACTGTGAAAATGGACAGCAGGCCCCAATATTAGTTGAGGGAATATTGGTAGCTGATTACTTCTTGGTGAGGAAGAGTTGATTTTCTTAAAGGGAGGGAGTCTAGATAGGCTGACTCACCTCAGTGGGTGAACTTGCACTGAAGGATATCTGGGGATAGTAACATGACATGATAGGACTTAAAACAAATGACAGTATATGTGGATTCAAGTGTGGAGGCTATGGGAGGGGACCAATGGGAAAGGGGGTGTAAAGACGACCAAGATGTTCTTTATGAAATATACAAAAATTCAGTTTAAAAATAAATAAAAAAATAAAAATACAAACATGGATCTCTGCATGCACTGGTCCCTACTTTAAAAACTCAGTGACCGGGCATGGTGGCTCACACATTTAATCCCAGAACTTGGAGGCAGAGGCAGGGGATCTCTCTGAGACTGAGGCCAATTTGGTTTACATAGCAAAATCCAGGCTAGCTGGGGCTATAGGAGACCCCGTCTCACAAAAAGGTAACTTGAAAGTAGCTTAGTGATTGATAGATTAATGGGGGAGGGGGCTGGATCTGATGACACAGTATGCATGTATGGAAATGTCACACCCATTAATATATAAAATTAATGTGAATTAATAAAAGTGATGTGCAAGGAAAAAAATAATTTCATATATATCTACCTTATATTTTATTCTTTTAATCTCCTCTCCAACTCTGCCTGGATCCCCCCCATAGCCTCCTCTCAATTTCTTTTCTTAATTCACTGCATCCAATTAGTGCCGCCCATATATGTGTGAGTACAGCGCCATTCACTGGAGCATGGGTGATCTACTAGGGACCACACCCTTAGAAATTTTGACTCTCCTTCACCTTCCAGTCATCAACTGTCAATAGCTCCACAGCTAGGGGTTGGGGTTTCCATCCACGCTGAAGTGTTGATTTGTTTAACCAAGTTCAGGTCAAATACAAGACAAAGCCCTAGTCATTACACAAACTCACGGTGATTAAACAACACACTCCTAAATAATGAGTGGGTGAAAGGAGAAATAAGAAAGAAATAAAAGAATTCCTGGAATTCAATGAGAAGGACAATACAACACAACAAAATCTCTGGGACACTTTAAAAGCAGTCTTAAGAGGGAAGCTTATAGCTTTAAGTGTCTACATTAAAAAATTAGAAAGAGCCTAAATAAATGACATGACACTGCAACTCAAGATGCTAGAAAGGCAAGAACAAATGAAACCCAAACCCAGCAGAAGAGAACAAATAACAAAAGTCAGAGCAGAAATTAATGGTATAGAAACAAAGAAAACAATACAAAGAATCAATGAATCTAAGAGCTGGTTCTTTGAAAAGCTAAACATAGACACCAAGTTAACCAAAAGAAAGAAGAGCAAATGCAAATCAACAAAATTAGAGGTGAAAGATGAAACATCACAACAGACACCCAAAAGATTCAGACCATGATAAGGGAATATTTTAAAAATCCATATGCCACTAAATCTGAAAATCTAAAAGAAATGGATGGATATCTAAAATCATAGGAACCACCAAAGTTAAACCAAGAAGAGATCAAGAGTTTAAACAGACCCATAACATATAAGGAAATCAAAACAGTAATAAAAAAAACTCCCAACTAAAACAAAGTCCAGGCCCAGATGGATTTACAGCAGAATTCTTCCAGACATTTAAAGGAGACCTCCAATCAATACTACTTAAATTATTCAAAATGATAGAAACAGAAGAACTCCCAAATTCCTTCTATGAAGCCAGCATCACTCTAATACTCAAACCAGGTAAAGACACAACCAAAAAAGAAAACTATAGACCCATATCCTTAATGAACATAGATGCAAAAATTCTCAACAAAATACTTGCAAACTGCATACAGACACATATCACAAAGATCATTCACCGTGATCAAGTAAGCATTATTCCAGAGATGCAGGGATGGTTCAATATATGCAAGTCAATAAACGTCATTAATCATATAAATGGACTCAAAGACAAAAAACACATTGTCATCTCAATAGATGCAGAAAAGGCTTTTGACAAAATTCAGCATATATTTATGTTCAAAGTCCTAAAGGAAATTGAACTGGAGGGAACATACTTCAAAATGATTAAAGACATATACAACAAACCAACAGCCAACATCATTTTAAATTGAGAAAATCTGGAAGCATTCCAGTTAAAATCAGGAACCACACAAGGATGTCCACACTCTCCACTCCTTTTCAACATAGTGCTTGAAACTCTTGCTAGAGCAATAAGATGGGAGAAGGAAATTAAAGAAGTACTAATAGGAAAAGAAGAGGTCAAATTATCACTTTCTGTAGATGATATGATACTATACCTAAGAGATCCCAAATATTTCACCAGAAAACTCCTAGAACTGATCAACACTTTCAGTATAATGGCAGGTTATAAAATCAATCTACAAAAATCAGTAGCCTTTCTATATACCAATAACAAGAATTTGGAGAAAGAATGTAGAGAAATGCTCCCATTCACAATTGCTGCAAAAAAATATCTTGGAAAAAAATCTGATCAAAGAAACCAAAGAGCTCTACAATGAAAACTTTAAAATGCCAAAGAAAGAGATTGAGGAAGACACCAGGAGATGAAAGATCTCCCATGCTCAAGGATTGGAAGAATTAATGTTGTGAAAATGACCATCCTACAAAAAGCAATAAATAGACTCAAAGCAATTCCAATCAAAATCCCCATGACATACTTCACAGATTTAGAAAAAAATCCTTAAATTCATATGGAAGCACAAAAGATCCTGGATAGCCAAAGCAACCCTGAACACAAAGAGCAATGCTGGGGGAATTACTATACCAGATCTCAAAGTATAATACAGAGCTATAGTCATAAAACCAGTATGGTACTGGCACAAAAATAGACACATGGATCAATGGAACAGCATTGAAGACCCAAACACAAGTACACTCAACTTCAGCCACCTGATATTTGACAAAAGTAACAAGAACACACAATGAAAGAAAGACAACATCTCCAACAAATGGTGCTGGCAAAACTGGATCTCTACCTATACAAGAATGAAACTAGATCCTTATATTTCACTTTGCACAAAAGTCAACTCCAAATGGATCAAAGACCTCAATGTGAAACTGGAAACCCTGAAACTATTAGAAGAGAATATTGGCAGTAACTTACAGGATATAGGTGTAGGAAAGGATTTTCTAAATTGGACAGAAGTTTCTCAGGAATTGAGATCAGCAATAAACAAGTAGGACCTCATTAAACTAAAAAGCTTCTGTACAGCAAAAGAAAGAATAAAAAAAGGGAAGAGAAAGCCCACAGAATGGGAAAATATCTTTTCCAGTGACACATCTGACAGAGGTTTAACTCAAAAAACAAAGACTTGAGAAACCAAATGACCCAATTAAAAGATGGGCTAAAGATCTAAACAGAAAGTTCTCAAAGGAAGAAATAAAGGTGGCTAAGAAACATCTCAAAAAATGTTCAACATCGTTAGTAATTAGGGAAATGCAAATTAAAACCACCCTAAGGTATCACCTTACCCCAATCAGACTGGCTAGGATCAAGAGAACAAATGATATCAAATGCAGACAAGGATGTGGATAAAGGGGAACACTCACTCACTGCTAGTGGGATTGCAATTTCATGCTGCCTCTATGGAAAACAGTGTGGAGAACTTTTCAAAAACAGAATGATCCTACCATATGAAACTGTTATACTACTCCTTGGCATATACCCAAAGCACTCATCCTATTGTAGAGACACTTGTAGAACCATGTTTGTTGCTGCTCTTTTCACAATAGTTAAGAGATGGAAGCAACCTAAGTGCCCCTCAACTGGTGAGTGGTTAACAAAATGTGGTATATTTACACAATGCTGTTCCATTCAGCAGTAAAAAATGATAAAATAATGAAATTTGCAGTAAGTGGATAGATCTAGAAACTGTTATACTAAGTAACACAGACTCAAAAATAAAAGACATATGTTCACCCTCATTTGTGGATCCTAGCACAAAATCCTTTTAAATTCCAGGTGCTTTTAATAAGATGATGCTATATAGCAGTCCCTTCTGCATGAAATAACTACCATCATCATGACTTCAGCTGAGCCTGATGGCTAAACATCGTCACAATTGGGCTTGTTGATGGTTGTGCTCATTCATTAAAGGTGGGCCAAGCAGGGTCATTGGACCCTCACCAGATTATCCAACCTCTGTTTGCAGCCAACTGTATATAATTCAGCCCTAATCATGCACAGCCTCCTGGATTTGGGGAGGGCTAAAATATACAATCTGGGGAAGGCTAGGAAGAAAGTCATGACACATGCTGGGTAAAGGCTTTCCAGTGTTCATAGCCTCAGGTCATACATTCACCTCAGCAAACCCTCTGTTATCTTGCTAAGTAAATTAAATAAATTTATTGGCTCCGCATTAAAACTTTTATCAAACATTGGCTTGACACTAGAACGTTAAAAGGGAAAAAGCATTGCTTAGCATCCCCAGGAAAAGAAGTCTCACAAAAATGGAAAATTTATTGGTTAATGCTATTATGCTTCATAATTATTTAAAAAAAAGGAAAATGAGAAATGTAAAAGATGTTAAAAGGATATGGGAATGAAGACATTTTCCAAAATAGAAAAAGAAAGCCTAAGCAAGTGATGAAGATCTGTGTAGGTTTGTTACGATATATAAAGGAAGACACAACAATAATATACACATAATATTAAGATTTCTAAGGTTGTATTTTTGTCAACTAGTCCAAGGAACAAAATATATATCTAGTCAGGGTTTATCTGAGAATTTTGGTTTCTTTAATCCAAGCCTTATCTACATAGCACATGATAATTAAAAGAACCATACTGGTGGAACTAACCTTATAGGATGTGTAACAGCCATAGTTTGAGGCCTATACTAATGTGGTCAGAGGGACTCAAAGGACAGTTTTTGCCTCTTGCCCTCCAAGGTCAACTAAGTTCCAAAGGACTATGGAATATCTCTCAAAATGTCCTGTAACTGTGGTGAGTCACCTGTCCTCTTGTTCATGGAGGACATGGGGACCTCAGGAGATGGATTTGAACCAGTGTCCAGTCTACAAAGAGGAGGGGCAACTCAGAGGAAACATCGCATTCATGTTTCCAAGTGAAGCCAGTCATGGTAAAGCAGGACCTTTGACTTACCTTCACATAGATGGAACTGGTAAAAGAAAGGAGCCAGGGGCTCCTCCCAAGCCCATGTGACCCCTGGGGAACAGATCCTCAAATGACCTTATGTGTAAAAATAAATTGATTTATTCGGCCAACTGTATGGTCTTAAACACCCAAAAGGAAAGTATAACCAAAGATTAAAGGGATCAATATAATTCTTTAAGAGTCCACGTGTACAGCTAAAAGCTACATAACAAACAACAATGCCAGACAGGAGATACCTTCCTTTGAGTTGTTGGCCACGGTGGCCTAAGAGACATTATTGGGTGCTGCTCAGATGTAAGACTTCAAATCTTGGTCTCCAATACTGTAGTGTCCAACTATATCTAAGGGAGACAATCAGCTATTGTTCTAAAATGATGGATAAATTTGTTTTCTTCACCTACCTAGAAGCCTTTGAGAGGGAACTGACACTGATTCTAACTACTCCGACAGCTATCAAAATACCTGAAAGCAAATCCTGACTCCATCACCCTAGAGTCCATCCTTGGAAGATAAAAGAAAAATGAGGAGGCACCCAATAATGGCATGTTTTTAGAAGCCCTTGTCAAGAAATTCCAATGGACTTTCATATGAACATTTGAAAATTGTCCTGTTTTGTCTTTTTTCTAGTTCCCTGCCTAGAACATATAATGCTAATTATTCTTGCCTTTACTTCTCCTTCACATCTCCTATTCATGATTCAAGGACTTTCTCTTCCCTCTAGAGATAAGGGTTATGCAATTTGGGAGTCTTTTAGACAGGCCCACTGAAGGGGTACTCCAATTGCCTCACCCTGCCTCCTTGTTCAGCATGGAAGAAGCAAGAGCGGTCTGTGTCCAGATTCCCTATTGGCAATTTGGGTAACCTCTTCAGAGGATGGTGTGATAAGAATAGGAGGTAGGATTTGGCTAGGCAGTTAGGGTACAAAGACCCCCAAAAAGAGAAGCCAATTTCTTGGCTAAAACTCACCATGTCTTTGGGCTTCTTGGCAACATACTCCATTGCAAAGGCCAAAAATGTCAAAAATATTTGGGAGCTTTTATCTAAAAAAATAAAAGAAGAAAGAGTACTTGAAATTATGAGAAAAAAGTGATGGGGAGCTGTGGGAGGAGTTGGAGGGGAGGGAGTTGGCATAGATTTGCTCAAAACACCCTATATGCTTGTATGAAATTCTCAGTAAATTATTTAATTAAAAAAAACCCAGCTGGGGTAATAGAAAAACCTGCCTCAAAAAGACCTCCCAAAACTGTTATTGTGGAAGAATTCTTTAAGGGAGGAGGATAGTAAAATAAAGGTGATGTGCAAGTAAGAGAACACTGGGGGTGGAGAGGTTTAAACCTAGATTGAAATAGGGGATAGGGTAGGTAAGGGGGACAGGGATTTTTTTGGGGGGGCGTAGTTGTGTTGAGAAGACACAACTTGAACAGGGGTCACATCACTGCATGGGATAGGCCTTGAAGTTAGCAGAAAGGCAAGATGAGGGTTGAGTGTAAACATGCATGCAGACTTTGTTCTCATTCCTGATCGCAGATGCACTGTGATCTGCTCCCTCGAGCTCTTCTTTCCTGTGTTTTCCTATTGTGATGGACAGTAACCTGCACTAAGAGCCAAAATAAACCCTCTCTCCCCTTGCTTTTGTTAGGATATTTTAGCACCTTAACAGGGAAAGAAACGGAGACAGCAATCATCCAAACAGATAAGGATGCATAAACCTAGTCAAAATGAGACTCACTGTAGCCAAGATGCAAAGTTGTATTTATTAACAAGATATGTATTCTAAAACTTAAGCTGAGTCTAAATTACATTCAAGGAAACAGACGATAAATAAAATATGATTCGGGTATGGTCTAAGGACATGTTGGAAAAATAAAAATAAGCTTCAGCTCATCAAGTTTTAGTACTATTAGGCTCAAGGGAAGGAGAATGAATGTTCTTCCATTATATTATATTAAAGCAACTATTTCCACGTGATAGAACCCCTATGATTTTCATTTTTGTCTTGTTTCCATATACTATTCATTGTATCTTTATTATATTTTACTTTATTTATTGTGGACTACTACAATGTATAAATGTTAAGCATTGAGTTTGAAAAGTTTAAGCAAATGCTTGTGTCCATGTAGCCAAAGCATTATTTAAAATAACTAAAAATGTCATCATATTGTACAAAATATTGTATGTATCTCTAAACCATAGGCTTTGAGATTCTTTTTTAAAAATTTATTATTTTATTTTATGTGTATGAGTATATTGCCTGCATATAAGTGCACCTATGCTGTACAGTTCCTGTGAAGCTCAGAAGAGAGTGTCGATTACCCTGAAATTGGAGTTAAGATGGTTGTTAGCTGCCACGTGGGTACTGGGAATTGAGCTCTGGTCCTCTGCAAGAGCATCCAGTGCTTTTAACCGTTGAGCTACCTCTTTAACCCCCAAATTCTTTTTTAAAGAAGCGTTTATCATTGTGTTATAATTATGTTATAAAAAGGTTTTGACAATAAGTTCAAATAAATAATTTGAACTTCTATAATAATTCTATAAATAGATGTCGCTAGTATTTCAGGGAAATATTTAAGAATATAGACAATTACAGCTTCTGCCATGCACAAATCATTCAGAGTTTCATAGTAGAATAAACTTTTATGTCATAAAGAAACCAGCATGGCTGAAATTGAAAACTCTCTTCCTAGAACTGTTAATTAAAGAGTACAAAATTAAACAGTGCAAAAGTTAGTACTTTGGACAAACAGACTACGTATATCATTATCCCAGGTGATTATTTTGAAAATAGCATTTAATTTATGGTATTTTTATTTCTATGTGTATGTTTGTATGTATGAATGAAGATACATGCGTGCCATGTTCTGCAGGTGCAGTTCAGAGGAAAAGTTTCAAGACTCATTTATCTTCTATGAGATATAAGGATCAGACTTAGGTCTTCAGACATGTGTACTAAATAAAGCCTCTTCTAGCTCAGCTGTCATTCTGACCATACAGCTGATGCTTTGCTCTTTAAGACAAGCCTGGCTGAACAGAAGATGCCAAAGAAAATATCAGCTGTTAACACAGGCAGAAAAAAAATAGCCTTTTCTTTACAGGTGTAAAACTTGCTGAGATTCGACAGTTGGATCTTTTTTTTTCCATTGTTCACTCAAATCGATATTTCTCCCTACTTCACAGCTAGCTCCCAAGACTCTACCTTCTACTTTAACAAGACTACTAAATTGCCTCACACAAGGAATTGGATACAATTCTTAATTATACATACCATAAAAGTTTGAGGATGTGGGAAAAGCATATTAAAAATATCCTCAAAGACTTGAAAATGATTATTGTTTTTCAAGACATTATCTAAGGGAAAGTAAATCTGAATAAATGATCAATATTCAGAATGGCAACAGCCTTCTTGGTGGTAATATTTACAAAGTGCTGAGAGAATGAACCTAAAGTCAGGATCACAGAAAATATCATTATATAGATCAGGTCAGTCTCCATCTCACAGAGGTCCACTTGTGTGTGTCTGCCTCCCGAGTGCTGGGACTAAAGGCATACATCAACAAGCCAGGCACCGCTACTGCAACTGTTGTGCATAGTATTGGAATCTTAATTTCAGACAATAACTAGACAGTATGAGTTTTCTAGATTGTGTGAGGTAAGTGACAGAACAGCTATAAGGAATAAGAAAGTTTGATAAGACGACTGATACAAGATCAGTTAAAAACAAAAGCAAAAAAACACTGCTGGCTTTCCTAAACATTAATAATATACATAGAAATCCTTCTTGAAAAATTATTCTATAAGGAAAGAAATAGTTACAAAATAGTTAAGTATAAAAAAGAAATATTTAAAATTTCTGTGAGCTAACTACAAAATATTTTTAAAGAAAAAAAGATGATGGCTTCAGAGAAAAAACTTCAGTACTTCTTAGATACAAATTCACACTAATCCTACTAATCTAAGAATATTTGATATCACAATGGAAACAGATGTGGAAATTTCCTTAGCATAAAGTTTTTACTCCTTTTGGTAGAAAATCCAACATTATTAATTCATGATAATCTCGTCAGAGTTTAAAAAAACTATATAATGTGTATTATGTGTCTACAATTATTCTAAATGATTTGTTTATACTAACTTTTAAAACTATAGAATGAAATTATGAGGTAAAATTATTTTTCCTATTTTAGGAACAGATAAACTCACAAATGTGTGCAATGCTTTCAGCATACTGTAGCAGAGTACTCAGTTCATAAGAGCTTCCCATTGAGAAATAATGCCTCACTGTTTATATGTGAGCATTATTCAAAATCAGAAGCTATGTTTATAAGTTTAAAAATATACACATTATGTCAATTGTGTCTGCTAGATATAGGCATACAGATTTATGCATGCGATACACATGTGCACACACACTCTGCATATTCAGCAGTGAAAAATGACTCAATGTCACTAAGTCAGAAAAAAAAAATCAGGAACATAAAATCACCTCCGCTATTGTACAAAATAATTTGTTTAAATTATAATTTAGTAAATATAGAATTCAAGGTTTGGAAATCTGAGCTTCAATAAAGGGACATTTGTTAGAAAAGAAATCAAAGTATATATTCCTGAGAGTTTTAATTTAAAAGCTTGAGCGTTTAAAATAAAAATATTTCTATAGCTCTGTATTCATTGTTTATGTGTGTGTCACTGAAAAAATTGTTTATGTGTGTGTCCATGGTTCTTTACTCACAATCTTAGACAGAACATCATGGCAGGGGGACCAGGTGCTAGGGGAATGTGTTCATTTTATAGTAGGCAGTCACCAGATGACAAGACAGGAAAGTCAAAGGTACCTCTCAGAGGCCCTTTTCATTGATAGCTTTCCTCCAGCTAGTCCCAACTGTCAAAGCTCTTGAACCTCCCAATACATTTTCATCAAATGGGACCAAGCAGGTAGGCACTAACTTATTAGAAATGATGGTTTTAGGGGACAGACTTCATTTCAAAACCGTAGCATTTCACTCTTGTCTTCCAGTGATTCATGCCCATTTCCTAGGGAAAAATTCAGTCATTCAGTCTATCTCCATGAATCCCCACAGTCTCAACAGCTCCAACTGTTAAAAAACAAAACAAAAAAAACAAGAAAAACTCAACAACAACAACAAAAAAAACGAGTAAAGATTTCTTGTGATGACTCCAAGCAATCTCCTAACTATAAAAAAATTTTTACATCCTTCCAAGATACTACGGCAAAGAATAAACATCCTTATACCAAAAGGGAACAATGGGAACAAACAGAGGAGGGATGGACCAAAGCAAGACTGGACACAGCAGGACAAACTTAAATCCTTTAGCTTCCTGTTCAGTTTTTGGAACATTTGTGGGTGAAATTTGTGCTCCAGTTGTCTTGGTCAGGCCCACCCCTACGTTATTGTCATATGTAGCCCATGCAGCCCCTCTCTTGGACTCACTCCAGTAGCTCCTCTGATTTTCCTTTATAGATATTCCACATTACTTGAATCTCCTACATCTTAGAGTTTCAGTTGAAGCTTAAGTTTTACCCTCACAGCTTCACACTTATCCTTACTGGCTCCCCAGAGGGATTTTGAGCATGAACCACATTGCTGTGTCTCAATGGCCTTCCTTTAAAATCTGAGTGGAAGATGCTATCACCTTATAAAGTACACTCTGAATGTCTGCAAAGCAGCATTCTGCATGAAGGCAAAACTAACATAGTTTGGATGACACCAAGGTTTTCTATGAGCTCAAGCAGTAGCCAGGCCCCCTTACAGCACGATTGCAGTAAATTCTAAGGGCCTTGAAAGCTGAAACCAAGAAAATCATTTCCTGCTTGACACTGTGTGTAGGAGGAGGAACAAGGACTCATTCTCCTAAAGAAAATATTTTCACATGAATTAACAATTTTGCATTTTGAAGTCCATCATGAATGGTGACTGGCACATCCTATAGAAGCGTTATAGACATCTTCCCTGCTGTCTCTGTGCAAAGATCTTGGCTTATTTCTGTGCCCTTACTTAGTTTAACAACTGTACCTTCTTTCTGTAAGTTTCACTAGCTCAATTTCTGGCCAGACTACATGATTTTCAAATCTTCTGCATTACTATTTGCTCATGATTTTCAATGTAATTCTGACTAAAAGTAACCAGCAACAACAATAGAACAGTTTGAATTCTATACTGTTTTGAAACATCTTCTTCAAAATTAATTAATCCATTATATTTAAATTCAGCCTCAGCCAAAGTCTGAGGGCTGAAATAATATTTAGACAAGTTCTTCATTATAACCTAACATCAATGGCCTCAGTTCTGATTTCTAATAAGTTTTTGTTTATGATCCAGATATTCCTTTGACCCTGTGATGATGAGCCAAGGTCCTGCCTCCTTTCCATGCTCTGCAAAGGAGTCACCCCCCCTACGTCTTCCAGTCAATCGGTTGACCTTAGCTGCTTGCAGGAGAGGGGCTGAGGGTATAAAAACTGGGAAAACCAAGAGTCTCTCACCATTTTGTGAAGCTGTCAGAAACACAGGATTTATTTTTGGGTGTGGACTTTTGAACACAGCAGTGAATGGGAGGGGGCTCCTACTCTTCTGTAAGTAAACCACACCCCAAGCTCAGTTAGCAAGTCCAATAAACTCATTAACATTCTTCAAACCGGGGTTTGGAGAATTCTTTTCTCAGGTTGTCACAAGGACAGTGGTAGGAGAGAACTGGATGCCATATGAGCCTCTCAGAAGTAAATTTGACTCACATTGTTCTAATATGAAATCTCAGGAGGCTGAACATCAATGTCTGCATGGGAATTCTCATCTTCCAATATTCCAAAAGAATTACACATTAAGCAAAACCTAAAACATTTTAGGGCTTCTTTAGACCACATCTCCAAATCCTCCCAATTTCTTCTACAAACTGGTTCCAAAGTATGAGAAATAAAAGTTGTCGGTAAAATTCCTTCTGGAGAGATGTAAACAACCTCCACCTTCACCCTTCTTGGTCCTTATGACAAACTGAGGTAGGATTTTGCAAAATTTCTGCCTGGGAAACCAGGGTGTTTATTGGGTTTACTGACAGAGCAGTGGATTAGGGTTTACATACAGAAGTGTGGGTGCGTCCATCCTATGGCTGACTGGAAAGTCCTCATCCTATCATGGATGGTGACTTTCCTACAGCTGCATACAATCCTCTCTGCTTCCTCAGTTTATATACCTTAGACTCCCCCCACCCCCATGCAGGTAGGACAGACTGATTGGTTAGGAAGTGTGGCTGACTCTCCCTGGGTCTTTTTTCTTGTGGAGCATAATAGTCAACACATTTAACTGTGATGCTACTAGACAAGCAGGTGCAACCAAACTTGGGAAGATATCATCTGTCCATGATCTGTCTGTCTGAGGACAGTCCTATGCAACACTACATCCCTTCCTTTGGCTCTTACATTCTTTGTGACATCCTCTTCCATGAGAGTCCCTGAGCTTTGGAGGGAGTGACATAGTTATAAAATGATCTTTCTCCCACTGTGCTGAGATATTGAACTCTTGGGTCTTTTCATCATCTGTTTTCAGGATTTGGTTGTTGGTCCATCTTGGTGGTATTCATATTACAAAATAAAATGAAAATAAAGAAGCCGGAAATGAGAAAATGGAGATGGACTGTGGTCATAACCTATGGGAGTAAACAAATGCTTGGAAGGCACCTTAATAAGTACATCACATTTACAAAAGAATTGCAGTGGCCTTTAACTTCCCCAGCTCTCAGGCCTGGCTTGCAGTACTAAAAAGGTGTCTGCTTGAAGAGCAGGCCTTGAGTCCAATTGGAAATTTGTTTATTGTATATTCATTTGTCATGTCACTGTTGCAATGGTAGGCACATCTGTCTCCATGTGTTGTTAGTGCACTACATGAGGTCCATCATTACGTTGGATGGTTGGTGCCAATTCTACACCAGTGTTCTGCACTATGACCTCCAGCTTGGCAGGGTGTTTCCAACTAAGTCCTAGCTTGATTTCTGCTTTTCCTGTGTTCACATCAGGTGGTATCTCTAGCAATAGTGTCTTACCATCTATTTCTGGCATGCAACAAACATTAGTGGCAATAGCCTTCATCATTTTGGGGTCCTCTGGAGCCTCCATGACTAAAAACTCATGTGCGGGGATGGACCCCTGGCACCGTGATTTTTATTTAACAATAATACAGTTTCTGGGAGGCTATGCTCTCATTTTCATATGATAGCTTTGTTTATTCTTTAACATCTACATACCCAGGCTGTTTTAGACCTTCCACAGCTATCCTGGTGGGCATTATATTTGCCTTACCTACCATAAAGCTCCCAAGAATTTCAAAGCTGCATCAGTGCCTTGTATTCCTTGTGAACCTTTTTCATTCTTTTTTCTTTAGGTGTACTCAATATCTCTCAAATGGGTTTCTACATCTATGAAACACCCAGAAGTTAATGCTATGTACCAAATTAAACAAACAAGGTCTAACATAGCATAGAAGGATTGTATCCATTTGTATCAATTTTTTTCAACAGATTTTTGTTGAGTACAATAATATGGATAAGTGACACTACTTTAGTTAGTTCTTTATAATTTTTAGTCATTTTTTTCTGAGTTATTTCATTTCCATATCCTGGAGCTCTTACATGGAATCTCCCTGAATTTCTCTATTCCTGATGTGCCTGGTGGGACTGACTCAAGCTGTTTGGCCCAACAGAGGGCCAAGGGAGAATTGAGACCCGTTCACCACTGCTGCACCTATTGGTTCCCTGGGTCAGATAGGCCCTGGGTCTGCCCCATGACTGTAGCTATATCTGTTGCCTCTCCATTGACCATACCAGGCAACTATTGGAGGCTCTGGATGGTAAAAATGTCTCCATCCTTAGCATAATCTTTTTCAGGAGGGCAATGTACCTGCTTAATCTGGCGGGATCATTATCCGCCCTTTGGACAATTTTTATCTTCTGCACCTGTATTGTTTCATTGTGGATGCCTTCTGTGAACTGCTCCTCGGGTTTTAAAGCCTGCCAGAAGCTCCTTAACACAGAATTTGATTTTTTTGTCAATTTTTTCTTTAGAAACGTGGTCTGGACACAAATCTTGCCACATTTACCTTCGATTCATCCAAATAGACCTCTTTTTCTGCTTTACCTCTTTTCTATTTTCTCTAGGTTGCTCTGTTATCTTCTGGGCATACTTTAAATGCTGGTCTAAGTCATTTAGATCTGCCAAAACTTTTCTTTCTTCTTAAAGCTCCTGCCCCATTAAGCACTCAGGGGAGCCATTATAGTCCCATACAAATCTTGCGGTCCCTGCTGAATCAAGTTCTTTAAATCTTGGGTGCATGCAGTCCTACCTGGTCCAGTGGCTAGAACATTATAATTACATATTGCTTTCCTCATGCCTAGTCCCCTCAGTTGTGCCTGCGCCTCCTCTATTGTCCTTCAGCTCCTGAAATCCGTGGGAACTTTCATTGGTACTGACCGAGTTTCTCTAATGGTTCATACAAGTCAGTCCGTCAGAGATTGATCCCCCAATCTGTACTTCCTCAGGTTATGCAGTCTATGTCTCAAGGAAGGATGGATGGTTACATTGCTCAGCTTCTTTGCTTTTGCAGCACTTAAACTAATTCAGTCTGCCCTCATGGCCTATAACCTCACAAACCAGGTGGTGAGGGGCTCCTGTGTTGCTTTTCTGAAGATCATTCCTAGTTCCAACAGCTCCAGGGCTGCATATTTTCTGATTTCCATAGTCTCTCACACCAGACAACTGTTAAGGCCTCCATCAGCATGCTGGGCCATAGATTTTTCCTTTCTTTGTGTTAAAGGTGAAACCCAAGACTCATCTTCTGCTGTTTCTAAGTTGCTCCCTTCCTCATCACTACCGGTCTCCAGGTTTGGAGGTCCAGAATGAGCCTCATATTATTAGTCTAATCTGGTTTCTCTTCCGTTTTTGGCCCCTTAGCTATAAAAAAAATGGTAGGCCTAACAACTCCATTGCTTTTTCAATATTGAAGAGGCCTGTATCTTATCATTTTCTTGCTGTAATTTCTCTCTTATACCATTAGTCTCCATCTGGGCTGCTGACTTGACCTGGGTAGATCTCTTAAGAGATCTTATAAGAGTAGTCGAACTAACTCTACAGCTATTTGCTGATACTTCTGCCCCTGATATTCTGCTTCCAGGGTGTGTAATGTCTGTTTTAGACCTTCAGCTCTTCTTAAAGCATATCCACATTCCCATGGTGGACCCCAACAATCCAGCAGGCATGGCATCCTATACCACTTAGAAGACTACTACCCCAGGATTTGTCCCATTGATATCATCTGCCTAAGTGGCCCACTACTGTAGTTATATATCTCACTACCCAATGCATTATCCATGCCTCTGCCAGTACCCCAACCACCATGTAAAAATTTCCTCTGCCAATACTCTCCCTTCACAAAGTTTCACTTCAGTTGTTAGTCTCTTTCCCCCTCACAGGGACAGCACTATTACTCTTCCCAAACTCATCCTGGGTTTTGTCGTATCCTGCTCACTACACTAAGCATAGCCAAAATTCCTTCTAGAAGGGTGTGAACAACCTCTGCCCCATCCCCTCTTGGTCCCAATGACTAAGGTATTATTTTTAAGAGTGTGTGCTTCATGCCTATGGCTGCACTGGAAAGTTCTCATCCCAGTGTGAAGGGTGACTTCCCCATTGCCACACACAATACCAAGAGAGCATGCCCTCTGGTTCCTTAGTTTATATACCCTTAGCCCCTCTTTCTCTTGTAGCTAGGGCAGACTGATTGGCTGGGAGGTGTGACTGACTCTCCTTGCCCCTCCTTTCTTGTGGATCATCACAGTGAACAAGTTTGACTGTGACGATCCTAAGCAAGTCGATGAAACCAAGTTTAGGAAGATGGTGTGTGTCCATGGTCTGTCTGTTGGAGGACCATCCTATGCAACTTAAGTCATATTTGAATTTAACAATGGTCCTATTTTTATACCAATTTTCATATTAGTTACTTTTCTCATTTCTGTCACAGAATGATAAAAACACCCAAAGGAGGCAGGACTTTTTTTTGCTCAAGATATCAGAGAGGTTCATTCCATCACACTGTGGATTCTTGGCTGCACGTGCATGTGTTTGTGATGTATTGTGACATCGTGGGAATGGGAGGATGTCAGAGAATCTTGTTTCTTGTTGGACAAGGATACTGTAGCTAATAGTACACATTTTCTCTATCTTAACCCTAAGGAACTGACTGTTATCACTAGCATAGTTGCTGCAGGCAGCATTCTACAGCCATCACCTGTTTCTTAGTCGTTATCACTGCCAAATTTCTTCAACAGCTAGCATTTCCAACTGGTAAGGAGATGTTGACTGGATGTTCTCAGTAACCATGTGAATTATATGTAAATGAACTCCATTCATTCATTGTTGCCTCTTCCTGAAAAATCAGGCTTGAACTCATAGGTGCAGGCCAGGGAAGGTGGGTGTGGCCCAAAGACAGTCTCAATCTGGCATGTTGACTGGGCCATAAAACTATCTCTAATTTCTGCTCCCTTGACTTGACCTCTTTCCCAGAACTTACATCTCAAGCAACTCATCCACATTCACTTTTCTAAACCTCTTTACATTTTATCCTTAGATAAATAGATATCCCAAATTTTAAAAAAATTCATAAAACATATTATGTCTATGATGAGCCCTCTTCTGAAAAACAAAATTATTTGTATTTTGTTCAAAGCCTCTGAAACTACTTTCAAAATAA
>NW_008360320.1:6029568-6038382 GCF_000622305.1 Nannospalax galili
CTTGTACCTATACTGAGTTTATTGAAAATTCTAAAAATCTGCAAGAACAGGGAAGCTATAAAGCATCTGATCATAGTGTCACAGTGTTGATGTGGGCAGGGCCAGTGGTATCACACAGGAAATACTAAGAAAGAGAATGGTAGGGTCTAATGTTAGCAGTGGTGGAGCAGCCCCCTGGGGGAACTTGTTTGGATAACACAGCAACATCTGCAGGGTGTACACCAGAGCTTATGTGGCTGTTAGCTGCAGTTGAGAAATCAATTTGGGAGGCCACAGTGAAGTTTAAACAGGAAAAATCGTTGTTATTTTAGTACATAAACTTGCTAAGCAATTTGATGATGAAGACAACAAAAATGCTCTCATGAATTCTGGGAAAAAATTGAAGTGCATGTTAAGAGAAATACATTTATTGTTTATGTAAAAAGATTTTTAAGGAATACTGATTGTAGAAACAGGAAAAATGATGAAGTAGTGATCAGAAGATGGACTAGAAATGAAACATTTTTCCTGTTTTCTTTCTTTTCTTTTCTTTTCTTTTTTTAGGAACATTGCGAATGGACTCTTTTTAAAAAATATTTTGTTGTTTTTATTTTGTATATGAGTGTATTCCCTGCATGTATGTGTCATTCAATGCCTCAGAGGTCAGAAGAAGGCTTCGGATTCCCCTGGAACTACAGTTAAGAACGATTTGTAGTCACCATGTGGGTGCTGGGAATTGAACCCGGGTCCTAGGCAGAAACAGTCAGTGCTCTTAATTGCTGAGCCATCTCTCCAGCCCCCATTTTTCTTTTTGAGAGCAATGATTCTATAGTTTTTCAGAAGCACAATTTCTTCATTAGGAAGAAATTTTTGTTTCACTTCTTGGAATATATCGAAGTGTTTCTTAGGACAGCTTCCTTCTGTCTCCTGAAGAGCATATGGCACACGGGCAGAGTACTGAAAGTGGGCAGCTCTTGCCATCATTGATGTATGAAGTGTTCTGTAAGGAGAGGAATGCCTACCTTCCAGGAGGCTTTGAATACACAGAGAAGAATCACACAAATGACCCAGTACTGATTTTATTTGAAAACAAATATCCACTAAAAACATAATATATTTCTAATTTTAATCATTTGATATTCTGGTAATTACCTTAGTAAATAAAGTTTATGGTAATAAGGTAAAAGCCTGGCATTATTCAATGAAATTCTCTAGTTGTTAACACTTTGCCTTCTCCAACTTCTCTTCTGTTTCTTCATGGCAAAATATTTTCTCTTTTATCTCCTTTAAATAACCATATTTTAAAAACTTTGGGGCTGGAGAGATGGCTCAGCAATTAAGAACACTGACTGTTCTTGCAGAAGACCTGGTTTTGAATGGCAACACCCACATGACAACCAACGACTATCCATAACTCCAGCCCCAGGGGATCCGACAGCCTTTTCTGACCTACGAGGGCACTGCATGACACGGTGCACTCACATACATGCAGGCAATACATGCATACACATAAAATAAAAGTAAGAAATTAAAAAAAAACACAACATCGATTCAATGCTGTTATCTAATATACAAATTCAGTACTCCTTGATTATCATAAAAGTATGTTCAATATCTGTTTATGATGTGTTTCTATGTCTCATTCATTTATTTAATTTTCAAATCTAGGATGTAAGCCAGGAACACACATCGCATTTATTAGTTCCTTGGCCTTTTAATATTAATAATGCTGACATTATAAATTCTTACAGTATCTCTGCATTTGTATTTGTTAGATTGTCTTCTCATAATTACAGTCCAGCTAAACATTTTTGGCAAGACAACCATGTAGGTGATATGCCGTCAGTTTATCAACAATGGACAGCAGTGAGTGTGCCTTTTTGAGGAGCTTAGTAACCACTCAAGAAGGTGGCATCTGTATCTGTCCTAGTTCTCAATTATAATGATGCCTTTTGTCCTCTGTAAATAATAAGCAACATATAGTAGAGATACTACATTCTCTTTATAACTATTATCACAGAGTTCTCTTAACAATTTTAATTTTTAATTTTATTATTATTGTGTGTGAGCAGGAACACAAGCCTTGGCCAGTGTGTGGTCATCAGAGAACAACTTGTGGGATTTGGGTCTCTTCTTCCACCACATTGGTCCTGGGAAATGAACAAAAATCTTTAGGCACAGAGGCAAATACTTTTACCCACTGGGCTATCCTGCCAGCCTTGATTGGTGGATTTTTAAAAAATTTATTTGGTTTTTAAAAATAATTTCCCTTACTCTTGAGACTTTCAAACAGGTACACAATGAAATATGGTCACATATATGCTATAATTCCCCAGGACAACTCTGCACATACTCCCTCCAATACACCCTCCCTCCATATTCACATTTTGTTTGATAACCCACTACTTCCAGGGAGTATTTCCCATATGTGTATAAGGGTGGGGCATCCACTGGAGCATGTGAATCCTACCACATCCTCTAAATAAAAAGATTCTCCCTTCACAGATCTGGGCTGCTCTACCTTGGTCATAAAATGTTCTTTAAGTATTTTGGAGATTGTATGTAATCCTTAAAAGATTTTAAGGGTACCTCTTCAGAGGGGGGGTGTTAGAGTAGCTAAAAGCCCCATAAAAATAAATTAATTAAACAAGAAAATAAAATAAAAAGGAAAAAGTAATGGAGAGATATAGGAGGTGTTGGAGGGGAGGGAGTGGGCATGGATTTGACCAAAACACCTTATATGCATGTATGAAATTCTCAATATAGTTTTTGTAAAAGTTAAAAAAAAATTTTTTTTAGAGAGTGGAGAGATGACTCAATGGTTAAGAGCACTGGTTGTTCTTGCAGAAGACCTGGGTTCAAATCCCATCACCCATATAGCAGCTAACCACTATCCATAATTCCAGTCCCAGGGGATTCAATGCCCTCTTCTGGCCTCTGTGGGCACTGCATGACACAGATGCACTTATATTCTTGCAGGCAATACACTCATACACATGAAATAAAAATAGTAAAACGTTTTAAAATTTTTTAACTAATGTTTGTGTTATTTTCATATATTATAATTTGATCGTATTAGATTCCCTCCTTTGTCTGCATATCCCCTTACTGCCCCTCTGCCTAATTTAGCATACTCTATTTTATATAGAGTTTGATTTGTGTCCCCAAATGTCCTTTATTGGGGAAGAGAGAGCTAGAGGTGATAGATGACCAGGGAAACAGAGTTTTCCAGAGAGTTGGTCAGTTATTCAAATGAACTCACAGTAGTGGTGACAGCATGTGCAAGTTGGATACAAGCTCAAACCAGACAAAGTCAGTATAGATAAGCAGTCAATGTAGAGATACATAACTGGACAAAATACTGAGAAGAGACTGAATGCTCACCCTAAATACTATATCCATATCATCCCCATAACCCACCCACCACCCCCCGCACACACACCATGAAGGATCACATTAGAAGAGACAGTGGAAAGAAAGTAAGACTTGAACTGTGGGTAGTAGTGATGTGAATCGCTGTCTTCTGGTTATCACATGCCAGAACTAACAGCAGCTGTGGTTATATGAACAAGAGCTGTATAAGATTAATCCAACCAAAATTTTGGCAGAGATGGGATTGATGATCTCCATGCCCCACCAGTTACTGAGGAGCTAATGCTGCTGATAATCACTTGGTTGATTTTTTTTTTTATAATGACTCCAACTCCTACCGGTGGGTGGTGGAAATGATTGAAGCTGGCAACTGTAATTCCTTTGCACTGAGTCATGCTAAGCTCATGACTCAGACCCAAGATTTTTGCTCCACTTCATTCAATTACATGAACCTGGAACCTGTTTTATTTTATATCTCAGGCACAGATGGGACCCGTCAGCAGTGTCAGTTCAATCAATCTCAATCTCTCTCTCTCTCTCTCTCTCTCTCTCTCTCTCTCTCCCTATTAGGAAATAAGAAGATAATTGACATCATTCCTATGAACTGAAAAACTTTGATTTTTTTCTTTTTCTATTTGATATCAACAACTTGTAACTCTGCTTTAAACCACTTGCTTCATTCCCAACAAATTCTACTTGTCATTAGTTATTTAGCAAATATTCCCATTTTAATTTCCTTCTTGTCGTAGCAATCAAGCTAATGATGTTTCAAATGCATATCTGACAGTAAAATTTACATTAATGTTTATATTTCAATTTATAGACTATTCCATACCTATCAGCATATTATATTTATAATGAAAATTTAACATATCAGTTTCAAGACAAAACTAGGAAAGTCAGTGAGTGAATGCATCTTGGTTTCAGAAAGTATCTCTCTGGCGATGAGCAGCAGCATAGTGGCTGACCAGCTGGACCCATGGGGATATACTTCAAGATTCTACTGTAGAGGGTCAGAGGGAGTGCTTTTGTTACTGTGACCAAAAGCTAGATCCTGTCCACAGTTTCCATGGAGGTATCTTAAAAGCTACGCTGGGAAATTAGGTTCACATTGTGTTTTCTTTATTGTGTTTATTGACATGCAAAATTAGTGCTCAACTTGTCATCACTAAGGTCCTATTTTCTTAGCGTAGACTTACCTCATCTGTCCAGGAGGATGAGAAAGAGGTGATGCAGAGAGATGCGTGGAAAGACAGCTCCAAGCTAGCATACTTTATTTGGAAGGAAAGTGTGTTTCTCAAGTTTGTTGCACAGAAATAGGGTTCTATGCTGGGCAACAGGTTTTCTATAAGCAACTTCTGTGACTCTTGGACGACAGCCAGGTAGAGCAGCCTAATTGCCATAATCACAAACCTTCAAAGATGAATTTGCGAACACATAGAGAAGGCTTCAGTGAGTGAAGACAAAGCAAAGCATTTGTCTATGAATTTTTCAGAGTGTTCTGGAAGCCAAAAACATAAGTAGTTGTAATGAATCTACATATATAAATATATAGCTTTATAAGAAAGATAAAATCTACAATAGATTTCAAATCTCCATTTTTTCTCTGCCTGTTCATAAATATATAATGTTAGTCAGGTGAATTATCAAAATGAAAAATTTTAAATAAATGAAGATAATTTATATCAATCTTTCAGTTTCCATTTTGTTTAAACTTACATTTATCTATTTGATTGAATTCACTTTAATTCATATTATTTCTCAATACTACCAGCAGTGAAAACAGATTATACGGCAGCCCAGGCAGACGGACAATGGCACTGTTCTAATTAGATTTGGTGTGTGTGGTAAAGAGGGTCATGTTTTAATCATAAAAATTATAATTCTGGACATGAGAGTTATATTTGCTTTCTTTTTTGTTTCATTTATTCTGTTTATTTTATAATTCAGAAAAATATATTTAATTTTATTCTTCTCAAGTTATTTTACATTCTCACAATGGAAACATTAAAAATTGAAGCTTCCTTATGGATGTAAGCCTTCTAACAATCCTATTCTGATGGAGACCCTAGTAAACAAATTTGGTGACACATTTGGATATGTCCAGTAACATCCAAAGTGCCAGGTGAAAGTAAGTGTTTTCTAGTTGTGACATTAGCACCTAAATTTCTGTTTGTCTTTTTCCTCTAAGCATTTGAATTTCTTCTTTGTCAGTACTAAAATATAGCAACTCATTTTGGGAGTTGATATGGGAATGTCTCCAGAATAAATGCTTGGCCATATTCAGTATAAACATCAATTTGATAATGTCAATATTAATTTACGACAAGTTTAAATGTGGAAAATCTGTTTTGTTTTGTCATCCTTTAGAAAGAATCTCAGACTGAGTCAGATTTTGACATGTATTATACTATTTTTAACCTTTATAGCTATGTGTGTATTTTTTACTGAGGCCCAATGTTTAAAAATTATGAATATTGTATAATATAATGAATTGTAAAATGCTAGTTCCAATAAATTATTTCATAAAAATATTTTCCATTGTTCTTTCTCGTCTTACTGTTATTATCAATGATGTCACTTCCTTTTTCACCACTAATGAGCCTTTAAAATTTGTGAATTTCCCTTTTATGTAGAATTTAAAATCAACATAGATGATGCATTTTCTCCCAAGGGCTTAAAATATCTCTTAAGTGATGTGCTTAGGATGATCAATTAAGAAGAGCTCTTTCAAAGAAGTGAATTGAATATCAGAGCTCAGAACGCATTAATAGGGAAAAAACATTCCCTATATTTATTAAGCTTAGTAAAATATGCCACTGGGAACAAATGGTCATTTGGTTAATTTCAGCATGCTACTACTTTATTTCACTATCACTCTGTCTCTCTCCAGCTGTGACTCAAGAAAACCATCTTCCACCCTTCTTTCCCTTACAAAGCTTTGTGTGCAACATTTGAAGTGAGGATGCTTGCTTTTATGAAATGCTACAAATTTAGAAGTTTTTCCAATGTATTGTGACCCATTTCAAATATTTCATGAAACTTTTTATGCTTTCTGAAATAATCTGCATATCTTTCAGTTTGTGATTATTTTTATCTTCTATGTAAAAAATGTGAATTTAGGTGTTACAGAATTATTTTTCCAAGTAGAGGGATTTTGTGTTTTAAAAAAATCATTTCAGGGATGGAGAGATTGCTCAGCAGTTAAGAACACTGACTGTTCTTACAGAAGACCTGGGTTTGAAACCCAGCACCCACATGGCAGCTAACAACTGTCTGTAACTCCAGTTCCAGGGGATCCAACAGCCTTTTCTGTCCTCTGCAGGCACTGCTCAACACGGGTGCACTTACCTACATGCAGGCAATACATGCATACACATAAAATAAAAATAATAAATAAAAATATCATTTCAAGTTTTTTCACACTAATAAGCACTTATTTATAGAGTATTTTTCAAGTTTCTCATCATTTCCCTCATTTGCTTAAAGTTAAAAATATGAGTAACTGGAAATGGGACACAGACATCCAGGAAATGTAATTTGGCAATAAATGCTGTTTTTGAAGTACACTGCACGGTTTGTGGATAAATATTTCTTTAATGTGTGTAATTACTGCATCAGCAGAATAAATGTGGTCATGTCCTTGTAATTAATACATTGTCAAAAGTTCATTTAAGTATAATAATTTTACTGAGAAAATGCTGTCTACGTGTTTCCTGAGATAATTTGTTAAATTAAGTGCAATAAATATAAAACTACCCTTTAGAAAAATTTTTAAAGTTCTTTTTCACTTCATGTTGAATAAAGCTTTTAAAACTCCCTCACATATAATCTCCTTACTCAAGTCCTTTCTTCTCCTCAAGAGAGTGTATAGATACACATTAAATGTTAAAATAGACTTTCCTAAAAATTAAACCTCTCTATAAAA
Organism: Nannospalax galili; assembly: GCF_000622305.1. NCBI lineage: Eukaryota > Metazoa > Chordata > Mammalia > Rodentia > Spalacidae > Nannospalax > Nannospalax galili. The sequence goes on from NW_008360320.1 coordinate 6,036,848, forward strand.
TACTATATTCCAAAATACATTGCATCTGTTTCATAAATATTTATTTATGAATTATGAAAGCTTCCAGTTGCCCTTACCGTTAATATAAGATATAGTTAAAGCAGGGCCCTTCCTTCTGTGCTGAGTTGAATATTTCCACACAGAATTGTAGTGTTGGAAGGGGCCACCCTATGTAACCTCTTCATTTTATAGTTTTGTCAGGTTACCCTAAGCTGTTGGTGGAAGGCTGCTCCACTGTGCTACCTAAAACAACTGTGAGTATTTGAGGAGGACATAATAAATTAAAGGTGGTTTCTTTATAATCTTCTGGCCAAAGGACTAAAGGAAAATAGGCTTTATGTTATGTAACATTTTACCTGTCTTGGCCATGTAGCTGAAAGTTCTATAAATACAGTGTAATAAAGAAAGAAGATGTTCAGTAAGGTTGAGGATAAAGTGTAGTGCCAGGCAGACACTGCTTGAAGTGCTGTGAGCTAGCAAAGGCTTTTTTCTTTTGACTCAAGCAACTGAGGGTGAGGAACAAAGAACAAAACTAAGTAGAAGCAATAAGTAACTACGTGTGGGGCTGGAGAGCTGTCTTGGTGGTTAAGAGCACTGGCTGCTGCTCTTGCAGAGGATTCAGTTACCAATACTTACATGATGGCTAACAATCCTCTTGCTCTAGTTTGTTTCTCAGTTGCTGTGACAAAATACTCTGACCAGTACCAATTTGGGGAGAAAATGGTTTATTTTATCTTACATCTCCAGGGTCACACATTGGGGAGTCAAGGCAGGAACTCAGGCCAGGAACCTGGAAGCAGGAGCTGGAGCACAGGCTATGGAGGAACACTGCTTGCTGGCTTGCTCCCCCAGGCCCCTGCTCAGCCTGCTCTCTTACGCAACACAGACCCACCTGCCCAGGGGTGGCACCACCCACAGTGGGCTGGGCTGGGCCCTCGCACATCTCTCAACAATCAAGAAGATGCCCCACAGACATGGCCACAGGATAGTCCAATGGAAATTCCCCAGTTGAGGATCCCTCAACCCAGATGTGTTAAGTTGACACTAAAGCTATCCAGAACACCTCTTTAATCCAGTTTCAAGTCATCTGACACCCTCTTCTGGCCTCTGTGGGCATTGCATAAACAAATGCATGTACATACATGCAAGCAAAACACTCATACACATAGAATAAAAATAAAATATTTTTTAAGTAATCAGGTGAAATAGAGAATGAATAGCTGCTAAGTCAGTAAGAATAGCTTGTTGTATGTTGTATATTTGGTCATATCTTTATTTGCTTTGATTTAACTTTTTATTAAACTAGCATTAAAAGCTGTTGTCCTAGATGAAAATTTATACGTACATATATAAGTGTTTTTAGATATTTACTAAAGCACATCAGCCTATGGTGTTAGAGGAGGAAATTGTACACACAAGTAGTGATTCTGCACAATTGTTTAATGAGAGAAGAATGTTTTTCCAAGTAACTGAAACCGAAAAGGTCAAAAGGAACAGAAGAAAAACACTGGACTGAGTAAAAACGGATATATATA
>NW_008360320.1:6038423-6065720 GCF_000622305.1 Nannospalax galili
TTCAGCAGGCCTTATGATTAACTTGCCAGTATAAATTGAGTCTGCTTTGAAAGGGCAGCTACTTTACAATTAAATCAGATTTTTCTATTTTATTGGTCCCTCTTGCCCTACCAATAGAACAATTATTCTCTTTTGTGTTTTAAAAGTAACAATAGCTCAGTATTACTGATAGTGGTAGATAATGACTGAAGATTGTTGAATAACAAATATTTATTAAGATTTTTATAGAGAAAAATATTCTAAAATCCTATATCAAGCACTGCCATACCTAGATGTACATCAAACTTTCTCCATCTTAGAAAACATAGAAATAAAATATTTTCTATATATAGATTTTCAGAGCTCTGGTATCTTTATGTGAAACCTGTGTCTCTCCTTTTCCTCCGTCCAGTGTTCTTCTGCTCCTTTTTACCTTTTTGGTTTTGGGTTGCTTGGAAAAGCATTCTTCTCATTAAACAATTGTGCAGAATCAATACTTGTATGTACAACTTTCTTCTCTAACATCATAGGCCGATGAGCTTTATTAAATATCTAAAAACACTCTGAGGCCGTTCTCTAAACAAAAAACAATGTTGTCTTTTGTAAATTATACAATTGCCTAACTATACAAAAATATGAATACATTTGTATTAGTCTCTTTTCTACCACTACAGCAAAATACCTGAGGCTGTGTACTTATAAAGTATGAAAATGCACTTACAACATAGTTTTAAAGACTGAAAATCTAAGATCTGACAGTGCCATTTGTTTGGTATCTGTTGAGTCCTGATGGTTGATGGCATCATGGTGGAAGCAAGTTTGAGAAAAGAGGAAACACTAGAGGGGAAGCCAGAGCAGGATTCTGGGACTAGGCTTGTTCTTTAAACAATCTGCTTTCACTGGTGTCACTCTGTTAATAAAAACCTTAACTTCTTTGGAGGGCAATGCCCCAATAACTTTCTGCTTCTTCTTTTTCATTATTTGAGGCTAAACTAACTTTTAAGGGATATACTCAAACCTCAATACACATATATTCTAAATATACTATGTGATTCTTCCACTGAGATCCTATTGAGGTAAGTCTAGAAAGTGTATGGTAGGGGAACAAGGGACAATCTCACAGTAACTTAGAGAAACTGAAATTAATTCTGAAAGAAACGAAGTAAGTGTATGCGAAATTTAAATAATCAATAACCATGAATTGCCGTAGTGTTATCAGGGTATTTTAATACACAGGGAGTAAAATATTTAGAAATCAAGAGCTATCTTATAGGGACTTTTGGGGAATTAGGGTGTGTAGTTACCGGACTTTAATATGGGCAAGAGTATGAGGTCTTTATACACCTAGTTAATTTGTTAGATGAACTTCGAGGCTAATCAAGTTAAGTTTTAGGATTTTACATTTTCATGAATTTCTGATATTGGTAGTTTCCCTGTTAGCCTGCTTATGTAATCATTTATTTGCAAATAATTTCCAAAAGTAAAATATTTTAAATATCATGCATTAAGGCTACCACTTCTTTTCCTTTCAGTTCCTTCCCCATCAGCCTTTCCTCAGCTAGAATGACCTTTGGAAGGTTGGGGATTTTTCTTTTGATGAATTAAAGTTTGTGATATATGAATTTGATCATCAATTATATTCATAGTTTACATAGTCAATTCTATGAGGTTGCAAAAAATCATTCAGGATAGTATGTAAATTTTGACTTCAGCTGAACAATGCAGAACTTCACAGTGCTGCATTTTTACTTTTCCTGTAGCTCTGACACACTGCTAGAGGTAACTTGAAGGAGGAAGGATTATTTTGGCTCAGGGTTTGAAGAGATCCCACTGATCATTACAGGGGACAGTATGATAGTATTCATGATGACAGTAGTCCATTTCTAAGACTCCTTGCACCTTAGCTGAGCAGGAAGCAGAGAACTGGGTCTGGAAGCAGAAATTAGAACTATTTTCAAGGCATACCCATAGTAGTAAACATCTTCTAGCTAGATCCTTGTGATTGATAATCTAGTTTTTAACTTAATGAGATCTAGAATCACTTAGGAGGTAGGCCTATGATCATGTCTATGGGGGATTACCTCGATTAGGTTAATTGAGGTGGGAAAACTTGACAATGTGGGTAAACCCATTCCCTAGGCTGGCTTCTTGGACTGTCTGAACAGGAAAAAGTAAGATGAACATATGCATTCCTCATTATCTTCTTCCTGATCACAGGGATGATGTGACTAGCTGTTTCAAGTTCCTCCCCCCTTAACTTTCCTGACAGGGCAGACTGAACACTTGAACAGTGATCCAAAATAAACTTTTCCTTCCTTACACTGCCTTTGTCAGAGTATTTTTGCCAGGGGTTCGAACCAGAGACCCCCCTGCAGTGATGATTGGGGATGATTAAGCATGCTGTTCTCCAGTCCACACCACCCCCAGTACCGGGGACACTCAGACGCAACGGGGTAGCCTAGTCAAGCAGGGACTCATTTATTGCAGGTGTTACAAAGCTTATAAAGGTACCTGGAACTCCCCCCTCCCCCCTGAGGGTGTATCTTAAGGATGGTCACGTGCTGTGTGGCTCAGCAGTGCCGAAGTATTCTTCAGACTTTTAAAACAAGTCAGGCTGCCCCCAATAACTTCCTCTTGGACTTCTGCAAGGTGGGGCCTTTAGGTCCCCACATATTTTATCAGAATACAGGAAAACTGAAAAGAAAATTGGTACCAATAAGTGTGGTCATTGCTTTGAGAGGCCTGACCATTTTCTTCTCTTCTTAGATCTTTTGAACTTATTTGCTGGAAAAATGTGAAACTTTGGTCTAGAAAAACCTTCAAATAATGGAAGCAGAGATTAATGTGAAATTCTGGTGGGAGATTGGAGGCTGTTACGATGAAAGAAATGCAGACAGTAGAGACCTGGATCATGAGATCATGAGGTTTCAGAAAGGATCAAGGACCATCAGGAAAGGGATGGGGCCTTTCACATAATATTTTGACCGTGGATGTAGCTTGAATCTGTGCCTGCGCTGAAAACTTGAGTGAAGTTGAATTTAAAGGTAATGACTAAATGTTTGGCTGAGAAAAATCGGATAAGAACCTTCAGGCTGGTGCTGAGAAAGCAGATTTTATTATTACAGAGAGCAGCACCACTGGAGACAAACAAGCCTCTTGTGCTTCAACAAGACAATAGGAAAGATGTCCTGAGGGTAAAACTCCACCCATCTGAGACTTCACTTGTGAAGATTCAAATTCATTTGAAGGAAAAATGCCTGAAGGGGTTGTCTGCTCCTCAAAGGGAAATGCCCAAGAGTCTTTCCCCAGCATCAGGACACATTTGATGCACCTGTAGAAGAGCGGCAGGTACATCATAAGCTGGGTGCAGAATCTGCTAGGTAGTGTCATCCATGTAGTCCTGTAGTAGACATGGAAGATGGAAGATTGAGGGGATTGTGGGTTGTGCTTCAATGTTTCAGAGAGGTTCTTTGGCCAGGCAATGTGTGGCACGGTCAGAGTCACTTCAGGTAGGTCCCAACAGGCTATCGTCATCTGGGGCTGTGAAGGAGAAACGTACCTCGTATCGGAGTTCCCAGGATGTTGAAGCTAGGACCATGGAAATTCTGCTGAGGAAAGCTGCATGCAGGCAGCCGAGCTGGTCTAAGGGACAGGCTATGCGTGCTCCAAAAGGCATCATTTGAAGGGGAGGCAATTTAAGTACTTTGAAATCCATCCAGTTTCATCACACCTCCATATGGAGCGGACGATTTGTTGTTTGTCCTGCTGGATTTTGGTCTTTCTTTGGTCCAATTATTCTTTTCCTATATCATGATTCTTCCATTTTTAGAATGGCAATGTTTATTGTACACCATTGTTTTTTAAATATTCTATTGTTTTTATTTTATGTGTATGAGTGTATTGCCTGCATGTAAGTGCACCCATGTCATACAATACCTGCAGAGGTCAGAAAAGGTATTAGATTTCCCTGGAACTGGAGTTATGGATGGTTATTAGCTTCCATGTGGGTTCTGGGAATTGAACCCAGGTCTTCTGCAAGAGCAACTAGTGTTCTTAACTGCTAAGTCATCTCTTCAGCCCTATATTCTATGCCATCGTTGAAAGTTAATAGTTCTTTATTCTATAGTAGTTCACAATTAAGAGATTATCTTGAGTCTCAGATGAGATAGGAACTTTGCACTTTTAAACTATTTGGATTATAAAGACTATGGGGACTTATGAAGTTGGAGTGTATTTTGCTTAATGAGATGAACATGATACTATGAAGATGAAGGATTGCAGGTTGTGGCTTAAAAGTGATATTTCTTTGGCTGTCAAGATCACAAGGAGTGGAGTTGTGATGATTCATCTTATCTGTCATCTTAATTAAATCACCTGGGAGACAGGCCTCTGGGCATATCTGTGGGGTATTATCCTTACAGTATTAGGGACATTGATGTGATAAGACCCACCCACTGTGAGTAGCACCATTTCCTAGGCTGGTATCCTGGACTGTAGAAAATAGGGAGAGTAAGCTGAGCGTAAGCATTCATCTCTTTTTCCTGACTGTGGAAAGCTCCTGCTACCCTAACTTCCCTGCCAGAATGGATTGTACCTTTGAACTGTGAGCCAAAATAAATCCCTCCTTCCTTAAGTTGCTTTTGTCAGGGTTTTTACTGCCTAAACAATGTAAGTAATACAACTAATACAACCCTACAGTTCACAGGTACCACAATATTTTAAAATACTGCCAAGCTGTTTAACTTTTCAGATTGGTCAAACACTGGAGAGTATTTCACATTCAGATCATAACAGCAAGCATTGAAAATAATGAAACCTTTTTGTTGTTCATTAGAAATGCAAATTTAACTGGATAGCCTACATTTTATCGCTTTTTCTTAGCCATACATACATCTGTGCTTGATCACTGCAAGTGATGTTGATGCAGGAATGCTTAAGGTGACTTCTCTCCATGTAGCAAGGTCATATTGCAAAACGACTATGCCCTTTGGTGCCATGTTACTAGAAGAAGAAAGCAGGGGAAGAGAAAAGAGGTTCTGAGTTAGTTGACTAAAGCAGAAGCTAAGCTGCACAAACTTTCTCCTAGTCTTACAGCTCATATAATAGGAAACATAAACTAAAATAAAAGAATAAAACCAACCATGTTAGATATTTTGCTACATATGGTAATAATCTATAATATTCACAAGTTCTCACCAACAAATGGTAAATTATGATGTAGAAATCAATTTTTACAAACTTCCAATTAAAAATTAAGGATCAAGCATTCTAGAGGAAATATTTACTCACCTCTTCTTTGTACTGAAAATTAAAATCATTAAGAAATTATGACCACATGAAGAAATACAAACCAAACATATAGGGGAAAAATAATTTGAAAACATTTTTTATTGATTAGTTTATAGTTTATGTGTATGAGAATTTTGCTTGCATGTTTGTAAGTGCACCATGTCATGCAATGTCTACCAAGGTCAGAAGATGTCTTCAAATCACCTTAACTGGAATTATGGACAGTTGTTAGCCACCATGTGGGTGCTGAGAACCAAACCTAGCTCCTTTGCAAGAGCAGCCAGTGCTCTTAAATGCTCACTGAGTCATCACTTCAGTCTCAGAAAAAAATAAGTTTTAAAAATATTTCATGTTATTTACCATCTTTAATAGCATAGAATTTGGCTGTTCCAAATTTTAAATCAATATTTGCATATCCATAATACTATATGCTTTCTCTTAAAGAAGTCTATTAAAGTCATAAAAGCTAAGGCTTAGTGCGATTATGTGAGACTTAGCCAGAAACTTTTAAGGTCATGTCATACTGAAATTGTCCTTTTTTCTAGGTAAGGTCTAAGAAACACAGCAGCTATGATTTTGATTTAGCTACCATTTACTGTTAAGTGACGGTGTTTTGCCTATGTTCAATTGAAGCCTCATTTCCTCTTTGCCATTATGAATCGGGGCAATTATTTATCTCCCTTTTTTGTTTTCAAAGTAGTCAATAAGAATATTGTTTGAATTAAGTGAGATAATGCATGCCTTTGAACTCCTAGAAAAACTGATGCATAAAATCTCAAGAAGATCTGAGAAATAATGCTATTATTATCAGTGTTATCATTAAACCAACAAATTATTTGAAATAATTCAATACAAATAAACACAAACAAACAAGAGTATGTGAGATACAGCAGCTTGAGGACCAGGTAAAGATTATTTTACATCTCTACAGAAAAAAGATTTTTAAATAATGTAGCTAGGTAGACGTGTGACCTCAAGTGTGTTGCAGGGTTGCAGCATCTCAAGAGAATCATTCAGCATTTCCTCTGTTCCCTAGAATTCATTTTAATTGTAGGAAAATGAACAGTCTTGATTTTAATCAGTTACCAAACATTTTGCCTTGATAGAATTTCTTTTCAACTTAAAGATAAAATTTCATACTATGATAATTTCCTTTAAATTGTCAAGATTCTTAAAAAGTAAAATTATATTGCTTAAAGTTGCATTTGTTCCAGTCCCAGTACCCAGGTAATCAGCTTGCACCTTTTTAGAAGAAAGCAGTCACAGAAGATCAGTCTGTATCATCTCAGAGTAGCTATTGGTAATCAAATGCTAGCTTACTCTGAAAACTACTCATAAACTTGCTTGGCATGATTAGTTGAATGGAAAACATTGGAGAGAGGAATTCCATACAGGTTCAAATATACATGTGAAATAATGAAAAAGTCTGTAATGAAATCATCATAGAATAAAAACTAGATAGATCATTCTGACATAAGATCTCTTCTCTGACCTGAATATTTGTGCTGAAGTTCTCATCATGAATGTCATGGGAATTGGAATTGAGTTTAGAGTGATAGCAAGTGCTAGCCTTTGTCCTAGGTTGGGGAAGCATAGAATGATATCACCAGGACCTGTTTCTTCCTGGAGTCTGCATTTTACTTCTCTAAGCCTTAGATGCCTTGGACTGTTACCATTCTCAAACATGTTAAAGAAGCTGAGTCCTTTACTCCCTCGCAAACATTGTCAGCACAGGGACAAGTACTTAGCTAAGGCTCACATTTATCACTCTCGTTGGTGCATATGGTAATTTTCTCTAAATTGGCTGCTTTTCTCAAGCTACTGTATCATCCTGAGATATTAAGTTTTTAAATTGGCTCTTCCCACCTCTTTAAAAGTTAGATGGCTGATTGCTGTCACATAATTTAATGATCTAGTCCAATCTATACAATGACTGTGTAACATGGGCAGGATAATTGTAGATAGATTGCATGCCATTAATCAGTTAGCTCTTTGTTCTTAACATGTTCCACTGCTTATCAGTCAAGGAAGAAAACTGTCTTTTGACAAGGGGTCCCACTGTAGCATTTTTACTGTCCAACAGCATCAAGTCTGAGATTTCAAAAGAGAAATGAGGATGATATTAGTAGAGTAGAACTTAGGTAAATAGTCTCTTTTGTATGAATTGTTTTGGAAAAATTAGAAATTTATAGTCTTAGAGTATGAGTTGTAGAAGGCTTGTATATTTAAAAATATTTAGAAACAGATATCCTCACTTGAGATACATTTATTTATGCAAAAGAGTATTCTTCATTATGAAAAGGATAAATCACCAAAATTCTAACACTTGGTGAGCCTCCCTCACTCCTTGAATTCCAGAGAACAATGGCTACCTTGACACAGGAAATTATTTCAAGGGATAGAACTTCTTCCTACCAAATGTCACTCCCTCATAGGTAAGACGTGTACATTTTCAAACCACTGTATCCCCATAACTTAGGTTCATGTTGAGTATTTACTAGATGTTCAGTTAATATTTCCTCAATTTAAACAAATGCAGTTTTATTCTGAGAAGTCTAACTCTGCATACAGGGACTTATTTCTAGGGAAATAAATCATTACAGAACTTCTGGAAGGAGAAACAACACAATAAAGAAAAGAGCAAGACAGAAACTTTTACAACTATATCAGAGGTGCAGTTAGCAATCTGAATGCAAGGTAACGGTCTATTTATATACAATTTTTATATTTAAGTTTTAAGGCTAAAAGTGTGACTTATAATTTATTATTAAAGATATTAGATCCAAGCTGGGCGTGGTGGTGCATGACTTTAATCCCAGCACTCCAGAGGCAGAAGCAGGCCAGGTGGACCTCTGTGAGTTTGAGGCCAGCCTGGTCTCCATAGAGAATCCAGGCTAGCTGCAGCTACAGGGAGACCCTGCCTCAAAAAGGCAAATATATATGTGTATATATTAGATCCCCATAATTATGTTTCATACATGATATGTGCTTAAGTGTGCATGCACATGGTCTTTTTCATCGGTCCCCTTTAGGCTTTAGGGTTTGGATCTCCAAACATTGCACATTTAATAGATGATTCCTCTGGCATATCTCAGTTCAGGGATCAAAATGGAGAAGGATGTTTCTTGATACTACAACAGATGTTAAATGTACTCACTGTTTCTTATATTCTTTTGTCTGTGTTCATTTTACACTTTGGGGTAAAATATCAAAATATATCTATGAGAATGGCTATAAATCAAGAAAGTGTGTTTCATGATAATAATTTGAAGTCAAACTATTGTTGTGAATAGACTGAGTCATCCTAACAATCATAAAACAAAATTGAAAACAGAGAGAAGTACTATAATAGTTATGTCAGTGTTAAAAATATATAATTAATTTGTCTTAGAAAATAGTTGAATATTTGAATGTCTTACAAATTTGATATTTGTTTTACTTAAAACTATATTTTAGGTAAAAATGATAAAGCTATTGCTTCTGTTGGCTCTACGGTGTTACCTTGACAAATCTTTGCCTTTTCATAACTTCTACTGCCTTCCCTTAAAAACCTTCATTTTCGTAAAGCTATAAGATGGCGCCCCTTGATGAAAAGCAGATGTTTTTGTTTCTTTTTCCTTTTAATGGTGTTTAGATTTTTTCAGTACAATGCATAATGTTAAACCTCTTTAATAAGCAAGAACATAGCAGTGGCACTTAAGTGAAAACAGGGAGAGGCTGGAACCAGCTTATAGGAGAACTTTATCAAACACCAGAACATATGAATGTGGAGATCTGAATGATCAAAAGTGGCTGTAAATCAATTTTATCTTCACAGTTTTAACATCAAGAAGAGTTGTTAGTTGTAAACCAATTGTTATGCAACTTAATGAACTAATTAGGAAAATCAGTTGCAATAATAGTATTGGTACAAACTGATCTGAATATAAAAAGTAGAATTAGAATTCTAATACCAAACTTAGCCAATGAAACAAGCTATGTAATAATGCTATTAGCAGATCTGCTCTTCGTAAAATTAATCATAAGTGGTTCTTCCTCCACAGTATCTGATTGCTCTAATCTGTTCATCTATGACTGTGACATGCCTCAATACTTTCCGATATTTTCCTTGTGAAACTTCTGCTGTGGATATGTACATTTTGAAGTTTGCTAGAATTATCCAGTTAATTTCTGAAATGACAGTACTTAAACTGGCTCCAGTACTGTGGCTCCTTTTGTTTCATCCAGTGAATGAATGGCTGTCTTCCAGGCACATGAAATACCAAGGCTCTGCCGCTCAGAGGCCACACTGGGACTGGCAAGAGGAACACAAGCCTACTTAGATTACAGATGGAGTTGGAGATATCAGAACAAATTCACAAACAATAAAGAAATGCAATCTGAATGTCACAAAGACCATTGCTGTAAATCTGAAGATGGAACAATAAATTCCAGATAATATATGTCACCTATCACTCCTATCTTTTGCTTCCTAAATTGTGCTTTTTAATATGAATGATTACTTTCTTCAGGGGTAACTGGACATTTGTTTTGATAGTTACGTATTTTTCTATCCTGTAATGAAATATTTATGTGTGAAATTCAAGTTATCTGTTATAAATGGAAACTAGTCAACTGTTAGCAGACTAATGGTACACAGGAAAAATGGGTGTCGAAGGGAAATTTTTTTCTTCACGATACTCCTATGTGTGACAATATACAATTTTTATGATTGTGAAGTAACACTGTTTATTTTTCCAGTCTAAAAGTCACTGTCAAAAGTATGTTTTGGGAGGGAAATATAGTCTTAAACAAATGTGTCTCAGAGATGTATCTAGGTTGTTTTAGAAAAAGAACAAACCTAGAGCCACATGTTAAAAATGAACATTCTCAATACAATTTGTCACCCATGCATAAATCTTGCTGACATTTTCAGTCACTTTAATAGCCTGCCCATTTTATAAATCAGTATGAACTTGCACGGTTGCAAAAAGTGTGTATTTTGAACATCTCATTTGCATACTTTACCAAAAGCCAATGAGGCAGGGGGAACAGCCCTGGTGATCATAATACGTGTTTGGGAAAAGGCAGAGAGATCACTAATGGCTTTGCCTTTAGGGATTTCTGTACTCCATAGGGGATGAAAATGAGAAATATTTTTCAAACAGCAGGGGTAAAGGTTTTAAAACTAGAAACACACGGAGTGATGAAGATGTTAGTGCCACAGGGCGCATAGCAGGAAAAATTTACAATGTAAAAACTGTAATTTCAGCATTAGGAAGTAATAATCGTGTTTCATCATTGTTATTAAAGCATGACCCTTAAAGTCACATAAATTAGATATAAGTTTCAGGAGAAGTTTATTAATCTTTAGCAGGAAAATATTAGGAAAGTTTATTATTGGGTGAGCTTTTCATGGCGATGCATTCTTTTGATTGCATGGATTTGGGAATGTATGAGTGTGGGTGCTGATGTGTTCTCAAGGACATCGATCATTTCGAAGAGTAAATAAAACTTTACTCAGTATTAGGCAATGGGTATAAGTAATGACTGTGGATAGTTCTTTTTCTTTTAAATTAGTAATTTAAAGAGAGACCATGGAACATAAAAAATTAGAGCTAGCCCGTCCAAAATGTTATACTTGTTCAGAGTAAAAATTAGATCTAAATTAAAACTGCTTATTTTCAATACAAAATGCTGATCAAATGACATTTGTGGCAACAGCATTGCTAATTAAATTTGTAGCATGTTTGGGGCATCTTAAATATTGCAGGGCATACCAAGAAGGCATTAAGTTTTATTAGTTGCTATAGAGCAAAACTAGTAAAAATTTAGAGGTTAAAAAAGGACAAGAGACACTAATTACAGTGGACACTAATGGTAAAGAATTCTATACAAAAATGGAATAATTTACTTGGTGTCCAGTTTGTTAATTATGGATAGAATATTTAGATTATGGTATAAATGTTATTTTGACCAACTAAGTGTTTTTTTTTTTTGTTTTTCATTTTAGCTTTAAGAGTTGTGAATTCCAGAGGATGAAATGGCTCAACAATTAAGAGCACTTGCTATGGTTGTGTAGGACCTGGGTTTGGTTCTAGGCACCCAAGTGGATACTAACACTTGTAACTCCAGTTTCAGGGGCTCTGAAGCCATCATCTGAGCTCGGTGGACACCAGACATGTAAGTGGTACACATACATACATAAAGGCAAAACAATAATACACATTAAATTTAAAAATCTGAAGAAATTTGAAAGTTCTTAACTCACCCTTCACTTTTGCAGAACCAGAGAAAATAAATTTTCAGTGAGTTAAATAGAAAAAAAAAACAACCCTCATTTCCATATTAATTGCTCAATTTTCCTCTTATAATTTCTTTTTATATTGTGAAGCTGATTTTCTTTTGGTATCTTGTATTAATATCTATAAATTAAGATAATCCTATCATAAAAATACATGAAAAGCCTGGGTGTGGTGGCACACGCCTTTAATCCCAGTACTTGGGAGGCAGAGGCAGGTGGATCATTGTGAGTTCAAGGCCAAACTGGGCTACATAGTGAGTTCCAGAACAGCTGGGGCTACAAGAAGACCTGTCTCAAAAAGACAGTATATATGAAAAATAATTTCAAGACAACAAACTCCCCAGAAGTACCTTATCACCTAAGTGTTAATGTTCAGATAGCCCCACCCCCTTGCCAACAGGGTCTCAGGGACTTCTTAAGCTCCTGAGAAAAGGGAACTGAGCTGATAAGCACCTTGGTCTTTGAAGTCAAGAGAAGCAGACTTTTCTCCACTGTTTGGCCAACACAGCAGGCTTCCCCTTTGATCTCTAAAGAAGACAGGTTTTAATAGTTCTGCTCTCCCACCCCCTACCCCCCCAACTTAAAAAAAAAGACATCTTCCTGCCTTCTGCAGGAAGCAGACATTTCCCCTGCCTGGAAGGGAATCTGTCCCATGTGTTCCTTTGCTAATAAACTCCACTTTCTCCATACAGCTTTTTATCTATCACTAAGACAATGCAAATTTGTGTTAAGTACAAAGTCATAAACACAAATTTTGTATACAAGTAAATTTTTTTAGAAAATAAAATATAATAGAAACAAGTATAAAATTGTTTTCTATAATCCAAATATAGCAATTTTCAACATTCTCATGTACACTTTGTAGATTTCTTTATATGAATATATATAAATATACATAGAAATTATCTTCCATTTTTATCCAACTGATAATATTATAGCAATATGTCTTTTTTAAAATGTGGCACTATTATTCTTTGGCAGTTATAACAGATGAACTACAGATCAGTAAAGTGTGGCCAAGAAGACAGCATACTGAATTTGATAGAATGAAAATTCAGGATCATTTAAAATTAGATTAATTAAATGCAAAGGACTTCCAATAAGATATTAAGCTTGTGTAATAGACCTCATCTTAGTAATGTCTGCTACTGATTTATTTAATAACTCTTCTTGTTCATAGATATTGCTTATATTGTTCTGTTATGAATAATCATTTTAAACATATATTCACAATTCTTTCCAATAGACTAATGTGGTATTTATTCTCTTTAAAAAGCCATAGCAATCCATAGCAGGAACTTGACTGGTTGTCCATATTCCACCACAGAATCATAATGTAAATTGCTTTCATTGCATTTGTTCATTTGGCCCAAGAAATTAAATAAGACTCAATGATAAGAAATTACTAAGAGATATTCCTATGAAATTTTTATATGAAATTCTTTCATAGGAAATTTCATGGAGAAATAGCAAGGATTGAAAACATACCTATTAGTGATATTCTCACACTGTTTTAAAACTAGAAATCACATAAACTATGGAACTAAATTGTCAGAGAAAAGCAACAGAGTGAGACAAAGTTATTCCATGTTCAAAAATGAAAAAGAATTGGTAGGCTCTGTTATACAAATATGGTTAGAATGAAAAAAATCACTTGGGACAGAGAGAGTCACATTGAAGGAATCTGACGTATTGATCCCAGGTCAAATGTAAAGCAAATTAAAATTAAACCATTATATAGGAAGAGGATTAGAAGTCTGCAAGAAGGAAGAATAGAGTAGGTTCATATTTTTCCCATTTTTTTAGGCAGATAAAACTTGAATACAAAAAATGAAAACATATAGTTCTGACATAAAAGTAACTGAATGCAATTGATTTTCCTTGAAACAGCCTCCTTTATATTTTTATCTTTGTGTGCGTGGTGTGTGTGTGTATGTGTGTGTGTGTGTGTGTGTGTGTGTGTGTTTGTGTGTGTATTCTCCATGTTCATTCTATTCAGCAGAGTCATATACCACTAAGATTTTGTAGTTTATGCTCATGGAGAAATTCATTCTGTAAAATGTAATTAAATATCAAGAAAACCAGTTGACTAACTAGAATGTTCAGGAACTTTATCTAAGTTACGCTAGCAAGTAATCAACAAATGTATGCCCTTACTTCTCACCACATGGCATGCCATTTGTAGGAAGGATCTGTAAATTGTTGGAGAAGGAGTTGCAATGTGTTCACATATTATAGGGCAAGGGAAGAAGTGGAGACAATAATACAACATTTGACGTTGCTGTGTGCAACTACAGAGTTGTGAGTATGCAAATCGGAAATAACAGGACCTAAATGCATATGTGATTCTTACTGTTCTTACGTTCAACTACAGTTTATCAGTAGTTTCATTCTAGCCATAAGATAGGGTGTGAGAGAAATTGCAGTAAGGTTGAGAGAGAAAAGCAGTTCTGATAATTTTCATTAACAAAACAAGTGGACAGGGGAATCTTGAATTCCTCTGTGGAGGAGGAGTTTTCCAGGCTCACTTTATCAAATGGGAGTCTTTGCTGGAAAGAGAGGCAATGCTAGTGTCTGTGGTGAAGTCTGTTAGTTATCCAGGATATTCTGTTCTTCTTTGTCCTCCACAGAAATATTTGTGCTGGTACTGTAATCACTCTGCCAGACAATTCCCTTTCAAACCTGATCACTTCCATGTGGCCTGACTAAGCATTCTCAGTAAAATGTATGGGTGTGACATTTTCCACTTTCATACAAGTTGCCATGTGCCCCCCTCCCTTGTTTCTCCTCACCCTTTATTTTAAGGTGGTTTTCCTGTATCCTGCCTCACATGGCCACCTACAGATGCTGGAGGAGTCTCATTCAGCCTATGTTTGAGAAGGCAGTAGAGTCTCTTCCTTTCCCAAATTGTAACAGGAGCTTCTACCCCGCACTATAATACAGAAGGAATAGAAAATTCCATTTCAGCCCCTATTGTTTGGGATTATTGATTACCATGGTTTAGTTTTCTTAGTACACACTTTCCAGTAAATTTCCTTCTAGATTATAAAGTATGCCACCTCTGTTTTATCCTTGTTCAAAATTCTTCAGTGAGTTTCTGTTGTCTACAAAATAAAACTAAAAACTCAAACTTTTTTTAGTTGCTGGGCATGGTGGTGCAGTCCTTTAATCCCAGCACTCAGGAGGCAGAGGCAAGTGAATCTCTGTAAGATCTAGACCATCCTAGTCTAGATTCCAGGCCAGTTGGGACTATAGAAAGATAATGACTCAAAAACAAAACAAAGCAAGTATAAACACTCTTTAATATACTATCCCCATGTTCTATTGTTCTATGACTTTCCTGTTACAAATTCAATAAAATACAAAGCCTTGTTTAATTTATATAATACTTGGAATTTTTCTGCTTCTGTGACATTGATTAATCTGTTTAATTTTTCAGTAAAGCATCACCTTTTGTTCTGTGTTTTGTTTTTTGAGACAGGGTCTCCCTGTATCCCCATGTGGCCTGGAACTCCCTACGTAGACCAGATTGGACTTAATCACAGAAATTTGCTTGCCTTTGCCTCCCAAGTGCTGGCATTAAAGGCCTGTGACACGAGGCCCAGCCTAAGCGTCTCCTTTTGAACACTTAACTGATTCTCTAAATCTTCACATGTACTGAAATGTGTTATTTTCACAATCTAGACATTAACAATTGCTTGCTGCCAAAAATGGAGTCTTTAAAATACAATATTAACGGTACCATCTATCATAGGATATATGATATGGATGCCTTTTCTACAGAAGTTCATCTACTCCCAAAGAGTAGAGAGAATAGTCTAGTGGAATAGTCTCAACACAGTACCTGACTTTCAAAAAGAACAGTGCCTTCCATAGAGCAAAGGATAATAGGAGAGGACTTAGAATTAACGTCATGCAACTACACTCGAAAAACAAAGCCATTTTGACAAATGGTATCAGAAACCTAAATTAATGAAATCCCTATTTCTCATTCTGTACAAAAATCACCTCCAAGCAGATCAAAGTTCTTAATATAAGAGCAGAATCTGAGATAATCTGCTGTAAACGGACAAAACATTTCAAAATGTAGGTATAAACAGCTATTTTCAGTATTGGACCCCGATAGCTAAAAAAAATGGCATGTAATAGCAAATTCACATTAAAATGCTGCACAGTTAAGGAGAATATCAACAGAGTGAAGAGACCATTTTCAAAATGGGGAAAAGTCTTTGTGAGACACTCATTTCATAGGGGATTAATGTACAGAATATATAAAGAGCTCAAAAATGGCAAATAAACTTTACAGATACTTTTCATAAGCTCAAAAAATTATATATATATATATACAAAGTAAGAATCTGTGGCTATGAGATAATTCTAAATCAAACAGCATTGAGACTCCATCTCATTCTAGTAAGAATGGCTATCAAGATAGCAAAAATAAATGAATAAAAATATTGATAAGTGTGCAGGAGTTAAAGGAACTCTTATACATTGTTGGTGAGAATTCAAATTGCCCAGCAATGAAGGATATCTGTATAGAGGTTTCATATAAGATTCTTCAAAAAACAGAAAATCTAACTATTATATGCTTGGACTGTGCCTCCTTCAGGAAGATGCCTGAATAAATCAAAACCACCTTACACTAGAGACACATGCATATGTCAAGATTATCATGAAACTCTTCATCATCTCAAGTTATATCAACTAGATGCCCATCAATGAATGAAGAAAGTTTGGTATGGATGAATATAACAGAAACATTAGAAGAGCAGCATTGTTTCATCTGCAGAAAATTGGATGAAACTGATGATCATCTGAAGTGAAGTAAACCAGTCTCAGAAAGATAAGAATTTGATTTCTCTCATATGCAGAAAATAAAAGACATGGAAGGAGATGGGGAATTTTAGGAAAGAGGAAAAATTTCAGGGGAAGGGGTAAGAGAGAAAGAAGGGATGATAAGAATCAATATAATCAAACCATGCTGTAGAAATATATGAAAACATTATAATGAATCTAATTAGTAAACTCAAAAAGGAAAATAGACAATAGAAACATCTCTGAATATTTGCAAAAACAATCTTGAAAGTTGACTAGAAATTGATAAAACTTGATTTTATACTAAGTAAGTATCAGTGATATTTTTGTTTTAATCAGGTTAT
This sequence comes from Nannospalax galili, assembly GCF_000622305.1. Taxonomy (NCBI): domain Eukaryota; kingdom Metazoa; phylum Chordata; class Mammalia; order Rodentia; family Spalacidae; genus Nannospalax; species Nannospalax galili. The sequence goes on from NW_008360320.1 coordinate 6,055,137, forward strand.
ATAATTGTATAGAAATGAGTGAGCTACATATAAATTGTTGTTGACTAAGGGACCCTTTACATTAGGTGGTGAATTAGATGTTTGCTAAAATGAGATCATTCTTTTACACAATTAAACATATTCGTTTTTCTTCTAGATTTCTTCTAAGTTTCAAAGTGTGGATGCCATTCAGGCAAAAGTGAACATATTACTATCCTTACTAGATTATATTTGCATAATTAAAATCAGAATATTTGGTTCCTTACATAAGCCTTACCTGCATAGCACATGATAATTAAAAGTATCAGATTGGTAGACCTAAACTTATTGGATGATTAACAGCCATACTTTAAGGCCTATACTAATGTGGTCAGAGGGACTTAAAGGACAGCTTTTGCTCCTTGCCTTCCAAGGTCAACCGAGTTCCAGGGGACTATGGAGCATCTCTCAAAATGTCCTGTAAATGTAGTGAGTCACCTGTCCTCTTGTTCAGGGAAGACATGGAGCCCCACGAGATGGACTTGAACCAGTGTCCAGTCTACAAAGAGGAGGTCAACTTAGAGGACATATCTCATTCATACTTCCAAATGAAGCCAGACATGGTCAAACAGGACCTTTGACTTATCTTCACATAGATGGAGAAAGGATCCAGGAGCGCCTCCTAAGCCCTGTGACCCCTGAGGAACAGATCCTCAAATGACCTTAAGTGTAAAAATAAATTGATTTATTTGGGCCAGCTGTATGGTCTTAAACACCCAAAAGGAAAGTATAACCAAAGAGTAATGTCATGAGTATATTTCTTTAAGAGTTCAAGGGATTTCACTTCCTAGACCTTGGGCTTAAGTCTATATAAAAAGTTACCTAGATAATTATTTCTCATTGATGATTTTGTTCCTAACCAGAACACGCTCAGGTGTAAGACTTCAAATCTTGGTCTCCAATACTGTAGTGCCCACTTTTAGTTAAGCTATTTAGAAGAATTTGAGAGGGAACTGACCTAATTCTAGATACTTCAACAGCTATCAAAATGCCTGAAAGCAAATCCTGAATCCATCACTCTCAAGTCCATCCTTGAAAGACAAACGAAAAATGAGGAAGAACCCAATAGAGGGATGCTTTTGGAAGACCTTGTCGAGAAATTTCAATGGACTCTCATGAACATTTGAAATTTGCCATTCTGACTTTTTTCAAGTTCCCTGTCTAGAACTTGTAGTGCTAATTACTCTTGCCTTTACTTCTCCTTCACATCTCCTATTCATGATTCAAGGACTTTCTTTTCCCCTTAGAGATAAGAGTTATGCAATTTGGGAGTCTTTTAGATAGACCCACTGAAGAAGTACTCCAATTGCCTCATCTTACATCCCTGTTCAGCAAGGAAGAAACCAGAGTGGTCTGCATCCCTATTCCCTATTGGCAATTTGGGTAGCCCCTTCAGAGGATGGTGTGATAAGAATAGGAGGTAGGAATTGGCTAGGCAGTTAGGGTGAAAAAAACCTCCAAGAAAAGTAGTCAGTTTCTTGGCTAAAAGCCAAGATGTCCTGGGGACTGTTAGCAACATATTCTGCTCCAAAGGCCAAATATGTCAAAAGTATTTTGAAGCTTGTATCTAATCCTTAAAAGATTTTAGGATTACCTCTTCAGAGGGGGGAATGTTAGTGTACCCAAAAGCCCCATAAAAAATAAATGAAAGAAGGAAAAAAAGAAAAGAAAAAGAAAAAAAGTGATGGGGAGATATGGGAGGTGTTGGAAGGGAGGGAGCGGACATGGGTTTGATCAAAACACCTTATATGCATGTATAAAATTTTCAATAAAGTTTTTGTAAAAGTTAAAAAAAAGTTGGAAATGAAAAGCAGAACTTTACTGTCGAGTAAATTTTACTTTTCAAAGCTGAAGTGGGCTATTTCAATGACTTTTCATATTATCTGTGCCATAAAATGTTTTGTTCACAGAACTTATCTTTAATTTTGTCAAAATGATCAAAGTTGTCATATGATCGCTTAAGGATATTAATTTCCTCCCCTTTAAATCAGTTCTTTTAAAACCCTTTGAGCATTCTATCTTATTGTTACTTGTAAATATTTTATGGGATATTTAGATAAGTAGACAATGAAGTAATTTAGAAGCAACAGTTTCATTGATTTTTTTCCACAATACAATTTTTGTTTCATGTCCATAAAAGACTATGAAAAAGAAAATATGATGAAATTATTGCACATAAACAATTTACTTTTAAGAAACCCTTTCCATGATACACAATTTATTAGTAAAACCTGGAATTATATCTGCTTATACTTGATTGCCTTTGACATTAAGTGATGATATTATTTTCTACGTGATATCAATATTATCAAGAAACTGGTTAATGTCACTGTTTACTTAGGAAAATAACATTATCACAAATTGCAATTACTTAACTGTAACCAATTTTTAAAGTTGAGCCAAGGTTACCAAACTGGATAATATGAGAAAATATCAGAGCCTCCCAATGCATATTGCTGTAAAGATAAAGCAGCAGATTTGAAATGGTAGTGACTCCTGCACCCTGTCAGTAGAGACTGGGATTTGCCAATTTAAATCAACTCTGTGTTTTAGGATGCTCTCTTATTTTGGCTAAGATATCTGAGAAATAAAGGCAAACTTTATCATCAAATTTGCACTGATAATTTTAGATTAATTTATCAAAAAATGAGCAGAAGGCACTGAATTTTATGGATCTATAAGAATAAATGACCCTCCCAATGTGAAACTCATGAATTGGTTATATGCAGATGAATATTTCAGGACGTACACTATTTCCTGTATGATATTTCTGAAATCCTGGAATTTCCACCTCTAGCTCAATTGGTTAATTAATTGAATCATTGAAAGTCCACTAAGTATATAACATAAAACTACTCATCCTATATGTTTCAAATAAAACATACCGGTATCTTTTAAAAACTCTAGGGAGAAATGTATTACTCTATCAATTAGCATCTTCAAAGGAAACAGATGTCACATGCAAATGAAGACCATTCAATTAATTAATAAATAGATTAATTCAAATGGCAAGGCAGAGTTTAGGTAATTCACAAGGGACAGTGACTAACTTGAAGCTGAGAGAGGAAGGGAGGAAGTCTGCTACACTTAGGCTTTAAGGAGTAGATAGGGTAGTTACGACACCTGAAGACTTAGAATAGGATACCCTGGGGTGGAAACTTCACGGTAGATAATGATATCAATACTCAGTGCTTTCAGGGCACCTTCACTTCCCCTTGTGCCTAGTGTCCAACCTCACAAATTAAAGCTGAGTTGGAACCACAAGGGACGAAGCTGTTTGAAGTCCTTTTGTGGTAAAACCTCAAAGGATAGAGGGAAGGCTGGCAAGGAAGTAGAATCAAAAACCAAAACCAGGAATGGTGTCAGCAAGGACAAGACCCATGCAAACGCATTCAGAAAAAAACCAGCATAGAACTGCGGAAATGTGCAACAGGCCCCATTCTTAGCCAAAGGACTAGGAGCATCTGATTACTGCTGGGCGAGGGAGAGTTGATCTCCTTTAAGGAAGTGACTCTAGATAGGCTGACTAGACCCCAGTGGATGAAGTTGCACTGAGGGACATCTGGGTACACAAACTTGATTCCATAGGCCTTAACATATATGACAGAATACATGAAATTCAGAGGGCGAGGAGGCTACGAGAGTGACAGATGGGGGAGGAGATATAAAGATGTTTTGTATGAAGCACATTAAAATTCAATAAAAAATACACATTGAAACAATAAATGAATAAATAATAAATGAAAGAATGAATAAATAAATAATAAAATGCATTACCAAATCCAAAAATAAACCAAGAGAATACACTTGCTAAGTTACATAATCATAAATGATATTTTGGGGGGGGGGGAGGAAAGGGTTTATTTAGCTTACAACTCCCAGGTTGCAGTTCATCAGGGAGCCCAAGGTAGGAACTCAGGGCAGGAACCTGGAAGCAGGAGCTGGAGCACAGGCCATGGAGGAATGCTGCTTACTGGCTTGCTCCCCTGGCCCCTGCTCATCCTGCTTTCTTATGCCACACAGGCCCACCTGCCCAGGGGTGACACCACCCACAGTGGGCTGGGCCCTCCTGTATCAGTCATCAAAAAGATGCCCCTCAGACATGGCCCCAGGCCAGTCCAATAGAGGCAATCCCCCAGTTGAGGTTCCCTCAACCCAGGTGTGTCAAGTTGACACTAAAGCTATCCAGCACAACTATTTTATAGAGAGAATATAAGGAAGTAAAATGTATATTAGAAAAAAATATCAAAGCATTCATCTGTCTGGTGTTTACATCTTGTTTTAGATGAAAATTAAAAAGGCTGAGCCAGTGAGTGGGAGAGTCAGGGTTCAAAACCAGGCTTGACTTCAGAGACTTTTCTACCTATCAGCAGTGTTGGATAAATTAGCTTCTGTGGAATAACTGCAGTATCTAAAGAGGCAGTTAGGCAGATAGGACAAATTCAGTGGCCTTGGAAACAGGAAGTCAGGTGCCCAGCCTTTTGTCTTTGTTTACTTTTGACCCAAAAGTGATGAAAGAGGATCCACAGTTCTAGTCTTTGCCTTGGTTTGTTATTGGCTCTTTGTTAATGGAGTCAGTGTCATCATTTAAAAATCCTTGTTGTTTTTTGACAATGGCCTCATTAATAAAATTTGCTTACTATTTCCCCAATTTTAAACATTTTTGTAATAGCTTTTCAATTGATTCCTCCCCCCAAGGTGCATTATCTACCAAGAATGACAGTTCTTTTTCTTAGTCTCTTTTAAAAATGCTGTCATCTGGTCCTACACCCACGCACAAACAGGCAGTAATAAGTGGACTCATTAGGTTTATCAACAAAACAAAGCACTAGAAGTGGAAGGGGGGATAGGGAAGGAACTGGAGGAGAACGAACAAGGGTTGGTTTGATTAAAACTCATTAAACGCATGTACAAAACTCTCAAACAATGAAAAACATAAATTTAAAATGCCAGCATCTTGTACTTCTAGAATATTAAATAATAATGATAATCCTTATTCTTAACTTAGTTGACATATTTCTGGCCTTACTCCATTAAGCCTGTCCTGGTTTTTGGACTGATGGATGTATGAAGAAAATGCATTCACATTGTCTATTGCTGTATAGTAAGCCACACCAACAGGTGAGGCTTGTAAGAGACAGACTGCCACAGGAGGATCATACAAGTGAAGGGGCTATGCACTTAAGGCAAGGGCTGAGCAGCAGCTCAAGTTTCTTTGTTCTGCATGTTTCTGGATCTTAGTCATTCTGATTGGAATAAGATGAAATGTTTAAGTAATTTTATTTTTACATCATAGCATATCATTTTTATATCATTTTATTTACCCTGATGGCTAAAGATGTTGAATATTTTTTTAAAAAACATTTCGCAGTCATTTGTATTTCATAATTTGAGAACTCTTTAATTCCTTGCCTCGGTTTTTAATTGCTTTGTTTATTTTTTCTGATGTTTTTTTTTTTCAGTTCTTTGTATGTTCTAGATAATAACCCTCTGTCAGATATATAGAAGGTAAAGACTTTTTTTCCCATTCTGTAGATTTTTTCTTCACTGGAATGACTGATGTCCTTTGTTGTACAGAAGCTTTTTAGTTTTATGAGGTCTTATTAGTCAGTTGTTCTTGATGCTCGCACTATCAGGGTCCTGTTCAGAAAGTCCTTTCCTGTGCCTAAGAGGAATAGTTTCCAGTACATTTTCTACTTTCTCCTCTATCACATGTAAAATATCATGCTGAGGTCTTTGATCCATTTGGAGTTGAGTTTTGTGCAGGGTGAGATGTAGGGATCTAGTTTAGTTTTTCTATATGTAACTATCCAACTGACCAGCACTGTTATTGAAAATGCTGTAGTTTGAATTCCTGCATTGATGTGTGGAAGTGCATAAGAGATACCATTCTTACCTGAGAAACTACTGGCAACCTACGGCTGCTGGGAAGGGGAGAGGGGAGATCTAACATTGTTTAAGGGTGAGACTCTTCATAGCTTGACTAGGATCCAGTGAATGAACTCAAACCAAAGGACACTGGGGACACAAACCTGACTCTATAGGCTTTACTATTACTCTCTGTGTGCGAGCGTGTTTGTGTGTGTGTGTGTGTGTGTGTGTGTGTGTGTTTGAAATTTGGTGGGTGGGTGCAGATACACATATGATCAAAATGTATTGCATGAAATTCAAAAAAATTAAATCAGAAAAAGGAAAAAAGAAGAAAAAAATGCTTTATTTTGTATGATGTGTGTTTTGGAATCCTTTGTCAAAAATCTACTGACTATAAGTACATGGGCATCAATCTGGGTCCTCAATTCTATACCATCGAATAATTTGTTTTTATGCCAATACCATGCTGTTTTCATTACTATAGCTTTATAGTATAATTTGAAATCAGAAATGTGATTCCTTCAGCATTTTTTTATTGTTCAGGATTGTTTTCACTATTCTATTTGTGTGTGTGTATGTGTGTGTGTGTGTGTGTGTGTATTCACACATAAAATTTGAGATTATTTTCTTCAATTTCTGTGAAGAATTCTCTTGGAACTTAATGGAGATTGAAAACAATCTGGAGATTGCTTTTGGCATGATGACAATGTTTATGATATTAATCCTACCAATTCATGATCATAGTAAGTGTTTCATCTTCTGGTATCTTCAGTTTCTTTCTTCAATGGATTATTGATGGAGCATGTCCACAGGTGACAGAAAGAAAAACTCATCTTCTTTAATACTCTAAGATGGAAGGCCAGGTTAGATAAAGAGAGCATGGTTGTTAAATTTCAGAGGAGTTTGAGGAAGAATTAAATGCCTAATAGTCCCAGTTTTCTTGATAAACAGGGAAAAATTCCACTTTCTAAACTGAGAATTTATTACAGAGTAAGCAATATAGGGAAAGGGTTTAGAATAAGTTTCCAGAAGGAGAGGAAGACCTCCTTTGAGAAGAAAAGACAGGGCTGTATTTTTAATATGTCAGTGAATAATTCAGGGAGCACCAGTTTTTGGTATTTCTGGGTTATGTGCTTCTTGTGGCACTATGGAGAAATTACCTATAATTTCTGTGCCTTGGTTTTCTCAACTATAAAAAAAGGTGTGATATATAATGATATATCATGAGGTTATTACAATGATTAAATGAGATCTTAATGTATAACACTAGCGTAGGGCCTGTCATACAGAGTTCATGAAATAATAGTAAAATTTTGGTTATTACTACTAAAAAAGTTTCTATTGGTAATTTTTCTGCAGTGTTTGTCCAGAAACAACTTTTTTCCCCATTACCCTCCTTTGGCCTATGGGAAGAACTGGGAGGCACTATACGTATCTTAACTTTAGAATCTTCACAGTGTTCTATGTTACTTTTATTATCAACTTTGGGTATCCAATTAATGCAAATATTATTTTTATTTTTCATACTCTCACTCTTCTAAATCTGAAATTCCATAAAAATATTAATCTTGTCAGATGGCAACATTTAAAATGATCAGAAAGTACATTGGAACAGATGGAGCTTGGTTTTTCTTTCAGCCTTGTGCATGTAGAAAAGTCTATGAAACTTCACTGTCAGCATCCACACGTGCTAACGGATGTATCACTATGCATTCATGAACCCCTTACATTATACCATGGGATCATTTTCAATGGTTGTCACTGCTACAAAGGACAGCTTAACAGCGCTGATCTACACTCGATGATTACATACACTCAGATGCTAATTTGGTATAATTGAGTGTGCTCTCTTGTTGGATTCTCTATTCAATTCCGGTTCAGAATGGTGAAGACTATATTTAGTAGTGGTTAGCAAGGACAGAATAAGCGCCACAGGTGCTTCCACCAGATTAAGGCTTTTAAGTCACCTTTTCCATTAGCTGCAAACATTGTTAACAGCTCAGGCAGCTGGTGAAGGAATGAGAAAATGCCATTCCTTTACTAGGGACAAGATTCACTTAATCTAAATCTGAAGGTTCTTCTGTTTCTATAGCACATCTGTTTGGGAGGTACAATGCATGCACATTTACCATGTTAAAAATTTTCAGTTTTGTAAAATTATCTGAATAAAGTGTCTGGTAAATTCTTAGTATCCTATGTATATCACTTAATTGCAAAATGCCCACACACTAGAAACTCAAGCATTTTTTATTACAAAAGCTGGAGAGCCTGAATTTTAATATTGGAGGCTCTTTTCTTTATCTCTTTCCTTCCTCCCTCCCTCCCTCCCTCCCTCCATCCTTCCTTCTTTTTTCCTTCTTTCTTGTTTTGAGAGTTTTATAATTTCTGTTATACCTGCATTTTAAGGTGGGATAACAATAAAACTTAATCAATTACAAGTTAATACTTTACAGGTCTTGAGTCTTGTTTGATTGGTTGATAATTGTTTGTTTTTGAGATAAGATTTTACTCAACAGCAGAGGTGGCTGTCCTCAAACTTACCATCGTCTTGGCTCTGACTTCCAAGTGCTAGGATTACAGGTGTGCATCACAATGCTTAGACTGACTGAGACTTCTGAAGTGTCCATTTTGGGAAAAGATTAGTTTTATGTTGCATGTTGATGGAAAGCAAATGCACATATGTGATCAAGAGCATAGATCTGCAGGTTGTGTTTATTCCCGGTCATTAAGCTCAGTTTAGTAAAAGGGTATCATATTTTCTGTATTAAGGCTAGCTAGAGAAATGACATGTGCAAAAATGTGTTTGTGTGAATAAATTATGATTTGTTATGAGATTTGGCTCACTTCATTATGGAGGCCTGTAAACTCCTGTTACCTAGCTTTATGTCCTAAGTTAGATATGAAGGAGAAAGAATTATGGAATTAATTTTGAGTCTAAAGGCTCCGAATTTGGTGGCTTCTAAAAGGCATTGCAGAGACCAAAGGCCTGAGAATCAGCAGCTTTGATGTCCATGGTGGTAGAAAGTAGATGTTCCAGCTGAAGGAGGCATAGTTTGTTTGCCCTGCCTAGCTTTATGTTCATACAGGTCTCAGGGACATCTGACACTCACCTACATTATGAGGCTGTTCCTTTACACCAAGGCCCAAATGCCCCAGAAATACTGTTTTGCTATTGAAGTGGATATTCCTTAGCCCTGCAAAGTTGACATAAAAGTAATTATCACGTCTTCCTGGTACAGGTAAGTGAATGGGACTCCACTAAGTGGGCATTTGTCTCCATGTTTTGGCAATATAAAATATCCCGTGGGCGTTAACTTGCCCAGGCACCAGAGCAGAAGTGTTGTACCATTTGCTTAGAGATCCATGATCTGGTAAATGGCTCAACTACTGTCTTTTCCCCAGCCTATGGACAATGTGTTCCAGTACAGAGCTGTTCGTCAGTCTGGCTCTTACAATATAGATACCAGAAGCTAAGAAGTGCCGTAACATCACCCAGCAATGAATCTGAACTAATAAACGACACTGAGCTTAGAAGGGATTATCTGGAAATGAGTTTCAACTACAATAACTATTTTGTCTACTCTGTCTCCTTTTTTACTTTTAGTATTTCTGGAAGATTTTTTTTTTTTCCAGTGAGATATCAGATCAAACTTATAGACATTATGCAGTTTCATTTGTGTGAGAACAATTAATGAGAAGAAAAGGAGGTTAAAATGAAGATGTGTCCCTTCGCTTTTGAATTTCAAAGTTCAAACACATGAGAGGCTGTTTATGTAAAACAGGAAGCAAAGGTTTCATCGTTGACCTTTGCATAGTGACTACCCTGATTACTTCCGTCAATGGTTGATGAACACGCCCTACATGGGGATGCAGTCACTTTTCTGAAGAAGAAGATGTGATCCTTTTCTTCTTATCTGTTTTCTTCAAACCCTCTTAGCTAATGTCCAAAACCCTTGTTTTATGAGTTGTCCACCTAATTCATCTTCGGGATTTCAAGAGATTACTCATTTTGTAATCCAGCCTTCTTACTATTTGCACTTTTTGATAATGTGCTTGGAATTAGGTTAGCTCATCTTCCACACTACCCTTGACCCAAAGAGAATTAGAATAAAATATTGATTTTCAAAGCTAAGAATCAAAATTGTTCTATTGCAACATTAGCAAAGAATGCACATTAGGGAAACCTGTCAGAGGCTTTTAAGGTGTCAGAAAGGGCAGGGTCTTCACAGATAAATTATGAGGGTTGCCTCTTCCTTTTCTTTCTTCAATTTTTTTTCCAAAATGTATAACCACGAGTGTACATTCTGTCTGTGCTGTTTAACTCTAGCATTTGAATAAGAAGCCCTAAAACATTATAAAGCATTGTACTGATTTACTGTGTATCATTTATGTCTCTGAGAACACCTTAACTCATTCAAGTTTCCAGTCAAGTATCTGTGTGTTTTAGACCACCCATCAGTGACTAATTATCTAGCATGCACATCCACTTACATAGAATTTTGATATTAAATTATGCTAGTGTGATGAAATTTATCTGGAGAAATACTATTGTCTTATTCAAGAACATTAGTATTTTTAAAGGTTAATACCAAAATAATTTTCAATATATTATTAAAAGTGAGGATTTCTATGAAAGGGTATTGGATTATGATGACAATGTTAATGTATGAGTTATCATTTTATTTTTTTAAATAA
>NW_008360320.1:6065840-6083378 GCF_000622305.1 Nannospalax galili
AACTTGCTTATAAATACATAATTAATATATGGTGCATTGATCAAAACCAAAGACCCTCTTTAAAGATATAGTAGATTAAAAATGTCCGCATTAAAGCCAAGTATGGTGATGCATCCCTTTAATCCCAGCACTCAGGAGGCAGAGGTAGGTTTATCTTTGAGACAGAGGTCACTCAGTCTTTGAGACTTAGTGGGTTCCAGGTCAGCTGGGCAATAGGGAGACCCTGTCTCAAAACAGAGAAATGACAGAATTAACATTACAATATTCTTCAAATAATTGTTTAAATAAATTCAGTCTTCTACTAATCTACAATAAATCACAATATTTTATTTCTTCAGGAAAAGACCATTAGAAGACATTGCCATCCAATTTCTTACCTAAGTTTTGTTTAATTGGTAAAGATACCTCTCAAAATTTGTGTTTACTTTTCACGCAGACTTGTGCTTGCTATTCGAAGTTACTGGTCTTTATGGGACTCACTCTCAATGTCAGGAAACTTAAGAGGCAGGGAAAGTGATTTATTTGTGTTGCTGACTCCACATCATCAGGGTCGATCACCATGCCCTCTTGGAAGTAAAGGACAGTGACATATTACTTGTACAGGTTCATTTTTCTGTAGTTTCTGAGTCAATCTTAACATCTGGCATGTTGAACTTGAGTTTTCTTACCATAAATAGGCCAGTCTTATTGTACCATAATGCACCAGTGTAGTGTCTCAGGAGAGTCCCTCTGACAATGTTCAAACTCATTTACTATTGAAATATAACATGCATAGGTATTATTATCTACACAGACCCATTCTGAATTTTCCAGTCTTTCTCTTATTAAACAAGATGCCAATATCACAGAAAGCACAGTGTTCTTATGCTGTATCTCCCACATCATTACTACAGATCTATGTCTTGTTATCTACTAGTGTCTGCTTTTTGTATATTCCACACAAACTTGCTTCTGCCTCAGTATTGATGAAAGATGCATTTGTCTCAGAATTCTTCACACCACGGAAGTGTAATTCTTTCAAATACGCAAAATTCATTCAAAAGATATTTCTGGGGTTGAACTGAAATTTTCAGTTAAGATTATATGATAAAATATACTTATCTAAGCTCATCTGAATGTTAAGGGTTAGATTACTTGTAGGATTATATGAGTTAAATGAAATAGTTTAGCAAGTTAACTGCAAGAGCATACTGCAGAGTGTTTCATTATGAATGGATTATTGGATTTAAATATTATGTCTTAGGCATCCATGAGCATGAAAGCGATTCCATTATGAAATAACATGCTCACCACATGTTAGATAAAAATGTTTGAAATAAAATGCACATTTTTTGCAGATATATTTTTCTTTATCTGTAAAAGATGAATACAGATAACTAGAAGACTAAAATATATGTAAATGAATTAATTCTTAAATATTTTATTTATTTATTTTATTTTATGTGTGTGTGTGTTATATATGTGTGTGTATAAGTACATTCATGTTGTGTAGTGCTGGTGGAGGACAGAAGAGGATGTTGGATTCCCTGGAACTAGAGTTATGGATGGTTGTTAGCTGCCATGTGGCCACTGGGGTTTGAACTTTTGCAAGAACAGCCAGTGCTCTTAACTGCTGAGCCATCTCACCAGACCTAGATAAAATGTTTTTATAATTTATAAACTATAATATTGGCTAATTTCAATGATGATCAGGAAGGATCCTCAGTTTTCATGATTAAACGTTGATTTAATCTAGGACCAACAATGAGTGGCTTTTGCTACAGAAATTAATAATATCATAAATGTATGTAAGTCAGTTAACACTGGCTTGATCCACAAATAATTAATATTTAGTAACTTAAGAAGAGAGTTTTGACAATAATGATCTGACACTTACAAAAGAGAAGTAGAAGTCACTGTCTACCAGTGGAGTAGAGGTTAAAGCTAAAAACTGGAAGATAGCACTCCAGAAGGGCCAAGGAAATCCTAGATCCTGGATTGCTTTTAATGTTATTATAGCCAGTGAGAGGAAGTCCATGATCTGGGCAGCATCTAGATATAAAGGATTATGTTTTTGGATATTAGCCAATTCCAATTATGTAAGATAACTTTTATTCTTGATAGACAAGAAAAGTAGAGCAAAGAGGAATCTTGAAAAGTTAATTCTTTAAACACAGACAGAAATCTTAGTGTCTGGGTTTATCTATAAGGTGCCTTACATTATGATTCTGGACTTCAATCTAAGGGATTACCTTTTGCATGTAGAAATAACTGGTAAATAAAAAGTATCTAGATGTCTAGAAGCCACCAAAACTATGGAATTTGAACATTGTTTAGTTAGTTTTTTGATTTTTTGATATTTAATTATTTTAAGTTCCTGAAAACCACACATGATGACAAGTGCCTTAAATCACTGCACTGGGGAGGCAGGGGCAAACAGCTCTCTGTAAATTCATGGTCAGCCTGGAATACACAGTGAGTTCCATGGCAGCTAGGCCATATTGAAAACTTATCTCAAAATAAAGTTCCTGGCATTTTCATGGACAAATAATATTAATTCTTATGGGATATATTATTAATGAAGTATTATCTGTATGTCTCTATCAATGAGTTTTTAATACACTGTAGTAGGCAAAGACCTTGTTCTTAGTTCTGACATTTAACATTTATTATTATACCAAGTAATAATAAATTATTGTCTAAAACATGTTAAAAAATTTGTGTCACAGTCTACCTAGTTACCCTTTAGAGCTATATATATACTTATATTGTAAGGATTTAAGAATTTATGCATGCATCTTAAAAATGATTTGATTTTATTATTAATAGGAAATGCACAAAGTCTTATCTATTAGCTTTGTATTGTGTAACGAATTATCATGTCTAAATGCTTAAAGCAACACAGGTCTCAATGGGCTGGAAAACAGTTTCTGTGGTTGAACTTCCTACCACTGCTTGGATGGGGCCTTTGTTTAGGTTCTTAACAGGATGGAATGGTGTTTTGTGTTTGTGATATCATCTTAGGTCTGGAGTCATCTTCAGATATTTTTGCCAGGATTTGGTTCCCTGTAGTTTTATAACAGAAGACCTCCAAGAAATTATACCCTTTTTTTCTGCCATGTGAAATCTTGAAAATGTGACTATTTGCCTCTTGAAGAGCAGGGAAGCTCTACTACCGAGAATCTCTATTGCAGCTTCTGACCACCTAACTCCTTTAGTCTCCTGGGGCCTCTGTGTCAATAGACCCTAAACAGAGTGGTTTTTAAACAAAGATTTTTCTTAGAGGTCTGGAAAGTACAGTATCAAAGGTGGGACCAGCATGTTCAGTTTCTGGTAAGGCATACTTCATAGCTGACCATCTTTGTAGGCTCACTTTATTAACATAAAGTAGAAGGGAACCTCCTGAATTTGTCTCATAAGATATAGTAATCCCAATCATAAAGCCCCCAATATCATCATTTAAAAGCCTCCTAGCACAGCCACCTCCTAATGCCATCATACTGGGGCAGAAATTCGACTGGAAATTCAGTGGATGAGTTTTAAGAAAGCACTATCTTCAGGCTGTAGACTCATTTTACCTTCTTTGAAAGGGCTCATCTGATTAAGTCAGTTCTAGATACTATAATCTCACTTTTTAATCAAACTTAAAATACTTATAGACATTTATTGTATGAAAAAAATCCTTCAGTTTTTCCATATTACAAAACAAATTATGAAAGTGAGATTTCATCATATTCACAGAGCCATGGGGGACATTTACCTATGATCAGAGTGGCCAATTCATGGCTCTGGAGGACACCCTATCTAACCAAACAGAATGATTCTTAAGCCTGAAGATTCAGTTTTGCTTTCCTACCTTCTCTGGAACCCATTACCACTCCATTCTTTCCTATTTCTCCCTGTTGGAATGAGAATATCCACTCATTTCCCACCATTGCCATTTAGAAACTGTAACTGAACTGGTTTATGAGATTCACAGCTGGAGATAAACTTTGTCTCAGGATTGACCATTTCTGAAGTCTCCCTGTAATACATGTAGATGGCATTTTCATGACATTTTGAACTGTAGAGATGATAGCTCATGCTGGAAATAGTAAGGATTTTTGGAGATTTGGAGAGGGAATGAATATATTTTGCTAGTGGAAAGGAAGGGCATGGATTTTCAAGGGCCAGGGTTAACACTTTCTCAACTTTATCTATCTGTGGTGTCCCCCAACTTCATTCATAAAAGTAAAGTACTAACTTGAATATTTGACTTCCTAGTGTTTAATTGCAATCTATGTATCTTTCTTAGTGAAGTATCTTTGGGGTGGCAGGATAATTTGCTTATTTTTCATTGGGCTATTTTGCCTCCTTTTAATTATGAAATTTGCTTTATGTCTGAATATGTAGCTATATATCATAAAGATCTCCAAACTATTATTCTTTGTCTTTAACTTTTCTTTTTCTTTCTTTTTTTTTTTGTTGTGACAAGGTTTCACTTTGTGGCTCAAGCTAGGTTGTAAGTCCAGTAAGGCCATGTATGCTAGGTTGGCCTTGAGCTTACAGCAATCCTCCTGCCTCAGCCTCATCCTCCCTAACACTGGGATTACAGTCATGAGGCAGCATGTCCAATAACCTTAACATAAAAGTTCTTTTCAAGTACTAAACTTACAACTTTGATAAGGATCAATATC
The DNA here is from genome assembly GCF_000622305.1 of Nannospalax galili. NCBI lineage: Eukaryota > Metazoa > Chordata > Mammalia > Rodentia > Spalacidae > Nannospalax > Nannospalax galili. The sequence goes on from NW_008360320.1 coordinate 6,070,496, forward strand.
TGCATGTCCTCAATTAATATAAATATAAATATTATAATCATAAACATCACATATATTGAATTCTTTAGGAATCAAAGCCCAATGTGGCATGTTGTCCAAAGTCTAAAAGGAAAATCTTTGCTTTGAAACATTTTATATTGCCCCCTTTTTTAAGATGGAAAGCTTAAATTCATCTCTATTTTTCCATCTTTCCTTACAAATTTTAAGCCACAAAGTTCAAATTTTAATTTTATTAATTTCCCACGTTTTTCAAGGTTGTTCAGATTTCAATTGTTTGTAAATTTGTGCCAGCAGCTTTCAAAATATCAAGAAAATCTGTAGATTGAAAACAACAACAACAACAACAACAACAACAAGCAATCAAGACTGGAGAAATGGCTTAGTGGTTAAGAGCACTGGCTGCTCTTGCAGAGGGCCTGGATTCAATTCCCAGCGCCCTCGTGACAGCTAGAAACCATCTGTAACTCCAGTTGCTAAGGAATCTGATACCCTCTTCTGACTCCGCAGGCATTGTACAATACTGGTGCACTTATGCAATACACTGATGCACATAAAATAAAAACAAAAAAACAAAAAAACAACCCAAGGAGTGACATACGCTTCCCCTGTACTTTGTCTTACCCACATTCACTGTGGCTTCCTACCATTTCTCTCCTACTTTTTAGTAATAGGCAGCACTTCAAGAGTCTCACTTTTGGAGCTGAAATGATGGCTTAGTGGTTAAGAACACACTGCATTGGCAGAGGAACTGGGATGGGTGATAGTGACTTGCGACCATCAGTAACTCCAAGTCCAGGGGTTCTGACAGCCTCTTCTGGCCTATATGGGCACTGCATGTATGTGGTAAAAAAAATTATATATATATATATATATATATACACACACACACACACACATACAGGCACACACACAGACACACAGACACACACAAACACAGACACACCCACAGCATTGCACAACATGGATGCAGTCACACACATCACACACACATGTATTTGAGGCAATACACTCATACACATAAAATAAAAATGAGTCTCATTTGCACAATTGAGTGCTAATTTTTTTATTATATTTCTTCCCCTTCTGTTTAAACATTCTAAATTTCTAAAGCCAGTGATCTTCTCTTTTCAAAGTGGAAATGTGGTAGGTTGGGAAAATATGCTTCAGCAATATCCACTTGGTACAGATTTTCGATCATATAGAATAGTGTTGCTCACATATGCACCCAGCAGAGTCACACGAATTGATTCTTAGTGTACAGAATCTAGGGTTTAGAGTTCTTGATGACTCCGTCTAAGGTAGGACTAGCACACTTGCCTTTTTACTGAGATTTTGTGTATTACAGATGCTGCTGACATATGTAGTACTTTGAGATTTGCTGTTTGTTTTCTTATGTTGCTATTTTCTCTTCTTTGTTGGAGTAAGAGTCTCATTGTATAGTCCAGGCTGGCCTTGAACTAGCAATCCTCCTGCCTCTTCCTCCCAATAAAGGGATTATAGGCATATTCCATCACACTTGGATAGATGTATTTATTGAAAATCTTAAAAACCACATGTGCATACTGTTGTTCCTGCCTCCCATCCATGTGCTTAAATTCCCATGGGTATAGTACATAAAGTATTATATCGTCAACTTACCTCACCAGATATACACAAGTTAAAACATCTGAGATCTCCTTGGATCAGTGTGGGATACTGTGAGAAGAGATGCTCCTCATTGTCATGGCCATGGATTGACTTTGTAGAGATGACACCATAGTGTGGATTCTTTATTGTATGCCTGTTTTAATAGCTTTTTCCTAATGAACTCTACTTCAGTGCATAGTGCACAACTGCATCTTTCTCTAGGTTGTATATTCAGGTAAACTAACTGAAGTCTCCAAAATTTTCACTCATGCATCTTCAATCTATTCTTGGACCACTTTTGTCTAAATGATGGCAGGAATATAACATAAATAAATCTGCAGCAAAAATATGACACTGTCTCCAGAGATAATTCTGCAATGTGAAATCCACTATAAATACTATATGCAGGTAAAACCTTAGAAATAAAGTAACTGGTGATTCTTGTGAACAGAGTCAAAGGACTTATTTGCCACACTGACACAATGACAGTAAATCAGAAAGGTTAGGTTAAGTACTTTAGAGTTTGAATTGTGCCACAGTATAAGAGAAAAGAGAAAGTATTATTCTGAATCCAGTAGATATGAAGGTGGTTGTGCAGTTTTACATGACTATAAATTATCTAGGCTCCTTAGCAATACTGGTGGAAATTTACCCAAAGCCTTCATGTGTTTATCTGTATTGCATGGAAACCTATCAGAGTAGGAAACCATAGTCCTCTAAACCATTAGATTATCTCTTTCATACTGAGATACCAACTAGGATAAACAATCATTATTTAGAAAATGTAAGTTCACTAAGGTAAACAAAAAAGCCTAATTGAAAACCGACACTTTTATTCGTCACATATATGCTTTGATTTTCAAACCAAAGTCTTTTCTAGTAAAACATAGTCCACTGAATGCTAGTGTTTAGATTACTCTAAAAGTCTGATTGAAAAATGTTTTTACGAAAATACAGCACACAATTTAGGATATTCATAATATTCTACTGCATCTTTCTCCTAAAACAGCCTCTCTACTAAGGGTTTATTGGATGAAGAATTTTAAAGAGGTTATAGAGAAAAATGTTACTATAATCATAGAGGGGGAAAAAGTACTGAAGGTACACAGAGCCTCATAATTAAACTGAAACTTAAAGCTCAATTAAATTTAAGTATCATTATGCATAAAACATCAGTGAGTACCAAGGGACTAATAAAAGGAAGTACTGTTGTTAAGAGGCAATGGTAAGAGATAATACAGATTGGATCAAGAATTTCAGGTGAAGTGTGAATAATGTTAGAATAGAAGTCATTCCTTTTGCTACTAACCCAAGTGTGTATCTCTGGAATAGAAAAGCTATCCACTGCTTCAAAATATCAACTCCTGATTAGAAAATACAGCATGAATTAATGTTTTTATTTTTAGGATCTTGGAGATTCAGAGATGTGAAAATGTTTATGTGTAGGTCTTTCTGTGTCTGTGTGTCTGTGTAAGTAATTTGTAAGGCAGTATACATGAACACCAATAAATTAATTTTCTGTTCCATTGTTACAAAGATCCATTTTAATGTTCTGGATTAAAGAGAGATTTGTTTTTAGGCAGCATGTCAGATGAAATATTTACTTTAAAACAAAGATAGAGCCAAGTGTGGTGGCTCATACCAGTAACTCCAGTACTCTGGTGACCGAGCAAGGAAGATCTGGAGGTAGAGACAACTTAGGCTGCATAGGAAGAATCTTCCGAAGAAGGAAAGGGAGGAGAGGGAGAGATGAAGGGAGGGAAGAGGAAAGGACAGGGGAAGAGAGGGAGGAATGCGAATTACAAAGTAATTAGAAACATTTTTTTCTTTGAAAACCTATAAAGTAACATAACAGCACAAATACATCGACAGAGTTAACAGTAATCATAGAACCATATTCAAATCCATTGAGGATATTATGTATTTAATATATTGAAAAATGTTAAATAACCGAAGAATATGTGCATTTTGTCCATATTTTATCCACTGTACATGTTCTTATCTACAGCTAATCTTTCTTTGGTTAAAACATCTCTGAGCAGGCAAGTTTGATACATGATTCTTGATAGTTCTTTTGCACAAAATATGAAGTAAATGATTTTTAAGCCACTTCCCCTCTTTAAAACTACTTGGGCTCTAATATGTATAAGTTTGTTACTCCTGCAATAACATTTCAAGAAAATATAGTTGTTATGGTGAACTTTGTTTGATCAAAAGAAGAAATTCTGTGTTAATTACCATCTGCTGCAGAAAGAAACTTCTACGGTAAGAGCTGAGAGATGCAGTCATCTAATGTGTAGAGGTTGCATTTTCAGGGTCACTTAGGATTGAATGTTTCAGGGACACCTATGTTCTACATTTGATTAGTTCTGTAACTCTTAATAGTCTCCATCTGTTGCAAAAGGAGCTTCTTTGATGAGGGGTGAAAGGTACACTTGTCTGTAAATATGAGGGTGCATATTTAGAATAAAGTAAGAGATTACATTGGTCTAGGGGTGGAAAAAGTAGATTTTCCTCTAGGATCTATGACCTCTCCAGACATGTGTATCTGGCCTTTGATTACAGAACCACACATGAGTTCCCTCCCATTGAGTGGAACTTAATTCCAGTTAGACAGCTGCTGATTACCCCCCAAACTGAAAGTGTCACTACTGCACCAATAGTGACAGTCTTCTGGGCCAAGCATTGCTGTTTGGTCAATGTGCAGAGAACATATGTAGAGGCCATACAGTGCTTATTCATGAATAGGATACCTATTTCAAACCTGTCCCTCCCAAGTTTCAGGAATCATTGCCAAAGAGGTGGTGGAAATATTGTACGAACTAGAAAGGGTGGATGACCACAAGGAAACAGAGTCCTCCAGAGAGATGATCAGTTACTCATAGGACTCTCAGCAGTGAATACAGCAAGCACAAATCCCATACAAGCTCATACCAGACAGAATCTCAGCTTAGACATGGGGAAGTAGGTAAGAAATCTCAACAAAATCTAAGGAACTTTTGGCAATTGATGGCTGCTGGGAGGAGGAAAGAGAGTGTCCTATAAGGACTTTTGGTGGGCCCAGTGGATGGACCCACACTTAAGGGCATTTGAGAACACAAATCAGATTCTATAGGATATAGAATATATCATATATATATATATATATAGTACACACACATACATATATAAAATCAGGTGGGGTCAGTGGGGGAAGGTATCGATGGGAGGGATCTAAATGCCATCACGTTATATTGCATCAAAATTGCAAAAGTCAATAAAAGCAAAAGAAGAAATCTAATGAACACAGTGGGACATAGCTAATATCCATGTTCAAATGACTGAGTTGTTTTGTTGTTTCTCCACCACCAAGGAATTGGATTTTTGGGATACCACCTTCTCAATGTGGTATCCACACCATGAATTTGTAGCCTCTGTCTCATTTTCAAATCTGAATGAAATTAAGGTAACTCCTTGTAATTTTTAGAGAGATGGTAATACATAGAATTTTCATTCTCATTTCCTTGATCTTGAGTTCTCTCTCTCTCTCTCTCTCTCTCTCTCTCTCTCTCTCTCTCTCTCTCCATCCCATCCAGATACAAAGAAGTAAGGATCCACTAACAGCCAGGCTTCCTCTTGATGAGACTGGCATCGAGATCAACCTTGCTCTGCTCTACCCACAGAGCATATCTTTATTTCATTTCACTAGTCTTGTAAGCTCTCTGTCCCTCTTCAAAAGACAAATATCTTTATTTTTTAAAAGCTTCCTTTTGTTATCAATTTCTGTGCTAATTTACCACTTTAAAAATCGAGAGAGTTCACAGAAGGAATATGACAAGGTCAATAAAACGTATATATTTGAACTGGTAAAAGAATTTTTGTTAAATATCATCGGAACTATCATTCTACAAAGTCATGTGTTAAAGATCTCGGTTTGATTTAGAAAAGCTTTTTTCCACGGTTAAATAGTATATATATGATACAAACATATGCATGATACAAATTTCCAATGGCATGCTTTATAATGCAATAAGAAAACCAGAAGTTTCTATTATAATACATTTAAGTTATAACATGGATAATGACATAGTCATTTATATTTTGATGTATTTTGATTTCAAGCTTACATATATATGACTATATATGTAACAGAATACTTGATTTTATTTAGTGCTCTGCTTTTTCTCCCATGCTTCCAATTTTTTCTTCTTATATCATTTCACACTCACAATATCACTCTATTCTCTTTTTTATGTAATTTTTTGGATCTGACATGAACATAAACAAAATTGTAATGGATTTGCAATAAGATATGAACTACTATTTTGCTTATATTTGCAAACTTAACTATATTTTTCAGATATTCTATACATGGTTCCACAGGAAATTTTTTCTAGCATGTACCTACTCTTTTATTTCTCTTCTAACCAGAATAAACATGCAGTTTTAAATTTAAAACAGCCAATTTTAAATTTATATGTTGATATTCATGGTAGAGCTGAAATTTATTCTAATAGAAAATGTTGGCCTTCTAAACTCATAATTAATTATAAAGACAAGCTGTTGGAGTTATATTTTAACCTAGTAACTAAAGCAATTTTGTACCAATGTCATATTTTGTTCTGATCAATAAACTAGAAAGCACAATAGTTTTGAGAGGGTGATGCTTTTATGAACATCAAAGAAATTGGTATGGGAATGACACAGGTTTTAGGCTTTATTCTGAACAATATCCTTGCTTAGCATCTTACAGGACATCCCTGTCATGGAACTGAAATACATTTATTGTTTAGTGTTGTAGGTTTCCTAATCAGTTGGCTGTATTATTTTCACATTAAAATGTCAAAATATTTTACCAAGAAATCAAAAATATGAAAACTAAATAAAGTTTAAAAATCTTTCAAAGCAGGGTCCTGGAAAGAATGTAAAATAGAGACATGGGAGGTCATGCCTGTTTTTCATGTTAGGATGCTTGTTAAAATACAGAGTCCATAATTGTCAAATGTTCAAAATGAAGACTAATGTTACTTTACACTGAAGTTTTTCACATTTTGCTTAAGATAAATGTCAATGTCTCAGGTAATTAAGGAGCATATTAAGATTTTATTATTCTATACATAGTAGAAATTTATTTTACATGTAAATTTATTTTCTATATAAATTTCATGCATATTTAATAATAACCCCTAAATATCTAATATATAGCTTTATACAAATAAATTATCTACATCATGAAATATGCAAGCAAATAATACATAAAATACATAAAATATTTGTAAGTATTTGCTATTATACTGAGGGGAAAGGAATCAACATATTTGAAAGTTGAAGAAGAATATAAGGAAGACATATGTAGACAAATATCTAAAATCCTCAGATATAATTTTCCATATAATGTATCCATAGTCTTACCTAATATTTTGGTATCCATTAATTGCGTTCCACACTGGAAAATGTCAACTTATATTAATGTTTCAAAATCAGTTTCCTATAATGTAATATTCTTTAAATATATTTTTCACTTTCAAAGGAAAATTAACTCTTCCTTCATTGTTAATGTCAATAAAATGATAGTTGTGGTTGCATTGAAAGCCCCTACATAAAAAATGAAATATCAATAACAAATACAGTTGGTTAGAAACATCACCTTTTTTCTTTACTATAGTCTGATATTTTTAAGTATCTGGTTTTTAAAAATCATTACTTTCCACACATTTTTGTGCCATTGTTAATACTGTAATTTAACTATATTATTATTAAAGATTTTTGGTACGGATTTATATGATACTGTTAATAAAATTACTTGAATAATCAACATTTTTTCTTTCCTTTTACTATTTTTCCACTGGACAATAACATTCCATCAATATTTTAACAGCATTATCTTATTTAAGAATAATGAGGCAGGGAAAGCACTCAAGGAAAATGTGAAACTTTGCCATATTAAATTGGTTTCTTATTCTCTGCTGTAAATTTCATATTTAATTAAGTTGATGATTTTGAATAATTGACTTGACATTTTAAAGATAGACAGTGATTTCACTTTGTAAAATCAAGCAAATCAAACAGATTGGTAGCTTTTAATAAATAATTGTTCAGTTTGATTAATTTAGCACATTATGAAGATTTCCTAATGTAATTCTGTTTGCTATGAAATTCTTACCTGGTCTCAAAAAATACTCATGGTTCAACACACAAAAGCATTCCTACCCCTGTGTCATTTGCCTGCTAATTTCACAGCTGCAAACTTGGAAACATGTTGAGAGAAACTATTAAAATATTTTAAAGCCACATGGGATTATTAAAAACTGGAATGAGTCCTCTAAATCTTTGAGACAACTGTTCATCAGTTGTTTAAAAAAAGAATTAAAGCGAAACCCCTTTAGTTTTCTGGAACCTCTGATTCAGAGGTTAGTTTAAGCAGTGCTCCTGGAGAGTGGTCAGGGGATCTGTTGGAACATTGGAAGGGGAAGAAATAAACTAAATTCATCACTTGCTTTTAATTTTGCATTTTCATGCAATTAATTCTCTGTACTTGTCAGGCAAGATGAAATTCATCTTTAAAATCTTTATTTCTTTTAGCTCAAATTAAATTATGATGCCTAAGATTCTCTCCCAGGATGAGGAAGTGTTGCTATTGGGCAGTTGGCTAAGTAACTGCTATTTAGGAGTGGGCAAAACAAAGCATTTCATACTGTCAAAGAAAAGGTAGCAAGTGTTAAAAGTAACTGGCGGGTTGTTTTATATTCCTGCTAAATGACAAGCTTAACTATTGTCATAGAATTCACCAGTGCTTTCTGGAAATTTCCTTCTGTCATAAAATCCTGACCAGAGCAGCATCTGTCTAGAGCTGGGCAGAGGCCTGTGACCCTGAGCTAACACAAGGTCCCTCAGGGTCAGCAAGCACAAGAACAGAAGGTAAAAGCACAGACGCCTTGGAGCAGCTGGAGTGACAAAATGCTCTCAGAAAGGAAAGGAACTTTTCTCGTCCGTTTTTGTTCGTAGTTGGCAGAGAATTCTCTGGACATTGTAGCTTTCATCAAACAAGAACCAACAAAGTTATTATACATTATTATAAAAATAAAAGTAATTATGAACTTTTCTTGCAGTTTAGCCTCATGTTTTCTGCCCATTTAGGGCTTTTGTTTTCATGCCAGTGCTCTTCCAACTGCATTGTCAGTCAAATTTTTCTCATATGTATTGGTACAGTATTGTAGATTTCACAACTATTTAACATAAGGCAAATGTTAAGAAAATTGAGGGTAATGAAGAAAGGATGGGACGTCTTCACTCCTCTCTTAATGTTGGAGGTAAAGGAATTTTATTTTCATCGCAGTACCACATAAAGTTGGCGGGGACAGGTCCCTAGGCCCTTCCATTTCACAAACTGTGTTATCTCCAGGATTGAAATATGAAGACTCACTACCGGACATGCTACTCAGTCATATCTGTGAGAACAAAATGAGCAGATGTATTTTCCAAAAAACAGAGAGGTAAAAGATATATGTAACCATATACATAACCAGGTTGATCTATAGATGCATAGCTACAGAGAAAGGAATTTGTGGCTTTTGTTTTAGTTTATAATTGCTTCTTCCTTCAAAATTGGAATTCTTATATCACGAAAAAGTTTGTGACAAAACAAGGCATTACACAAACGAATACTGAAAAAGATGTTCACTTTTTCTACTTACATTTCTTAGTATAGATTATCTCTCACTTGGCATAGGATGAACATACCTATGCCAGGGTAGAGCAGATATTTGCACAGTAAGGCCAGTAATAAAGCCCACTGCACTCTCTATGGCATTCACACAAATCAGTCTTTCTGGAGCACATTGAAATAAAGGACTGGGCTTCAGGATGTTTGAATTCCTTAGAATCTGACTTTCCCCCCCTAATTTTTGGGAGATACTTGTTTTTGAACAGTAATCAATTTTTGTAACAGCTATAGACTCTCAGATATATAATTTCTTAGTTTTACAAACATTAGAATGCACCACAATAATTTGGAAGATTTTACTATTTTTCCTGTCAAGAAAATTCAGGAAAGTTCAGGCAACTGATGTACATAGCACAAGTTTTTTGTCCCACTCCTTCTGCCTCAAGTGCACAAAAACAAAGCGGTAATCTATCTCGTTTATTTCTTTGAAAATGGTGTTCTTAAAGTACATCTTGCAAATAGATTATCTATCCCTCACAGCAAAGTTTCACAATGGGAGTCTAATAATTGCTCCTTTTCTAATTTCGCTAAATGAGTTATAATTATTTTATGTCTGTTTTATGGTTACTGAATAGTATTAACCTAAACTCTAATTATAATATAGCTTTCAAAGAAATGTATGGACACCAAATTGATGAACAGCCAGCTCGTGTAGGAACATCCCATAAAGTAGACACACAGTTAATAGTTTTAGGAATAGAGCGTTAAAATTCAGAAGCTCAATTCACTTGTGAATGAAATAGGATATAAATCCAGTAAGTTTATATCTTCTAAGATCAGATCGACAGGAATTTGTCATCATGACAGATAATGATAAAATAAATTCACAATCAAGCACAAATTTGTCATTTTTCAATACTTTTGAAACTATTGATAGATATTTCTGATTCTATCATGCTGACATGTGAGTGAAGCATGACCATTGGGTCATCTGATCTTACAGAGTCTTGCTAAAAGAAATCCCATTGCAATAAAGTGGGAAATGTTATTGTAGTCAATGACATGCCTAAGATGCTGTACTTGCCACTCCATTTTAAATTCTTTATGCTATTAGTTAATTAAAGTTGATTAATCTATGAATTCATCATAAAGGAAAAGCAGAGCAGTGTATGCTCTCTCTTTAACTCCTTCCTTTCTTCCTCCCTCCCTCCCTCTCTCCATTTCTTCTTTCCTTCTTTTCTGAAACAAGCTCTTACCAAATTGTCTAGGCTAACTTCAAACTCTTGGACTCAAGTGATCCTTCTGCTTCAGAATCAGGTGAGTAGCTAAGATTACAGGTGTATGCTACAACTTTTTAGTCTAGTACTTAATATCGACTTTAAAAACTATTTTTGGAAATTTATATCAGAACCTATTCTAAATAGGCTATTTTCAAAATTTCAAAATGTTCAACTAGCCCAGTGTAGAGGTGCACACTTTTAGTCTAAGCTCTTGAAAGGCAGAGGCAAATGAATCTGAGTTCAAAGCCAGACTCACATAAAGAGTTGCAGCCAGGGCTCCATAGTGAGAGTTTGTTGAAAGAAAGAAAGAAAGAGAGAGAGAGAGAGAGAGAGAGAGAGAGAGAAGGAAAGAAAGAAAGAAAGCTAAAATAATTTAAGATGTTGAATACAACTGGCCAGAGTGTATAATAAAAGGTGGATCTTTATACTGTGTGAAAGCAAAAACTTGAACACTATCCTTGAAAATAAAATTTTCAACAAATTGCATGACAGGCCATTGTGATGATTAATCTTGGTTGGCAGCTTGACACACCTGGGAAGAGGGGATATCCTCTATCACATTGGCCTGCAGTCATGTCTGTGGGGGCTTTTTCTTGATTTCTAGCTGGTATGGGAAGTCCCAGGGCACTGTGTACACTGGGCTAGTGGTCCTGGGTTGTAGAAGAAATGTGACTGAGCACCACCTAGAGAGAACAAGCCAGTAAGCATTGGTGCTCCTTGGTTTCAGGTTCATGCTCCTGCCTTGAGTTCCTTCCCTGACTTCCTTCAGTGAAAAACTGATGCCTAGAAGTTTAAGATGAGATGAAGGTTTCCACCAGTAAGTTGTTTTTTGGTCATGATATTTATAATAGCAACAGAGAAACCACACTAGGAGAGTCAGAGTTATACTTACCTTAATTAATCATGTAAGAAATGACCAAGTCACCATGAGTATTCACCTATGATTGTCAGTGCCCTGATGACTGAAGATCATCCCTTGCAACAATGTGACATTAATACACTATAGGGCAGATATTATTTAGTAATGGTTTATAATGAGTGAGGTAATGTTTTGTGATTATATTTTGAGGAATGTATTCAGCTGAGCCTTATCAGTGCTAATATTACTCACGTGAGACACCTGTGACTCAGACCGCATAAACAGCTTCAACAATGACTCCAGGGTTGATGCTGATTATGAATCTCAGACTGTCACCTCCATTGTCAGCAATCAAAATTACCTCCATCCGTTGGCTACAAATTCAAGTCAGTGCTATTGTCTTCCTAACATTTCAATACTTCAGTATGGGGTAATTTTTTCCTAAAAGACTAACCTGGGGGCTAGGGAGATGGCTCATTAGATAAGAGCACTGCTCTTGCAGAGGACCCACGTTCAAATCCCAGAACCCACATGGCAGCTAAAAACTGTAACTCCAGTTTCAGGGGATTTAACGCTCTCTTCTGGCTTTCTTGGTCATTGCATGACATGGGTGCACTTACATATATGCAAGCAATACACTCATACACCTAAAAATAAAGTTTAAAAGACTAACTTGAACTTCAGGATATTCTATCAAATGTTTAGCAAAGGCCTGTAATATACCAAGCATTGAGACCTAGGTAGAGGAGATAACAAGACATTATTCCCTTACCCTGATGTGGGCTTCAAACTAGTTCTGGGGACTGAAAGGAAGATATAATATTCAAATAATGTAACAGTACTAGAGAGGTTTGTAGAGAAAGAACACGTTTTCTAGTCCATGAAATCAAGAAGTCATTTCTGAAAGACACGTTTGAATTAAAGAGCTCACCTCTTAATAAAACAGAGGATCTTAGCATAGGAATACATTCTTTCAGAGCTGAAGCGATGACTCAGCAGTTAAGCGCACTGATTGCTCTTGCAGAGGACAAGGGTTCAATTCCCATCATCCACATGGTGGCTGACAATGTCTGTAACTCTAGTTCCGGGGGGATCCAACACCCTTTTCTGATCTCCAAGGGCATTTCAAGACATGGGTGCACGTACATATGTAGAGACAATATACTTATACACATAAAAAAATAAGTAAAATATAGGAGGAAGTGCGGCCTGAACAACCAGCGCATGAGCGCTGCAAACACGCCAAAAACATCCGGCTGAGGCAAACCTGTGTTCTGCCAAAAGACACAGAGACAGCTGACGCGAAAATGGCCTGATACAGAGAGCCAATGAGGAAAAGACACTGAAAAATATAAAAGTCAGGAGCCATGAAGCCTCTCAGACAAGTCACGTCTCAGGCAGGTCATGTGCTGGTCAAGAATTCCAACTTGCCGATAAGTAAGCTTCATGGCCAACTCTCTAATTAGTGAGTTTCAT
>NW_008360320.1:6090850-6133295 GCF_000622305.1 Nannospalax galili
AGAGCCAATGAGGAACAGACATGACCTATCAATGGACCAATGGGACACCGGGAGGGGAGATATAAGGGAGCCCCATATCCGCAATAAAGGAGTCTGCAGCTGCTCACACTGCCTGCTTCTCACCTGACTCCTGCCAGGTGTCTGTGTCGTGACTCCACGCGCGCCAACACTCTCCCACCCAAGGGTTCTCGAAGAGTCCCCGTAACAGTAAAATATTTTCTTTTTAAAAAAGGATACATTTTGAACCGGACGTGGTGGCGCACGCCTGTAGTCCCAGCACTTGGGAGGCAGAAGCAGGCGGATCTCTGTGAGTTCAAGGCCAGCCTGGTCTACATAGTGAGTTCCAGGACACCTGGGGCTAAAGGGAGACCCTGTCTCAAAAAAAAAAAAAAAAAAAAAAAAAAAGGATACATTTTTTCTTCTATCAAAGGCTAACTGAAATACATAATGGTCAAGTCTTTTGATTAGTCTTTATTTTTCTTTCCTTGTATGAGAAATGAAAAATGAGTAGCCTAGTAATAGAGAATGGAACTGGGCAGGAAATGATCCGATCAGTCTTGTCATTTACGAACATTGAAAATGGGTTGCCAGATTTTGTCAGATGCTTTGTTCAATCAATGACTTTAATTTTTATGGAGTTTGATGCCTGAATAATAATATTTGTGAATATAGTAACTGTCAACTTCATAGCTATCTAACAGAGTAGAGAGACATTTATGGTACTATTGTTGATGCGTAATTTGAATTCTGACTCATCTTTTTAACCTCTCCCCTTTATTAAAGGTTGGCCAATTTAAACTTTGGCAGATATGTCTCTTCTGTTGACAAGAGAAGAATATATTCAAATAGTGTTAAAATTTTTACATTGGCTTGAAGGCATAATTTTGCTTTGGTGTAAGCTTTTGACCTCTTGGTTCAGAATACCATCCAAAGTGAGATTATTTCAACAGCTAAGAATTTACTTATTCAGTCAATTTCTAAGTCTCTTATGTTCTATTATGTACAACCTATCTGTATGATGCATAAATAATTTGAATGAGCTCTATAATAGGAACTCACAATACTTGCCTTTCTTGTTACAATGTAACCTGGGCTATTTGCTTTTGACTAGATTGACAATAAAGCAACATCTGGGTCTCTTTAATTTATCATTTTTCTCCTTTCATACCATTTGGGCATCCTTATAAATTCAAAATGGGCATCCATCTGCTAAAAGCTGTTCAACATGTTTATTTTTTATTCTTTACACTGAGTGCCAATCCATAATACTATTGAATTTTTACTGTTGTTTAAACGAAGCTGGATATACAGTATGAGAAGTCACATTATAGTTACACATATACTCTGCTGCAGCACAGAAGTGTTCTCTTATCAGACAGGTCATGACCCTGCTGAGCAAGAGAGTCCTCTTCAATGATCTCAGTCTCTGGTTCACTGACAGCAATGCACTAATGCAGAATTTATTCTTTGTTTCCATAGTCTAAAAGTTAGGAGGGAAAAATACTATATAACTATTTGCATCACAAGTTTGGTTGTAATGAGGGTTGCAAAAGAAGAAATCACAAGATCTGATATGCTATAGTGGAAAATGAAAGACACAACCACATTGTATGACTTTGCATTAGACGCAAAACGTTTTAAATTCATATTTACATAAACATTATAATTGCATAGAGCATCTCTACTAGGAGTCAGACATTTTCTGATTGGGTATCATTCCAGTCCAGGACTGATACAAAGAGACTCACTCATGCACACCCTGACAAAATTAACTGAACTCTCTACACTCTAACCCTGCTAGTAGTGTGGAATGTTCTACCTGTACAGAACCAAGTTTGCTGATATATTTTAAAATGCAGCCTTATTTAGGACGCAGTAATACTGAATAATACATAGCACTTATACAATTCCCAAAGAGTCTGCAATTAGAACAAGAATGTAAGTAGATGCAGATGTAAATTTTGTGACTGCTAAGGAATCTGAAATTGCTTTCTACTTATTTAGGTGCTCAAGTTTTCAGCTTATGAAAACAAAGCCAAACAAATCCAGAAGAAGTATGGCTTAATAAACTGAGTAGAGCTTTAGAGGTCTGAATTCCACTACTTAAGTTAGTATAGCTTAGAATTTATAGATTATAAACAATTACCCGACAGAAAATATTTTTTTTCATATGCCAAGACATTTAAAGAAATTGAAGGATATTATTATTAGCCATTTTAAGATGCATGGATTTATCCTCATTACATTTGAAATCACATAATCATATCATTATCAGAGTACTTATATAAATCAGAACAGTATATGTATTCATATTGTTATCAAAATATTGGTGACCAGCCAACATATTGCATGCCTCAGTTTTTTAAACTAAAGTTTCCTTTGTTGTTGACATGATAGCCACTCTTCCAAAAGATCACCTGTTTCTTACTGCTGATCAGAAAATTATGTGATTCATTATTCTAAGTTTGGCAATGGGTAGATGGTAGAGTGGTTAAGTTGGTAACATTCTTTTCCAATCCTATCTTTGCCATTGACTTAATGGGTGACTGGGGAGAAAATAAACCCCAGTTTTCCCAACAGTAAAATTATATGACTATTATGGCATTAAGGGAGCCTGTGTGTGGTGAGTTTAGAACACTTGGAATATAGGAGATACTGATAGAGTATCAGAGTCATTGCCTTGAGGTTTCTTAAGCTTTGCTTTGTATAGGTTTAGAAACATATAAAAGAATCATAATATGAAAATTCTTAAAAACAAAAGCATTTGAAATTTATGTAAATTGTACTAAGGACACAAAAAATTGAAGAATAATTAATCAAGAATAGTTGCTAAATCTCCACAAGAACTACAAGATTTGATGGCATTCAAGCCCCAACTAGCTCATTCTCTTTCATCCCCGAAGAGCATGACGAGAATTCCATTCTGAGCACATACTCTGAGAGCATGGCTCCTTGTCTCATCAGGTCTCAATCATGACCTATTCTACTATATCCCTGAGATGAACAAGATACTAGAATTTTTCTTCTTCTGCATCCCAGGCTACCGAGACTATTTTAATAAGAGCATCTGGAAAGTCAGGGGCTCACTTCTCCCATGTGTCTCTAACTTGCAAGTGTAGACATCATTCACTGAGTAGACTAAGAAGCCATGGCCATTCCCATGTTCATTCCACGCTCTCACGTTACTGAGCTTGCATACATAAAAGGAGGGTGAGGAAAGCACAAAGTGACTTCTCTCCATCTAGACAAATTCTTTGAATGTGAAGTCTAGGTGCTATTCTAACTGAAGTAGAGAACTTCAGACATCCCCAACACCAGAGTAGCTGTATGAAAAAACAGGCAGGTATTATGAAGAAACACACATACAATAGCTGTTTTGAGCAACAGATGAAGGAAAAATATGGGTGTAGGAAATTTAGGAACAAGCTAAACCTAAAGAAAGACGATAAGAATAAAGACTAGAGAAGATAATAAAATAATTAAGAATAAGAAATAATCTAGAACCCACACTTGTCTGTTTGAAGAGATTTATAAGGTTTGTCAAACTTCAGTTAAGTGGAGTCATATTAGTATGAGAGTGCATATCATATCAATGTGACTCAAATAACCAAATCTGAAATAAAAGAGGAAATATGACTAGTGATAACTATAAAGGTAAGACATCTAGAAAAACAGAAATTAACTAATAGACTGAAGAAAAATTCATAGAAAATCTCTTAAGTGATACATTCCATATAGAAGTTTCTCAGATATTTCAGGAAGTAGTTAATATCACTTCATTGTAGGGAGCCATAACTAGCTATATCAAGAGCAGATTAGCATGTCACCAGAAAATTATAGGCTCACAATTTAAGACTCTAATGTAAATATTTTCCCATAAATTAATAGCAAGCTAAACCTACCAACATATGGAAAGATACATCAATATCAAATAGGATTTATACTAATATATGATTGGCTCTAACAAAATAACCTGAAGGGATCTACAGAATGAAGCTGGAAATCATGTAATTAGCGTGGTAGACACATGAAGATAAATACACTGAATAAACACAGAAAAGACTATTTTCTTAAACTGCCAAAATGGTTATATAAAATAACAACTATATCATATTTATACTTGAATATTCTTAGCATTATTATTAATAGATAAAAGTAGAAAAACTCAAAATGACCATTTATTGATGACTATCAGTATATACCTAACCAAACACAATAGAATGGAGTAGGAATGTGGGACCGATTACATTTTATGGAAATGTACACTAAATGGAAGAAGTCTTTAGTATATATTGAAAGATAATATATCAAATACTCATGACCGTGAAGAGTATAGGTAAAAAGTAGATTAGCAGTAGCTAAGAGAATGATTGCTGTGTTGGGACAGGATTTCTCACAAGCACAAAGTTTCATTTAGAATGATGAAAATGGTCAAAATTACATTATAATATCTGTGCAGCCGTGTGAGTACTCTAAATCCACTGAATCTAAAATTTAAGTAAATGAACTATATGCTAAATAGGTTACATATTTGCAAATTTTTGAAAAAATTTCTTAGATGCTTAGGATGGTTAAGTACATTGGTGTATAAATTATGTATGTATAAACCTCAAAACCATGATGTAAATACCAGGTATACTATTAATAATAGCTCATTTAGCATTAGATTATTGTGTTAAAGTATGATCAATGAATACATTTTTAAAAATGTATTACAAATAAACCACTCCTCTTTGTAGTCATAACAGAGGAGAAAGAATGATGCTCTGTTTACATGAGAAAAAGGATGACTTTCACTGTCTTCACATATCTTCCTAAGTAAACAAGTCCCACATTATTAATATAGCTCAATAGCTAACTGAACCTTGATATATCTTCATCATCAAAGTCATTCATAAGTATCTTTGGTTGCCCGGTAAATGCATTTTTAAAGGTGAGGTCAACATTATATGACATACCTTTTTCTCTTCATAATTGAAGACTAAAGACCAGGGATGGAGGCTTAGTCATTTTTGTGCCCTAACCTATGTCAGTTCAAAAGCTCCTGAGTATCTTCTTATTTTGCATTGAGTTTTCATGACTCAATTCAGTATTAAGCACTGAATATCTCCAGTGAAAATCTGAAGACTTCTATACCCCTTTGCTGAATCAACCTCCATTGAGCAGGCCCACCCCTCTTGTCCTTTCTCTGTTTATGTTATTTTTCTGATGTGACTGCTTGCAGTGTTCCACTAATAGCCTTGAACCCCATCCGGATGCTGGCTGCTAGCCATCAAAAATATAGCTGGAGGTGAGGTTCAGGAGTGAGTTGCCATGTTAAATCGCCTCTCTCCCTCCCTGTGGGAAGGGACCTTAACCTCAAGCACTTTCAGTCAATCACAGTCGGAAAGAGAACCTTGACAATGTTCTGCAACACTGATCGGTTCCATAAAATATGCTGGCTAGATGCAGAGTTGAGTTTCTTTTAGCTTATTTCATAATAAAGGGCAAAGCATGTGCTGTATTCTTAGTAATTCAAGTCTGACACAAATAATACAGCAAATAATTACAATGACCTTTAACTCACCTCAAATTTAAACAAAGGTTAAGCTGCCCTTTACTAAAGTAAATATTTTCTGTAGTCAAATAAATGCAGACACCTTTGGAGAGCAGAATACATTGCCAAACTAAACGAATCTGAAAATGGTTACAACAGAATAATTTCAAAACATAAAGAATGCGGGCTCCTCAGGATAAACAACACCCAGATGTGCGGCATCTGCCATTATTAATTTACCTTACAGTCCTTCCAGTGTGCTTCCCCATTTGCTTGCTGGGAACTGTTGCTTGAAATTTCTGTCTAGGAAAGAAGAGTTCAAAGAGAAGTATTAAAAGTGAGATAATTTAGCTTTTCTCCTCATACTGTGATTCAGTAAACAATTTATATTTTCTTCCATAACGCAGAGCAAAACCTCAAACATCTAAGTGGTTACTATGTACACGCTGAGGCTTAAAAAATAAACCAGACAACGTTGACTGCCTCAAGGAAGTGACCAATAAGTTTATGAAACTCTTATACCAACCTTTAGCTGTTAGCCAGATAAGGACCAGGTGTGCTTTCACTCGTTTGTTTGTTTAGTCTATGGCTCCTTCAAATAAGCACTAGGAAAAAAAAAAAAAATTAAGCATGGACTATGTATTTCATGTGTAGCTCCTTTAATTTTAAAAGTTACTTGGAAAAATGTTCTTTCTGGGGTCCAAAAGCTAATGATATGTTGACTATGAAAAGCAGCCATGAGCTTGTTACTACACTCAATATTGCCTCCAAAATCTCCCTTCATTAAAATAAGGCTATCTGATTTAATTAGAAGGGTTCAATATGTCCGTACTTTTGGTCACCATTAAAATGACATGTCTCAAATAAGGATTAAATTCACATTTAATAGGATAATAATTGTATGTTAACAGGAAATCTGAATTCATTTCTTTTGCTTTCTTTCATAGCACCTTTTCCAACTTGATTTCAGGGAAGGAACGAAAATGTTCTTATGGACCTAAATTAATGGGTTTAATAATTTTTTTTAGTAAAAGCCAGTCTCAAGTCAATGAAAACCTCTCCCATGCCTCTCTTGATTCTGATGAAGTTTGTGTTTCTTGAAACTGGTGGAGGACCAGAACTAGGGTAACCATCACCTTATAGGTGGACTTGGGATCTGAGAGCTGAGGCTGACCTAATTACTAGGGAATGGCTGCCTGTGATAGACTCGTGATTTCAAGAAACGTTACTCAGGACTGGAGAGATGGCTCAGCGGTTAGGATCACTGGCTGCTCTTGCAGAGGACCCAGGTTCGGTTCCCAGCACCCACATGGCAGTTAACAACCGTCCATAACTCCAGTTCTAGGGGATCTGACACCCTCTTCTGACCTCCATGGGCATTGCACAACATGGATGCACTTATACACATGCAGGCAGCACACTCATAAACATAAAATAAAAATAATAAATAAAATGTTAAAAAATAAGAAACATAACTCTTCACACGTTCTTTCTCACCACTGAAATGGTTGGCATTGACCTGGTGAGAAGGAATGGATTGGGAACTGTGAGGGGTAACCCTTGCATCTGCAATTGCTGTGTCTCCTACACTCTGTTCCACTGCTCCATCTCCCTTGATGGAGGAGTTAATCACTCCCTTCTGAAAACCTTGGTACTCTGGAAACTTTTTTCCAGAAAAAAGTTCTATTTTACTACAAAAGATTATAAAAGATTTGAAACCTTGTATATATAATATGAAATAATATAAATCCAAATCAAAACATGTTATTTTTGTACAGTTTTGGTTTTTTGTTAGCTTGGCTCATTTTTAAGACAGGGTATGATTATGTATGTAGTCTTCTTTGGCTGGGTTGACATTAGTATGTAGAGTAAGCTGATCTCAATTTGTGAGCTTGAGGAGATCCTCCTGACCTCCAAAGGCTGGGATTACAGGTGTGCGCAAACATAGCTGGGAAACATCATGCTAGATTTCATACCTTAAATGTGCACTCATTCACCAACATTGTCCTTAAGTGTAAGATTTGGGTTTGATGGGAAAGAAGAGACCCCTGTAAAGTTTTGTCTCACTATTCTCTCTAAATTGAAACATACCAGCTTCTTAAAAGCTGCTGGTTTCTTCTAAAAATAAAGAAAAATCTTTTAAACAACATAGTTTTTGTGCATCTTCCTAAGAACAGAGCTTATAACATGTAATATAAACTACCTTTAAGCCTCAAAATTCCAAAATGGAGCTCATAAAACTGGTGTGTGCCTTGAAGTTTGTCTATTTTCTCTTCAGTATTATTGGCTGTCTTAAACTTTATATTCAGTTGTCTATCAAGTTTGTTGTCCTTTCAGACTCTTTTACCTCTGTTTGGATTCAAAGCATACAAAAAAGCAGCAGCCACACGTAAATAGCTAGATAACCACAAACACATCACTGACTATTTTGCTGAATTTTTTTTTCCTTGTCTTAAAATGTAAAGTTAAAATGCATTGAATAGTATGTTTAAAACACTTTCTCTTTTTAAGACTGGTTTCCTCCATAAGTACAATACACTACAGAGGAATGCATAGGGAGATTAGGAGTATTAAAAACAAAAGATAATAGAATGCTTGGAGTTAATAATTTGAGAAAATATAGGTCCTTTGTAAAAAAAAAACTGTCATATTCATGTAGAAAAAGATGCAATATTTCCTAAAGATTAATAAATCTCATCTAAATAAGCATAGTGGAGGAATTAAAAAGAAGTAATGGGCTATTTCCCCAAGTTACAAGATTTTAAAACAACCAAAGAATTTTGTATAGCTATGCAGAAGGATGGGATTATAAGTAGTGGAAAAAGACACCAGTATGAATAATATCTAAAGAAAACAACAGAAACTTGGGGAATCTGATTGAAACAACAGGAAATCTGAGTAACTAAGCAGAGATTTGGATGTACAAGGTGTTGTAAGTTCCCAAGATGTTTGCCCTGGGCCAGAGTGAGGATGCCTTCCCCATGTGCCGTGTAATTTGAACCCTTCAAAATCAACAGAGAAGAAAATTTCAGTTTTCTTGGATATGAGTATATACGATCACTATTTGAGTAAATAATGTTCTGAAGTGTGGGGTGAGTTGTGTGGAGGTAATGGGAGTAATGAAAGAGGGGAGTCACAGTATGTTGTTGAATACAGGCCTGTGACATGATTTGTGAATGAAATTCTACCAGAACAGGAACAAATCTCAGAAACTCTGGTGGTATGCAGTTGCTCATTTATCAACATAGCAAAAGAACTGGGAGTGCCTCCTGATCATTTGCTAGAACAAATTTGGAATTCATCCTCTCTCTCTCTCTCTCTCTCTCTCTCTCTCTCTCTCTCTCCATCTTACAAGGCTTTAAAAATATTATCAATATTTTATTAATTCTTTGAGAACTCCATACAATGTATGCTGATCATATTTTTCCTTCCTCCAATCCCTCCAAGACCCACCCTCACTTCCATACTCACCCAACTTCTTATTGAGTTTAATATGTTTTGTCCAAATACTCTTGGGGTGTGGTCAAGCAAGGACCTCACATTTAATCATTTAATGAGAACTGACTCTTCCTGTCCCTGCAGCTACCACATCCCAATAACTGCTTACCTTGGGAAGGGACCTCTTACCCCATTCTATGCTGAGATTTTGTCTAGCTGAGCTTAAGAGGTCTTGTGCACACTGTTGCAATGGCTGTACATTCATGTGTGTAACTACACCATTGTCTGGAAAGCACTGCTTCTTTGTAGTTGTTCATCACCTCTGACTCTTGCAACTTTCTGCCTCTTCTTCTGCAGTGATCCATCACTTTCAGAGAGAGGGGTGTGACATGAATGTCCCATTTGGGGCTGAGTGCTTCACAGTCTTTTATTCTCTGCACCTTGACCAGTTGTGGATCTATGCAATAGCTGCCTTCTACTGCAAGAAGAAGCTTCTCTGATGAGGGATGAAAGATGCCCTAATCTATAGGTATGGCAATGAGATTTTGGGAGTCATTTTAACATTATATTCATTTAGTAGAATATTAGTAATAAGTTCTCCCTAGAGACTATCACTTAACTACCCACAGGTTCTTGGCCCTAATACCAGTGCCAGATATCAGATCACAGAGTGGTTGGTTACTACTATACCATTTGTGCCAGTATTGTACTAGCAGGCAGAACTTGCCAGGCCAGACATTATTGTAATTCACCGAATTCATAACTGGGTAGGATTGATGTTTACTTTTTCTTCTGTGGTAGCATGCACACCACCTTCTAACAGTATGAAAATTAACCAGTAGGGATGAAAGTTCCAGGTTAGCACCCACTTAATTTTTCCATGTTTTATGACCCAAAAATGTGTTGTCTTCAGCAATAGGTCTTGTCATTAGGTTCTGTAGGGTAACCAAGAGCATTGGCAGCAGCCTGGGATGTTTGGGGCTCTATAATTTCCCATTGGCCAACAACTCAGAGGTAACCTATTCCTGGTACTGAGATTTTGTTTGCTAGAGTGAAGTGAGTAGTTGGATTATTGTCTTCCCGCTAAAAGGCATCTTTAGTTGAACTTTTAAAAATATATGCATATGTATGTATTTTATAAAGCTTCTACATGGGGCTGGAGAGATGGCTCACTGGTTAACAATACTGGTTGTTCTTGAAGAAGACCCAGGCTCATGTCCCAGTACCTACATGGTGGCTAACAACCATAGGTTACTCCAGTTCCAGGGGATCTGACACCCTCTTCTGGCCTCTGCAGGCACTGTATGACATGGGTACACATATACATGCAGGTATAACATTCATACACATAAAATTTTTAAAAAATTTAGAAAGAAAGTTTCTATAATAGTAATTTTCCACATTGCTTTTTCAAAAGATCTTTGCTATTAGTAATTCCTCACCTTCTAAGTTATTTAAGTAGGCAAGTGCACCCATATTGTACAATACCTACAGAGGCCAGATGAGGGTGTTGGATTCCCTGAAACTAGTTGTTAGCCTCTATGCATGTACTGGGAACCAAACTTGAGTCCTTTTCAAGAACAGCCAGTGCACTTAACTACTCAGTGACCTTTCCAACCCCATCTTATAAGGTTTCGGAGAGAATATTTATTTTATTTATTCCAAGAGAAGTTCACGGAAAGTACGTTACTTGTTTAGTTTTCTTTATTACACCCTGCACATTGTCAAATACTCAGCATCTTGTTTACTAGGTTGTGTCTAGTAAATATTAGTAGGTTTAATTTTAGTAGATCTTTGAGTTTTAACTCTAAATTCTGGCAGCAAACTTTACTGATTCTAGACATAAATGAATATCTCAGTGGTGCCATGGGAAGTTTCCTTTGTTTAGGCATCTGCTTGGGCAGAAGGAGGAAATAGTGCACTTCGACAAATATCCCTTAAACCATGTGTGAATATTACGCTTCTGACATAGGCTGTCATACTATGGGCCTCAGTTACTGGAGATGTGGCCCCCACACCATTTGTTCAGGGAAGAGTTACTACACTGCTGTAAAACAAAAAGACCCCATGCAGAAATTATTATCTGACTTCAATCTTTTCATAAATATCGGCATGCTTCACCTCACACACGATATAAATGAACCTTGCAACAGATTGTTGTTTCTTCATTCTTTGCTTTGGCTGCTATGAAGCTCGGTGTAGTGCTTCCATTGTTTCTTAAGTAATTTTACTGTACTTTAGGTCCCTTTGTTCTTTGTATTACCTCTTTCCGGGACTTTTCTTATGAATTCAAGTTCTTGCCTTTCACCTCACTTCCCTATCATATTATCATGTAATATTTTAATAAACCATCTCAAATACATGTGGGAACAAGGCAGGATATAAAGAAATTAATAAGAAAAACAAATCCAGGCACGTTAGCCCCACATAATACCTGTCTGCCAATACCACATAATACAAACCACATTGCACTATTTAGAATGAATGAAAAGAAAGGTCTTGAGTTGGTTGGTGGCAAACAGTCAAAATTTGCCCACTGACATGTTTTGTTTGGCCCACACAGAATGTTTAAAGTATGAGTTATTTGCCAAACTTTGAGAATTAGAAATTTTTACACAAAACCCAAGTTCTTAAAGGGGCCTCTATTCCAAAGCACTATGGCAGAGTGTGGCCATTCCTTTGTCAGGCCCAGTTCTTGTTTTCCCTTTTATTTTTACCATATTTCACATGGTTCTGTTTTTTTCCTTTGAATGACCTGCTGAATACTGTAAGGATTTTGCTTAGGGGTCTTGTACTAATGAGTTGAACTGTTATTTCAGTAAGTCATTATTATACATAAGTTTTTCTTACTGTTAATAAAAACATTTTGTTGATATTGTTGCTTTAGTTCTTTCTGATATGTTAAAACTAGTGTATTTTGTAGATTAAATCAAGTAAAAAAATGATAGCAGTCTTGCTTAAAATGTATCTATGTGTGCATTATAACTTCACGTTTCAGGACATTTGGGCTACTCAGTCCTTCAAATCACATTACCGAATCTGAAATTAAATTTCTGCAAGAATTATCAGAAATTTTTGTCTTAGTTGCTCCTACTTGGTACATTATTCTAACAAGCTTGACTATCTTTTCATTAGCCAAGATAGAGATATTGTTAAATGTAACTACACATGTAAGTGGTAAAGTGATTGAGCTTACTGTTGTTTCGAGAATTTATTACACACACACACACACACACACACACACACACATACACATATTTCTCTTTTCTACCTGCGATGCCCATATTCTATATACTTCTTGCATATACTCTTTTTATATGTTATTATGTGAGTTCTCCAATTTTATTTATAAATTATTAAGAATTTCACCAAAATTGTTCACATACACTTTGCCTTTTCTTCTATATTGTGATTAATTTAAATAAGGACCAAGTCATAGCATTTCCTTTCTCTTGTTATTTGTTTTATATACATATCTCCATCAATTTTATCATGGCTTTCATTATGAATAGAATATAAGTTGCTATTGAGTCTAAATCATGGTAGATTCTGGGCATGTGAGTGACATGAACAATCTTTTAATATTAGTTCTACACTATCAACTAATATAGTTAAGAGATTGAAAATGCAATGAATAAAATCAAAATGTGAAGGACCAGGCTCTCCAATTCATAGAAGGGAGAAGACACTTTATGAAAGATGGAAAGTGTGTTCCATAAAGGCAACCAGGCATGATTTAGGCAAGTGTATGTAACATATGACTCTTCACAGTTGCTTTCAAGAAAAATGATTACATAGATCGTGTTTTAGCAACACAGAATACTTATCCACAGTCCCTTGCTGTATACTAAACTATCAGAATATCATTACTGAAATACTGTGCAGTCCACACAAATTGTGTATGACATATCATAGCTTTTAGTATCCACTAATAGTCCCACAATCCCTAGTCCTCTAATGTCAGTAGTCAAGACTGAATTTATGTCCAAATAATATTTTTTGCCAGAAATTAAATGTGATTCTGGCAAAAACATAGGTCTTATATTATTAGGAAACTTATTGATATTAACTAATTATACTCAAAAGCATCATTGCTTGTTATAAGCTTGGGATGTGAGGAAACTTTCAAAGCAAAGTCTTCTTTAGTTTATGGACATTTCTGTGCCATCACTCACTAAGTTGTTTTTCCTGTGAATGTTCTTTGGTTCTCTCTGAAAAGAAAGTCCATTCCATTCAGCAGCATCAAAGCGGATGCTCTACAGCAATCAGAATGGGACCAGTAGCAGGGGGCTTGCCTCAGTGTCTGCAGTTCAAGGGGGTGTCACTCTTCAGAGACAAAGTGAGTAACAGGGAAGCAGGGGAAGTTTCTGAATGACCTCACAGCTTGAGACCAGCGGTCAGTACTGTAATAATGGTTTACATTGGCAAAACTCCACTTCTGGGGTGGTCCTAGTGACACTGTCAAGAATCTCTTTCATTATTACTGTGAATATCACAGGGCACATCGGTTGAAAGGTGAAAAGTTAGAAACACTGCTGTTTTTCATGGCTGAGAATAAGGGTAGTCCATCTGGGAGGTTGTAAGAAACCGATTTTGAAAGAAAATGCAAAATCTCACCACAGTTTCTCCTGAGTTCTCAAATGCAGTGTGCTACAGCTCTCTTCATTAGCAAACTACACTCTCTCTGTCCTCCTGGAAATGTGGCTTCCTTTGGGTAATATGGGTTTATTTTGTTAGGAAATCTCAATTACTGAGTTTGAGAGATGTGTAGTTTAGCAGCAATTTTCTAAACTGGATAGCAAATAGTATTAAAAAAACAAAATGCATTTTATCAAATTTACCCATTAATGCTTTGTGGAGTTTTTCTTTTTTCCTGTTCAAATAATTAAAGATTTGCATTATGTAATAACTCAGTGAAAATTCAGGGTTTCACATTTCCAGTTCATATGAATCTTCCATTTGAATCTTTAGCTAGGAACAGACACAGCCCTGGTGACTGAAACTGAATAACTGCTTTGTTCCAAAGTTAACCTTTTATTGTTATTTATATACATACACATTTAAGGGATACTTGGGACAAACTGATAACTGGCATAATCTAGAGCAGTAGAAAATTAATAGAACATGCCACATTTTAAAAGTAATTTACATTTAATGCAACTGATTTTAGCAAGTCTTGAAAAAGATCTAAAATTACATGCCTCATATATCTATAAGCACATCTTTCCAAATATGATTGACCTTTTAATAGTACAAAACTTAATGAAATGAAATCTTAAAAATGGAATATATAATGGTAACATAAAAATCGTTATTTTATATTTTTGCTATAATTAATGAACATGTAGCTTATTACTTGAAATTATTTTTAAAGTTGAATTTTCTCTGAGCTTAGATTTTAATTCATAAATCCAGTTGTCATATTTATTTGGATAATTTCATCTCAATAAAGTTTACTTTTTCCTTCCTATGCTTCACCCTTTTTACTTCTTGCCTGTAATTTGAGTCTAGGTGTCTGTTTTTTCTAAGAAGCTTCTTTCCCATTCAAAATGGCTCTTAAGAGAGTCTGGATTTTACAGTTTCATAAAATAAGAAAACACCTAGGTATGGTTAGTATTTTGTTTTTTCCACTTTAATCACATTTTTTCATTAGCATATGAAAAAGAAGTCTCTATTTTTGTGCTACTTTTTACCAAAGGAATAAGTTCTTTGTGAAAATCCAGATGTCCATGCCTTGAAATTGGGTTTAGATTCTCAATTGATATGAAATATTGGTCATTTGTATGTTGGCTCAGGTTTGTTTCTAGCCCCAGATGCTCCTCCTCTGTCAGGTGTAGTTGGGAGATCAGCTCTGGCCCATGATGCCTTACCCAGGCTTTCATTCCCACTTGGATTTTTCAAACCCATCACTCCTATGAGTTCTGTCCCTAGGAAAACATAACAGACTTCTAGACTTAGCTTTCAACTCTGCGAGATTTCAGTGGGTTGGTACTCCAATTATTGTAATTAATGTTAATTTAACCTATATAAGAATCTTTGACAGGAGTATAAAGCAGACCAGAGGTGGCATCGTTATACGGCTTCTAGGCTTTCAGTGTGATGTGAAACTTTCAATTTTGACCAAATTATCTGTGCTATAAAGATGTGCCCGTATTTTATTTTTGTCCTTTTTTTTTTTTGCATTTGGTTTTCTTTGTTTTATTTTATTTTTATTATTTTTTCAGTATGTTTTTTCATTGAATTTTGTGCATTTTATATGATAGATCATAATTATATTTAGACTCGTTCCCTATCTGTACTCCCCACCATAACACACCTGCAGGATTCCATGCATTCTGTCATATATGTTTAAGCTTATCTTATCAAGTTTGTGCACCCAGATATCCCTTGGTGTGAATTCATCTACTGGAGCCTGGTAAGCCTATCTAGCATAACTGCCTTAAAGAAGATCAAAACTTCCTCACCCAGGAGTGATTAGCTGCCAATAGCTCCTCAGCTAAGGTTGGGGCCTCATGCCCATTTCCCTGGTTTTATGCTGGTTTTTGTCTGATTGAGTTTGCATGGGTCTTGTGCATGCTGTCTCCATTGCTATTAAGTTCATATGAGCAATTTCCCAGGAGCCTGGAGGACTCTGTTTCCTTATAGTCATGCACCAACCCTGGCTCTTAAAATCTTTCCACCCCATCTTCTGCAATGATCCCTTAGCCCTAGGTGGGTGAAGTTTCATGAGTTCTGTCCAGGGACTTGTCCTCTGCAGTCTCTTACTCTCTACATTTGGCTTCTGTGTTCATTACCCTCTGTTGCATGAGGAAGTTTCACTGGTGAGAATTGAGAGACACATTAGTAGTCTCTCTAACCTCTGTTCCACTATGTTCTGTGAGCCTTAGGTGTAGAGGTTGAATTGTAGGTGTAGCACTTAGGCTGGGCATCTTACAGTCTCCATCTATTACAAAAAGAAGCTCCTTTGATGAGTGGTGGCATACTTGTCTATAAATATAAGTATACACATTTGGCATAAACTAAGAAATTATATTTGTCTAGAAATGTGACAGATGTAGGGTTTTCTCTGAGCTCTATGACTTTTCCAGTCATGTGTGTTTGGCTATGTGTGTAGTGCCACACACGAGTTGCCTTTTGGTGAATGCACTTTAATAAAGTAAACTTAGAGAGCTGTTGATTACTTCCAAGACAAAAGTGCCCTTACTTCACCACAGCTCTCTGTGTTGGTAGTTTTCTTCTCTTTCCTCTTGTTTTATCATAATTATGGAAATTTAAAACTGGTACTTATCTCAGTAGTTATAACTTTATCTTTTATTGCTTGACACATTATCAATATGAATAAACATTAAGCACAGAAAACAAAATCGGGCTCTTAGGGAGGAAAAGCAAATGCTGAATAACTATTCTGACTATGTTTAAATATGATATATTAGAGAAGTTAAAATTCTTATGAAATTGCCGGGTGCGGTGCTGCACGCCTTTGATCCCAGCACTCGGGAGGCAGAGGCAAGTGGATCGTTGTGAGTTCAAGGCCAGCCTGGTCTACATAGTGAGTTCAGGTCAACTGGGACTACAGGGAGACCCTGTCTCAAAAAGACAAAAAAAAAAAAAAAAAAATTCTTATGAAAATTCTCATGTCTTTATAAATTTTGGTCATTTGATATTTTTCTGTTGTTTCTTTTGTTTTAATATAGCATTTATATTGAGAAAGTCATAGAAGACAATATTATACATTTTTAAAATATTTTAGTTATGATTTTTATTTATGCGTAAGAGTGTATTGCCTACATGAGTGTAAATACACCCATGTCATGTAATGTCCACAGAGATCAGAAGAAGGCATTAGATACCCTGGGACTGGAGTTATGGACAGTTGTTAGCTGCCATGTGGGTGCTGGGACTCGAACCCAGGTCCTCTGTAAAAGCAGCCAGTGCTCTTAACTGCTAAGCCATTTCTCCAAAACCAAGACAATATTATTAATAGTAGGAAATTTGCTTTGCTTCGTAAAGTCCACTATAAAATCACAGATGAAATATCTGGAAACCCTCAACAGAACCACATTGTTAGATTCTCAGTTTATCATGGGCACAAGAGATGAATATATATAGACTCAGACTAGTTTTACTTTTTTCATTAATCATGTAAATATAGATGTTGGAATAATTTATGTTGTTAAAATATTATGTTTCTCCTAGAAATTAGTTGAATTTCCATGAGAAAGTTTTCTGCATCATTCAGCACAAAGAGATGCAGCTAAACAAAAATAACTATCCCAGGCCCTTCGAAGTTCCAAGTTTTTGTTTTGCACAATGTATCTTAAGAATAATCTGTGCCATGAGTATTTTTCTGGTAAATCATTGGTTTTGCACAGTCATGTTTTATCTTACATTAAGGTTCCATGCCACATTTCACTTTGATAAAGTGACATATATGTATATATACAAATATATAATGACTATATATGTATATATGTAAATATATACACATTTGTATTTACTTACATACATACAACAAAGTATATTTTGGTTTCTTATATTTTGGAAGAAACTACTTGATAGTCCTACAAGTAAAACTTTTTATAAATACTAAAAGACACTCTAATTTTACTCAAGTATCTGAAGGAAAAGAAAAGAAAGAGAGGGAAACTGATGAGAAGAAAAGGGAAGAACTTTATGTTATTTTTCTAGTTTGTATGTTAAATTTTCAAGGTTCCCTGGGCCCCAAACAAAGTAAACTGAAATAAGGGTTAAATGGAATATTGCAAATTCGCATTTATAGTAACCACATAAGGAGTTCCCGAGTATTGCCTAGATAACAAAAATACTATCCACGTTGTTTACAGTGGAGTTAGTCAGTTTATTAGTTAGAGTGCTTCATTATGTATAAAAGATGCCAATGATAGTCGCCCAGTCAAAATAAACAGGCATACAGTGGTTCTGCATATACAATTTGTGGAGAATAGTTACTTTGCTATTTATTTAATAATTGACCATAAATGGAGTCAAAGTGCAAAGGGAAAAACTACAAAACCAGCCCACTAAGGGCTTTTTGAAAGATTGATAAATAATGTGGAATCTCAATTAGGCTGTAGAAGGAATGCAGATATTAAAAATTTGGTCAAGAATCTAATTAGCTGGAGGTAATTAAACAGTCTCACACGGGGTCATTAATCTTTTCCACAGACCTTTGATGTTTTGCACACTGTCTCCTAGTCATTAATAAAATTCATAACACTCCACTTTGTGCTGTTTTATCATCATGTTTTTTCTCTGTAAGAGCATAGAGCAAGTGTCATTGTATCACAAGTGCCTTACTTTAGTTAATTTCTTTTCCTCCCCCCATGCTTGTTAGGGTTAACCATTTAATAGTCCAAATGAAAGGCAAAAGGCACATTAAAATATGCCTTTAACTTCAGCAAATAATACAGTTTCACAATTTCTTCATCATTAAAATATGACATCACTATTGTTTCCATTCAGATATCTCCACAAATAGCAAATTATTTTGGAAGTGCATTTAGCGAGTGAAGATATATAAGATGATATATCAAAGTTATAGTTCCTCAAAGAAAAATAAATGATTTAATGAAAAGAGATTAAATGAAATCATCAAGCAAAAATTGTACCAATTGAACATCAATAGATGAGAATTCCATTTTAAAAGTACATTATTCTGGTAGATTTTAAAGCCACACCATATTCTGAACTGACTGGGTTATAGAAGACAAAGAAATTACAAAGACTGAATTTAGGGTATATTATTTTCATGATAGGGAGAAAGTACTTTGTTTTTATAAATGCAGTGTGTGTGTATGTATTATTCTAATGTGATATTTTAACAAACCATATTTCTGGAAAAAAAGGAACTTGTTATAGACAATTGATTGTACTTGTAATAAGTCCTGCTGTTTCAAAAACCATTCTATCTGTTCCTTCGTAGATTATCTTGGATTAGAAGAAGATGCTAAAAACGTGCAGTTTTTCTCAACTTTTGACTGCAAGGCCAAAACTTTCACAATGATAGTATGAGAAAATACATAGAAAACAGTTGTTTATCAGAATATAACTGAAGACTTCACTATTTGCTTTAGTAAAAACTATGCACTGAAGAAATTCATGAGAATAATATTTGCAGATATTTGAGCACAGAGAATATTATTTTATATGCATTAGTTGTTTCTGATACAAGGATTGCTAAACAAACCAATGAAAAGTCATATGCCTATTAAGTTAAATTCACCTAAAATTGCTTTCTGAAGTTAAAGGAGTTTTAAATATTATCATTTTACTTCTGACACTGTGTTTATTTTCTTTTTCAAGGCTCTTATTACCCAAGCAATGAACAGTTTTTAAAAATAATGAAAAATATATTTTTAAAAAGGCCAAAAACCTCTGCATGTAATTAAGTTGTATTTAATATCATATAAAATACCCAAATAGAATATGACATTTAATATCTATACATACATTTATTTGTTTAGACACCAGGAGAAAATAAATTTAGAAAAGAAAATTGTCATGAGTATTATAAAGACAGAGAGATTACATTAAAGAAAAATAGCTCAACAAACAGTGCACTATGTAAGATTGAGATACAATCCATTAATCAAAATAGAGAAAAACACACCCAACTCTAAAAAAGGAGTCACTGAGAAAAATCCATTTGAAACCCCCAATCAAAAATAGAAGCATTCACTCACATTGATTAAAATTTAACAGTGAATCGACTAATCGGAATGTTTATTCTAAGTAATTAAGTAACAATGCTAATTGTCACATGTGTATAACTTTGTTGTTCTCAGTCATTCAGACAGAATTTTGAAAAAGACAGAACTTAATGACTAAAGGAATGTAAATAAAGTCTTAAAATATTTTAAAATTTTCTTGGGTTTAAAACTGTGCTACAGTAAACAAAAGAAAACAAAAAGGTTTATTCTCAGTATGAGAATAAGACCACCTGTAATGAATTTTCTACTTTTTGTTTATGGAACAATTAAATGTCTTATGAGAGGCCCCTTATGGAATTTATTAATACTGTAACAGTCAAATAAAATTTTAAATGGAAAAGCTTGCATTTGATGCTTACATGCTTTTGTGCTTATGTGTTTTGGTGAGTTTTTAGGCATGTCATCTTTATTGAATATTTTTCATACAGGAGATATTGCCTATCTTTGAGAAAAAATGAAGAGACCACATATTAATGTAATTTATCATTTTGTGGCATATTAAAAAACTCTTTAAAGCAGTTTAAAAGCAAAATGATTGAAATGTAAATAAAAATGTAAGTACTTAATAATAAATAATATCAAAGTTGAATTTTCATGAGAAAATAAACTACATAAATATTAAAGCACTAGACATTTGTTACTTTAATATTAGTGGTTTATGCACTATGTTTATGTTAGCTAACTGGATATTCATGTATGATTTAAATTGTTTGCTCAAAAATCTAGAAATATATACTTTATTAGCGGAATAAACACTTCCTTTGTTAAATTTATCGGTATCTTTTAGTTGTGGAATGTTAGTCTATTTCTTTACAAGGGATGACAGAGGAACAAAACAGAAGCAGGGTTTAATTGCATGAATATTTGAGGTTCGCTACCACCTCCCAATTTCCTGGTTAACTGTAAGGTCATTCCCCAAACAGCAGGGCATACAGAAATGTACAACTCTGGAATCATTATATCATTTCCTGTCCTGTTTCCTGTCAACTGTTCCTGACAGAAATGGCTAATCATGACCTATTTTCACCAAGCAAAAGAAGCTGAGATTAGAAATAAGCAGTAGAGTAGGCTCTCTTTCCTAAATGTAGTTATAAAATCTGGACTTAAGAGGGCAGGAGATACTCTGTAACAAAACATCAGAAGACCAAGACAAACTCTCTAAGAGAAAAATCATTTCTACATTCTAGTGTGTGGTGAAGTGATTTATTTTCAATAAACTTTCTACAATTGCTTTAGTTACTTTGACACCATGATTAACTGTGTTTTCAAAGATACAGGCAATTGTGGACTCTTTACCCTCAGTGTTCAGCTTGCTTCATTGAATTTGAATTTTCTATTTTTTTAAATATAGATTCTTTGAAGGTTTTTTTGCTCTGTTTTTAATTTATTTCTTTTGAGAATTTCAATTTTCCAGTAGTTTCTTTATGAATATATTAGGAACAATGTTTTAACTATAGACTGTGTCTAGGAAACATGCAGTTCATTTAAGTAGCATATGTCTTTCTAATCTTTACGCTTAAATTTTTTCTTTAAAATCATTGATAACTTATTTCACAAATGCATCCCTCTCCAAACAAATAACAATTTCCATGTACAAACAAGTATATTGGATTTTCAGCAAATTCTTTTCCCTTTACTTCCTTCTTTTAATGGAAAAAAAAAATCAGCTATCAAAACTGAAAGTCTGAACCCAATCTACACTTTGGAAAATAAGTAATTGGTCATGATCATGTGGAATGAGATAGTCAGTTGGAAACTACCAAAGTGGTGTAACTTCTTTATCTTCTAGTAACCATCATGTTTGGTTTAAAGTGAAGCTATTTAATCTTAGGTTTCTAAAACCATACTTGCAATAAGAAAACACAAATATTCAGAAAAAAATCTCAGTATATTCTTATATGAACATTATCAAATTTATCATTTATTCCAGAATATCATATTTTAATTATTTTTCTTGTACATATATTTTTAGAAAACTTACTATTAATATTTTTACCTACCCTGTCATTTTTTTCTAATTCAGTTTAACATGAAATTTCACTTGTAACTATGATGGATGTTATTTAAAATGAAATATTTTTGTAGTTCTTATCATGGTTCTGAAGGCCATTTTATTGATCTACTATACTTTAGCACTAATTTTAAAAATTATTTTATTATCTATTATTTTTATTTTATGTGAATGAGTGCATTGCCTGCATGTATGTGCACCCATGTCAC
Source organism: Nannospalax galili (assembly GCF_000622305.1). Classification (NCBI taxonomy): domain Eukaryota; kingdom Metazoa; phylum Chordata; class Mammalia; order Rodentia; family Spalacidae; genus Nannospalax; species Nannospalax galili. Next base: position 6,112,772 of record NW_008360320.1, read on the forward strand.
ACAATGCCTACAGAAGAGGCATCAGATCCCCTGGAATTAAAGTTGCAGATGGTTGTTAATGGCTGTGTGGTTGTTGGGAACTGAACCCAGGTCCTCTAGCAAGAACAGCAGGTGTTCTTAACTGCTGAGCCATCTCTCCAGCCCCAGAATTTTTTTTTCTTTCTCTTTCTTTCTTTCTTTCTTTCTTTCTTTCTTTCTTTCTTTCTTTCTTTCTTTCTTTCTTTTTCTCTCTTTCTTTCTTCTCTCTCTCTCTCTCTTTCTTAAAGGCAGAAGTGCAATTGTCTACATTCATTAATAGGTTCAGTTTTCAAGTAGCTGAAGAGAAGTCTTCTGTGAGACTTTAGATGAGTATAACTGCGTAGAAAACATGAATTGTTTCCATCTGGAGAAACTTATGAATTTCTCACCTCTCAGAACATCAGAGTTACACTTTGATCATTTTGAACATAAGATGATTTTCTCAGGAAGAAACTAAAGTAAATAGTGGACTACTTTAGAGACTTGCCTGCTCTGGATTTAAGATTACTATAAAATATTATCATTTCTAAAATCATAAGACAGACTCTAGGCTACTCTCGGCATGTTTGTAAATGACATTTTTTTCTTGCATTGCAATCACTGAATCCAAAGTGCCTGTTTAATGTCTGTCATGAGATTCATTTTTCTATCTTATTGATATCAAGTTTCTAGCTATTTAGGAAATTGAAAGAAGGATGTCATCTCTTACAATGAATACTTCACTGACAATTACAATAACCTCAATATTCTCACGGGTTCATGTGCAGAGGTTCTTAAAATCATATTTTGGATTTCAAAGGTAAAATAAGCTTGTAATTACAACTTTTTCCTAGTGCTTTTGATCTAAATATCATATATTCTAAAATTTTAAAATTACATAGTCTAAATAATCTAAACAATTAAATAAAACATTTCCATGCACTAACTGAGTCTTAGAAATCCTTGACAGGTTTTGGATAACACACACAGACACACAGACACAGACACACACACACACACACACTTTATTTGGGGTTTCTGGATATCCAGATGTCCCTGAATTAATTAATTAGCTAGGGATGAAACTCCTCTGGATTTAGACCATAAGTATCAAGCATAGTTATCAGGTTCCTACCCTGATGAAGGCCTTTGCAAAAGTTACAGTCTTTGCTTTAGAATCATCTAAATTACTTCATTTTATGCAGTGACTTCTTGATGTTTACTTTTAGTTTTTACATTGCTGAAGCACATTTCGCATACGTTAAAGTTTAATTCACTCCAGCTCAGTACATACTTCTTAAGGATTCTCTCAAAAGATACCACAGTGGTAAACCAGTTTGCCAGAATGACTTTCTCCTCAAAAACAAGAATAAAATCCTAGTAACTACTAAATAAGGCAAAGGTAGAAGAGGAAGAGGATTGTATGGAAAATTACTGTTTGTAAAACAAACAAACAAACAAAAAAAAAAAACAGCGATAGAGGATTTGCTAACTCAGGCAATATTCCATGATTGTCTCGGGTTTATTGTGGGTCAGGATAATATTGAACATCATCTATGGAAATTTGTTAAGCTTGCTGCTCAAATTGTACTGTTCTTCAAAAAAATTTTGACCCAAATTTTGATTAAATGATGCACTATGTATAGGGGAAACAACCAAGGCTGCATTCTTGCCCTTGCTCCCTGGAGTTTTGCCCTTATCAACCTTGTTCTGAGAAAATTAATCCTGCATTGTTGATGGAACAGGCAATATCTTTCCTTGAAGGAGATGCCAAGCAAGACAATGCTGATGGCCTTAGTATGCACCCATCTTTGCCTCTAGACCTATAATCAAACTCAAGATTAAGCAAGCTCCTGGAGGTGAGGTACACTAAACTCTCTGATAACTAAATGAGTTTCCTAATTCAAAGAGCAGAAGTCTAGGGAATATGTGTTGAAATGGATTTTAAGAGTGTAGGATAAGGGTGAAGGAACAAAAAGTAGATTAGGTTCTTGACATGTGCCGGTTGTGCAGAAATTGTGGGTTTAATGTCACAGCCCTCACAGTTAAAAAAGAATACACAGAGTTGTTCAGGAAAAAGTGATGGGGAGATATGGGAAGGGTTGGAGGGGAGGGAGTGAGCATAGATTTGATCAAAGCATCTTAGATGCAAGTATGAAATTCTCAATAATTTTTTAAGTTAAAAAAAAGATTGTGAGATTCTAATTTTTGAAACTTGAAAATGTTTACATCAAGACAGTATGATATTCTCTTTTCCATGTGCTTGAAATTTTCATAATAAAAGTTTAATCTGTAAATTAAAAATAATTTCCAGAAAAAAAGGTAGCAATAACTTATTTGATTCATTACTTCTGTGCTGGATAGCTTGAGTTGTTAATTTGACACACCTCATTAAAAGAAATCTCAATTGAGGAATTATCTCCATTGGATTGGCCTGTGACCATGTCTATGGGGAATTTTCTTGATTTTTGAGTGATGTGGGAGGGTCCAGCCCACTGTGGGTGGGGCCACCTCTGGGCAGGTGGTCCTGTATTGTGGAATAGAGCAGGCTGAGCAGAGGCCAGAAGGGCAAGCCAGTAAGTGGCTTTCCTCCATGCTCTGTGCTTCAGCTCCTGCCTCGAAGTCCCTGCCCTGCTTCCATCACTGATGAACTATGACCTGGAAGATGTAAGGTAAAATAAAATAAAACTTTTACTTCTCAGGTTGGTTTTGGCCAATGTTTTGCTCACAGCAATAGAAAGTAACTAGAATAGCTTCTTTGGCCTTTTGGGTAAGATCAAGTGCAGTTTATTTGATAGCAAATGAACTAGAGACACTTTATGTGTCTCGGCTTCCTGTTAATGAACAGATTCAAAGAATCGGGACAGCTGGAATGATGGAAAGAATTTGTCATTTAAATTTAATTGGGGGACTTGTGAGATGGGTCAGTGGTTAAGAGCAATGACTGCTCTTACAGAGGACCTGGGTTCGAGTCCCAGCACCTACATGGCAGATAACAGCAGTCTGTAACTCCAGTTCCTAGGAATCCAATGCCTTCTTCTGACCTCCATGGGAATGCGTGACATGGGTGCACTTATACACATGCAGGCAGTACACTCATATTCATAAAATAAAAATAATAAATAAAATATTTAAAAAAACAACCTAATTGGAATGCAGGAGTGGATTTGTCATTTAAAATTTTATTCTCCATAATGTGAAGCCCAGAAACCATACTTTTCACTATTACTATAACGAATGGGTTTTTGAGAGGTATCAGCATATCTGTAGATGTCTGTCACTGTTCTCTGTGTGCTACGTCTTACACTGGGAGATACTACTCAATTAGATGGTTTAAATGCACTGAATTTGGGCCTGGAGAGATGACTCAACAGTTAAGAGCACTGACTGCTGTTGCAGAGGACCTGTTTCACTTCCCAGCACCTACATGGTGACTAACAATCATCCATAACTGCAGTTCCAGGGGATCTGACTCCTCCTTCTGACCTCTGAGAGTATCGCATGGCACTAGTGCACTTATACACATGCAGGGAATGCATTCATACACATAAAAAGTTTTTTAAAAGATTTAAATGCACTGGGTCTAATTGGACATCATAATGGTTAGGGCCAAGTAGCAGTACTAAATCGACAAAGGCAAGATGAACATACTGTAATGGGCTGTGTAAGCAAAGCAGTGTTCATAACAGTCTGACTCATGTAGACTTTGGTACTGAGTAATTAATCATGGTGTTCCCTGAAGTGAAATAGGTAGGAAGCTTACTATGATGGGCAGTTTTAGTTATCAACTTGACACAATCTAAAATCACCTGGGAAGTCTAAATGAGGGATTGTCTAGATTAGTTTGCCCTGTGTGTATCTCTGTGGGGGATCATCTTAATTATGTTAATCGAGGCGGGAAGACCAACCCACCGTGGACAGCACCATTACCTGTGTTTGAGTTCTAAACTATCTTTGAGTGGAGAAAATGTGCTGAGTATAAGCATGCAAGCATTCATTGCTCTCTGTACCTGATTAAGGATGTGATATGATCAAGTTTCTCAAGTTCTTGCCCCTTGCTATGACTAACTATAACCTGTAATTGTGAGCCAGACTAAACCCTGTTCCCCCTAAGTTGCTTGTCAGGATATTTAATCATATCAATAGAAAAGAAAGCAATATAACTACAAAATTTTCACTCAAGTTGCATAAGCAGAAAAATTCCAGAACAAATAAATGAAAGGATGCTTTGAATCACAGCAATATGAAATGATAGCTCCACAGTGTCTACTCCCAAACAGCACTGCAGCCCTCCAGGTAAGATAGGGGATTATAGAAGTCAGGTAGTCAATAGAGTTTTAACCAAAATCTAAGTTATGGTGAGCTCGTCTTGTGGTTATTTCCCTAGTACCAGAATGAGCAATGAATATGCTTATAGGCTGTAAGAACCCATACATTGGTTCCCTGACCTGTGGAGTGAGAGTTAGTATGTATGCAAAGGTCAAAGAGAAGTTATTGGAGCTGTTCTACCAGGGAAAATAGTGAACCCTAAATAATCAACTCACTGAAGGTATTTGAGATAGCAGTGCCACCTTCAAGAATTTAAAATGCAAGGGTGATAATTCTCACCACATCTCCTTTTAACTCTCCTATTTACCTTTTGCAGAAGATAGATGGATCATGAAGAATGAAAGTGATTATCTATAGCAAACTTAATCAAGTAATGATTCCAATTGCAGCTGATGAATCAGATGTGGTTGCTATTTTTGAGAAGATTAATGACTCTTCTTGTTTCTGGAACCCATTTATTGATCTTCAAATATGTTTTTCTCGGTACATGTCCATAGGAAACGCCAGAAGTAATTGGCTTTTAGCTGACAAGGACTACAATACACCTTTATTGCTCTACTCAAAGGTATATTAATCCTTCGGCCCTGCACCATATTTTAGTTTACCAGGATCTGTAACTGTAGTTTTACCTGTATCTTCCCTCAGGTAGTGCACTGGTCCTTTATATTGTTGACATTAGGCTGATTGGGCCAAGTGGAAAGGAGGTAGCAATAACTTGGGACTTGTTGGTAAAACATTTGCACATCAGAGAATGAGAAATAAATATAATAAAAATTCAGGGAACCTCTATCTCAGAGAATTGTCTAGAAATCCAGTGATGTTGAACATTCAGAGATATTCCTTCTAAGGTGAATGATCAAATAGTGTACCTGACCCCTTCCACCACCATGAAGAAAGATAAAGGCTTGGTGGCCCTGTTTGGATTTTGGAGACAGCACATTTCTCATTTAAGTTTTTGAGTGGAGCCTAAAATACAAGAAGGTTCTTCAACAGGTGTTGGATGCTACTTGGGCCACATGTTCCAGGTGTCAGTGGCAGATAAGGATGTGTGCAGAGGTTTTAGAGGCCCCTATGGGAGAATACAGTGGAGGCTCTAGGGATTTTTGTTCAAGGCCTTTCTGTTATCTGAAGACAGCTACTGTCCCTTTGAGAGGCATCTCTTGTCTTGCTCTTGCGCCCCAGCGCAAACTGAATTCTTGATAATGGACTACTAATTCGTCATGTGACTTGAACTGCCCATCATGAGATAGGTGTTTTCAGACACAATAAACTATAATGTAGGCATGCATAACAGTTCATCATCAAATGGAAGTGGAACATACCTAATCAGACTTGAGCTTGTCCTGAAGACACAAATAAATTATATGCAGTTTTAGCTAAATTGCCCATGATTCTTATTTCTGTTACAATGCCTTCTGTCCCCAAGTGTTTATTTATGGCCTCACAGGTGATCACTGGCATGAGAAGAGATGTTGGGGTTTGATTCATGGATGGTTCTGCGTGGGTTGAGGCATTGCTCAGATGTGGGCAGCTAAAGCAGCACAGCCTCTTTCTAGGCCTACCATGACAGAGAGTATTGAAGGGACTGGACTGCTTCCATTGTGGTAAGGCCAGCACTCTGTCCTTAAGGGAATGGACGCTTACTCTAGGTATAAACTTCCCTTTCTTGCATATAATGCTTCTGACAAAAATACTATCCATGGACGTAGTGTTTCAATGGTGTTACGACATCATGTGGTTAATAATCTGAACAAGTCAGGATCATATACGACCCAGGCACATCAAGAATTTAAGAATGAGTAAGTCTTAAAGGTAAAAACCATGGTGTGCTAAGAAACTTGCTGCTGGAGAAGGAAATACAGAATGCGTGGTAGAGGAAGGTAGTCATAAACACCAGTTATACTCACATGAACATTTATTAAAATGAGGATGATAATTGTTATGATGTTTCTGTACTAATTTTTTTTTGGTTTTTTTGAGACAGGTTCTCTCTGTAGCCCCAGCTGTCCTAGAATTCACCATGTAGACCAGGCTGGCCTTGAACTCACAGAGTTCTGCCTTCCTCTGCCTCTTGAGTGTTGGCATTAAAGGAGTGCACCACCACTCCTGGCATTTTTTTTTTTGAGATAGGGTCTTAACTATGCAGTTGTGGCTGGCCAGGAACTATGTAGACCAGGAAGGCCTCATTCTTTGAAATATTATTATAAGTTAAGTGTTATTAATCTAAATTACTTTTCCATCTATTCTAGGGGAAGAATAGTCTTGAGTTGTACATGATATATCTTATTAGGTGGACTTAAACCTTATTATTTTCTTCATTTGGAAACTAAACACGGCATAAGGTGATTTGATTGGGTGTCAGGTTTACAATGGAAAGGCTTGTGATGGGTAATCTTGATTATAGACTTGATTATTTCTGGTATCAATTAAGAGGCATGTCCCTGGGCAAGTCTGTGATGTTATCTCTTTAAAGGATTAATTGAGGGGTGGGAAGACTCTGCTTCCTCATGTGCCACACCTTCTGGTGGCTACTCAGGTATAAAGATATCTGAGAGAAATCAGTGCTGCTTTTCACTTGGACCATGCTGCTTCTGGCTGGCGAGTGCATCTACTTTGATGCTGCCAGGACTATTCTTTGCTGGCAGAATCCAGTTTCTTTGGTCTCCTGCATGGACTGAAGACAAGTTGTCCTCTAAGAATCCTCCAGGTCTTCAGCTTCAAATTAGAGCTGTTGAGACATTCAACCTAGCGGTTTGTGAAGCTAATGGATTCAAAATCCCTATAAGAAGCAGACAGTCATTGTTGGCTTGTGTAGCCGGTATCTTGTAAGTCCATTTGTAACACATGTTCATTCTATTAGTTCAGTTCTATTTCTGGCCTTTTCTTCTCTTTTAGAAGACATTTACATTTCTTTCATGCTTTTAAAAATTTATTTATTTATTTTTATTTTATGTGTATAAGTGTTATGCTTGCATGTGTGTAAGTGCACCCATGTTGTACAGTGCCCACAGAGGACAGAAGACTGTGTCAGATCCCCTGGAAGTAGAGTGATGGTTGTTAGCACCATGTGGATGCTGGGATTCAAACCTTGGTCTTCTGCAAGAACATCCAGTGATCTTAACCACTGAGCCATCGCTCTGGTTCCCACTTTACACTTTCTTACAGTGCCTTCTAAATTTCAGTTGCTCTTGGATTCTTCTTCAAACATTTTCCCCACAATTCAACCTACAGTTTTCTACTAAGTCTCTTTAATTTTACAAGTGGAGTTGGAATACAAAAACAGTAGTTCTACATCCTTTTAGTCCTCTTCACTTTGAGACATTGTGTTTGAAACATACTGTGTTTGTCAATAACAATACTGAATGTTAGATGCTTCTGGCCATTTTTACTGACCACTGTGCTGGATACCTTTAGTTGTCAACTTGACACACCTGGGTTGAGGGAGTCTCAACTGGTGAATTGCTTCCATTGGACTGGCCTGTGGCCATGTCTATAGGGCATCTTCTTGATTATTGAGTGATGTGGGAGGACCCAGCCCACTGTGGATGGTGCCACCCCTGGGCAGGTGGGTCTGTGTTGGATAAGAGAACAGGCTGAGCAGGGGCCAGGGGAGCAAGTCAGTAAGCCGTGTTCCTCCATGGTCTCTGCTTCAGCTCCTGCCTCCGGGTTCCTGTCCTGAGTTCCTACCTTGGGCTCCCTGATGAACTGTGACCCAGGAGATATAAGCCAAATAAACCCTTTCCTCCTCAAGTTGGTATTGCTCAGAGTATTTTGTCACAGCAATGGAGAAACAAACTAGAACAATCACATTATAAATTTAGGGGAAGCGATTTCAGACATAAATTGGAGGTACAGTGCAAGAGAAAATATCAACTCAGATTTGGTCATTCTTGGCTTTGGAAAATGGGTCTCTGCATAGTGATTTAAAATTATTCAATCATCTGGAATTTTTTAAATAAAATTTTAACAGGGCCTAAAAGAATAGCCAGACTTAAATAATTTATGGTTATGGGAAGAATAGTTTACATTTTTATCATAGTTTCTAAGGAAAATAAGATTTATAAAACCTGTTTTATGGATATGAATCTATTTTGATCAAATTGATTTTCTACTACTACTACTACTACTACTACTACTACTACTACTACTACTATTTTATTGTTAAGTATCAGAATCAACATGCCAAAATGTACTGTTAACTTGAGACCATTTCATGTCTTAAGTTCTTTTCAGTTAGGAAGTGTTTACACAGTTTCACTTAAATTTTATTTAAGGAGTCTTAAACATGCATTTAAAGATGAGAAAACACTTAAGAAGAAAAATGCTCACTATAACTGAGGTTTTAATCATTTGTAAATGTCATAGTTTATACATTTCATTTGGAGCTAAGTCCTAAGATGAGAAGATTTAAGATTATTTTCAGAAAAAAATATTTGATTTACTTATTTTTATTTCATGTGTATGAGCATTTTGCCTGGGTGTATGAAGGCCAGAAGAGGGTGTCAGATCCCTGGAAGTAGAGTTATGGATGGTTGTTAGCAGCCATATGGATGCTGGGAACTGATCCTAGGTCTTCTGAAAGGCCAGCCAGTGTTCTTAACCACTGAGTCAAAGTTCCAGCACCACCCCTTAAAAGGTAATTTATTTTATGTGCATGTGTCTGAGTGTATGTATATGTGTACCACATGTGTGCAGCTGTCAACAGAGGTAAGAAGAGGCCATTTATGAGCCAACATCATGTGGGTGCTATAAACTGAACCCATGTCCTCTGCCAGAGCAGGAAGTGCTCTTAACCATTGAGTCGTTTCTCTATCCCAAGAAAAGTAAAGACTTTAGTGAAGAGAGTGAAACTATTAGATTGTGACCAACCTTAAATTTATGTATGACAAAAAGTCACGTTTCAAAGTGTCAGCATTCTTCCATATCATCCTCCTATCACATGGGGAAAACAAGTGGCTAAGGCTAAAAAACAGGTGTGATGACATTATGTTTCCTGAGTTTAATGTTTTAGACTTATCCTGGGGACAGATTTTAAACATGATTCTATTTTATAATTTCATTTTTCCTTCATTTTTAAACTTTGTGATAGTTACCAATTATTCCTGGATTCATCCATGTGGATGAAACACATATTAGCACTCCATGCTTGTACACACCAAATACATATATGTCACTTATCGGTCAGTACAGGGGTAAATGAGGCCAGGGATATTTAGAACAATATGTTCTTATGCTGGAAGTTTCCATAAGTACTCCGAGTTTGAGACTACCAGAGAATACCAATAACACAAAGAGATTAATCATGACATTTAACAACCAGCATCAGACAATATTTGTATATAAGGTTGAAAATAAGCAGTAGTATTGGAATAAGTATTGGAAAATTTGACTCCTTACAAATTAGGATTGGATTATTGGCAAGGATTTGATTATTAATATAAGAATACCTAGTTTATAATTATTTTTCTTTTTAGATATTTTAATTAATTGTTTGAGGATTTCATGCAATGTGTTTTGTATTTGCCCCCTACTCCTCCCTCTAAATCCTCATAAAATCATCCCACCTCCCTACCTCAGTTTATTATTCTTAGAGCAGTAAAGGTGGCCATGTTGTTTTTATAAACTTGGAAAATACCTGTAAATGCACAATTTTGAGCTACCATAATTCTCTACATAATACTTAAGACAATACCATAATTTTGGACAGTGGAAGGATAAGGAAAATGTACTTACATACATACACAAGTATGCATATATGTAGACATGCATGCATACATACACACATTCACACAGATACACAATTATGTATGTACATGCATAAATGCACACATACATATGTAAACACACCCACATGTACAGATATATGTATGTATACACATATGTACATCACCACACATTCACACATACATATGAAATACACTCGTGTCCATACATATACAATATACACACCTTATCTGTATGTATACATACATATTTACACATGTACACATATATACATATATACCTACACACATATACACACATATACATTGAAATGTGCACATGTGTATACATATATGACACATATACATGCAATATACATCTGCGTGCATAAGCAAACATATACACATATAAATACATATACATATATAAATACATATAGATGCACAAACATGGACGAACATATATATATACACACATACATGAATATATGCATGCATACATGCTAACGAAATAAATTGAACACGAATCTGATAACCTCTGGTGTATGATGCTGTGGAGATAACAAACACCTAGAGAAGGCAATACAAATGAGATGTACTTTGAGGATTTGTAAATTTTGCGCACATAGAAAAACATAGGCAGTAAAGCCAGATGTAGTACAGATGCAATCATCTTTAAAGAACTTGGAGAAAATTACTCTTTTGTCCATCTTAGTCCTCAAAATCCAGTTTGTGCCTGAGGGTGAGAAATGTAGGTAACAGAATGTTTATCTCATTTTAAATAGTTGCTGTTTTACCAGCTTAAATTTACTTTGAATCATTATGTTTAGCCAGTTCTGAGGCAAATACAGAAACATTGTGTAATATTATTTTAATCCTAAAGATTTATTCTTTCTCTTTGTAGAAGAGGTCTTTAAAATGTACTTGAAAATCAAACTAGTTCTTAATCCGTTTTATATTTATTTTATATGTACACAAAAACATGTACTCATGATAGCTTTAGAGATCCTCAAACTGCAATAACTTTAGAACACATCACCATTATTTCCAGTAGTATGTACAGAAAAGCAGGTTTTCATTCCTGACTCTATACCAACCTCTAAGTTATCTTCAGCCCTTTTCTGTTCTGGTTCTATAACCAGATAGATGATGATGACTTTTAATAACTGCTTTATGGTTTGGAGGAAAAATTTTAGACACACATTCTCTCTCTCTCTCTCTCTCTCTCTCTCTCTCTCTCTCTCACACACACACACACACACACACACGCACACGCACACACAAATACATACACACACTAGGAGGGGTGACTGTTGAAACCTTTACTGACTTTCATGCTGTGACATAAGAAGCAAAGCTATCTTATGCTTCTGAAGCCTGAGGGTCACTAACAAAAAAGGGAAGATGAAAACCACATTTGCCTGTTGTGGCTCTAATTCAAAATCATTTTTCTTTTCTTTTTTTTTCCATCTATAGTGCCCAAATAGGGTCAAAAAGCCAACACCTCCGTTATTTTGTTGAAAGCATAACTAATGTCTCAACTCTCTGCACATATTATGACCATAGTGAAAACTAAGTAAATTGAGTTTCAAGTTACTGATGCTTTACTCTTGGTACAACTGGATCCTTGTGGTGAATTTTAGAAACAGGTGTGAATTTTTCATAATGATTTTCCACTTGTATAGTGGTTGATAATTAAACTAAATGTTTTCCTTTAAGAATCATACTTTTTTATGTAGTAGAAAAAGTCAAGTTTGATGAAATGTTATGTCTTAATTTAAAAACTGATAGTCAAGTCAGCCATCACATGTACTGCTGGGTCTTAGAAGATAGTATAAACTCATACTGTAAAAGCTCAAGTTGCATTCTTCTATTTCAAGAAAACGAATATAATTCTCTTAGTTTACCACTTTTAAATCAGTAGCACCACAAAACTCTGGGATCAAATGAGACTATGATAAACCAATACAACTAGGTATTAACTAATAATAATTAAAGACATACAAATAATATATGTTATATCAGTGCACTTAACTTAGAATAATTTCTCTAATTTTATGTGGATAGACAATAACACATACACAAATCTCAAGGGGCAGATTATACACATAGTTGAGACTTAGCATATTAAACTATGCACATATATGCATCTTTGTTATATATCAGAATTTCACCTTTATTATTGTATCATAGTTGGTTTACTTCTATTAATGGGCTATTTGTGCATCATACTTCATTCAACTAAAAAAGATATAAATACTATTCACCAAGAATATACTCATGCTATTAAAAATAGGGTCAAGAAAACAATAACACAACAAAAGAAATCCAAATTTCTATGATATTTTCACCTTTTTTGGTTTATGTGTATGTTACTGTTTTCCAAATATGTTCTCTTTAGGTTAGTAGACTCATTATTTGTTTATCTCACCAGTTGTGTCTGTCATTTTTCTTCTGCTATGAAAACATACTTGAGGTAATTTAAAAGACAGATGACAGAGTACATGAGCTCAAGTGTGTGTGGGGGGTATGGAAGGGTGCTGGTGGGGATGTGGTGTAAAGATGATTAAGATTGTTTGAGATGTTTGGTCTGAAATACACAAAAATTCAATGAAAAGAAATTTAAAAGAAAAGAAGGGAAAAATTCTGCTTCATAGATTCAGATTCAGAGGCTTGCACTTTGTTCTCTTGGCTGCTTTGTTAGGACATTCTTGATGAGGCAAACTATCATGGTAGATAGCACATGCTGGAACAACATTGCTCATCTCATGGAAGCTAGGAGGAGGGAAGCAAGGAAAGAGCAAGAAAGAGTGAGAGCAAGAGATCACTTTTATAACTTTCCACATTCATTAAATTATGGATTTGTAAGTGGATTAACCTCTTCTAGAAGTCAGAGTCTTCATGATCCCATCCCCTCCCAAAGGCCACATTTTCCACCACAAAGCTATGGATCAAATTCTGAACACGAGTTTTCTTTGGGGTATAAGAGCCATTTAAAACCTGTCTCTAGCTCCCAAAGCTCACGTTCATCTTATAATACAAAATTCATTTAGTCACCTCAAACAGGTTTCATAGTTTAACATTGTTCCAAAGTCTCTCTTGAAACTCTTCTTACCTGTGGGTATCTATAACAATCATAACACCAGTTATAGACTTCTAAAATAAAATGAACCAGGTCAAGCCTTCCCACACTACAACACAGGAATAGGGAAACAGAGAAGAAGGATCAGGCCAAAGTAGGAAACATTAAAATGTGTAGCTACACATCTGGTATCTTGTGCATCAGGTGGTAGGATGTGAGCTTGGTCAGCTCTCTCTTGTGGCCTTGATGGCTGCAGCTGGCATGCTCACTCTCTTAGACTTGGTCTGCTGCCTCCTTTGGCTTCCCCCTAGCAGACATTCATGTTCTTGACTTGCTCTCACACCTTCAAGCATTACTCTCTTAGGGACTTCTTGAAGGAGCTTTGAACCTGCCTCACACTTCTTTGCCCAACATTCTTTTCTAAACTGATTTTACAAACTTTTCTAAACTTCTTCCACAGCTAAATTCCAAAAGGTCTTGAACCATATGGCAGATATAGCCATAGCAATGGCCCCACATCTCAAAGTTTCTGTGATAGTTTTCCATCACTGTAACAAGAGGTAACATAAATGCCTTAAAAGAAGGAAGAATTAGGTTACAGATGGCTGAGTAATCAAGAGCACTACCTTTTTCTGCACAGGACCCAGGTTCAGTTCTCAGCACCCATAAGACAGTTAACAACCATCATCATCAGCAGCAGCAGCAGCAGCAGCATCGTCATCATCAACCAATCCAAGGCATCTGATGCCTTCTTCTAATATCACAAAGCAGTACACAGCATAGGTACACTTACATACATGCAGGAAATATACATAAAATAAATATAATACTATTAAAAAAGGATCATTAAAAGAAAACAAATGCTTGTGAAGCTGTGATTAGAAAAGGAACCTTTGTCCACTGCTGACAGGAATGTAAACCATTTCAACTATTGTGAGAGTATGTTTGGAGATTCCTCAAAACAATTAAAAGTAGAGCTACCATATAATCCAGCTACATCACTCATCGCCATCCACCCGCAGGACTCTATTTCTTACTAGAGATACTTGTACATCCACGTTTATTGCTGTGCTATTCACAGTAGCAAGGAAATGGAACCACTGTAGATCTCCATCAACAAAAGAAGGGATAACCAAAATGTGAAAACTATACATGGTGGAGTTTTACTCTATTCAGGGAAATGAAATCTGCAGGAAAATGAATGGAACTGGAAAATATTACACTAAGTAAGATGACCCAGTCTCAGAAAAGCAAAAATTAAATGTTCTCTCTCATATGAGGATCCAAACTTTTAATGTTTGTATGTGTGTACATTGGGGCTGTGAGAGTGGATAATTAGGTAAGGGACCATGAGATGGAAGAAATGCTGAGAGTGGAGGAGGACAAAAGGCTACCAGGGGCCTGAAAGTGGAAGGGAGGCAACTTAGACTGGGAGAGTGCAAGGGAGGGAAAGGGACTGGGAAGGAAGAGGGGGAGAAAGAACAAAAACAATTTCGTATGAAAACATCTTAATGTAACCTCATTTCGTTAGCTAATAAAAGTTTGAAAGGAAAAATTACTTTAGTAAGGATTATTTCTATTAAAGCATAGAACATCAAATTGCTCAGTGTATTCAAAGCCTGATAAATATATAACATGATTTACATGAAGTGTTTCAGTCCCTTACATATTGTTTAATGACATGCCCTGATTGAATCTGTATAGTCCTTGTTCACGTTATCATCCATGAGTAAGTAATGGAGCCATTCTTATCCCTATGAATAAAGATTAATTTGGAAACTAGGTTAAGTGATTATTCCACCTATAAGCTCATGTGAGTAATATTATGTGGGTCATTCCAACTAATTTTCTTAAATGATGGCATTTTCTGATTCAGAATGCCTTCTGTGTCCCCTTCCACCTCATTTTCCTTATATTTCTGTCTTCATTCTCTGTTTACCCTGCTTAATATTCTATTCACACAAACACATCTTGTATATGCCTTCATAAAATATTATTGTAAGTGTTCCTAGGGAGGTTCTAGGTTGTCAATTCAATGGGTTCATGAAGCATTATTTGGTGGCGTTGGGGCATTTAGATATATTCTAAAGCTAAGTTTTTGAATAATCCCACAGTCTAAAACTAATATACACTTTGAGTTCTTTCTTTGTGTACATTCAGAAACTCAAATGTTAGGTTCTCAATAGCACAATTAATTGTAATTTGAGCAATAGCTTGTCAGTACCAAAAGATTTGATTTTGAGTGAGGTTTAATATAAGAATTCTAGCCGGATGTGGTGGTGCACGCCTTTAATCCCAGCACTAGGGAGGCAGAGGCAGGCAGATCTCTGTGAGTTCAAGGCCAGCCCTGTCTACAAGAAGACTCTGTCTCAAAAAGACTATATATATATATATATATAATATATAATATAAATATATAATATATAATATATATTATATACATTTGAATCCTGTCCAAGAACCCATACTCTACAGTCTCTTATTCTCTACAACTTAGCCAGTTGTAGCCTTCTATGTACATCACACTCTGTTTCATAAGGAAGTTTCACTGATACACTAGTATTTTCTCCACTCTAGCTTCCCCTGTGTTTCAGTAGTCTTAGGCATAGAGGTTGCACTATAGATACGTTACCTTGGGCTGGGCATCTCTCAGACATATGTTCTCTATGTGTGGCCAGTTGTAGAACTCTGCAGTAGCCTCCATTAGTTGCAAAAAGAAGCTTCTTTGATGAGTGGTGTACAGTATACTTGTATTTAAGGACTGGAAGATGGGGGCAGAAATATTGTCAGAGCAAGGTTGGTCCATGCACATAGGGAAGCAGAGGCTTCCAGGCCCCTGGAACTTTGCTCATGTGAAGTTGTGACAGTGATAACTGGGAGCATTGATCACAAGATCCATGCCAAATCAGTCAGACAAGGGCCCAGAGTGGAGTGAAGGAAATGTGTGGAAGGCTGGCCCTAGCCTGGGAAATGGTAGAAACTAAATCCTGCTGGGTGAGAGAGAGTTGATCTTCCTCAAGATCTCTAGATAGGCTGAGTAGATTCCAACTTGCAATGAAGGACATCTAAGTACAAATGTTTGGCCAGATGGGACTTAGCATGTATACTGAAATACATGAGGTCCAGTGGGGGGAGAGTGTGTGGGAGCATGGATGGGGAGGAGGTCTAAATTTGATTAAGAACTGCTGCATGAAATGTATAAAAGATCTTGATTTCCTTATATCTTGCTGTGACCCAGAAGTTCCTCTGATCCTGTGAAGACAAGCCATAGTCCCACCTCCTTCCCATGATCTGCAGAAGGAGTCAGAAGTCAAGTCCATTACCTCTCCACCCAATCTGTTGACCTTAGCTGCATGAAGAGGAGAGCCTATGGATATATGTCAAGAAAACCACAAGGCTGTTCTCCCGCCATTTTTTGTGACTGTTGGGAAGCCACAGGATTTGTTTGGAGTGGGCTTTCGAGAACAGCAGTGAATGGGGGAGGGCACTCACTCTTCTGTAAGTAAACTAGCACTCCAAGCGTAGTTAGGAAGTCCAAAAAAATTAAGGTTTTCTAAACAGTTGTTTTGGAGAATTCTTGCCTCAGGTTGTCCTAAGGACAGTGGGAGGAGGGAAATCAGATACCATGTGCACCTTCCAGCAGTGAATTTGACTTTAATTGGCATAGCTGGCAGAATACCACAATCTGAGAATATGCTTTGGAAGAGCAGTGATTAGGTCCCTGATATGGGGAAAGAGACCAACAACCTATGTAAAGTGGGATGAGGGGAGAGTGTGGGCTGAGGAAATGTTAACCTGGTGGGCCATTTCCATAGGCTTGGTGGGGGTGGCTGCAGTGGCATGGTTAATGAAGTGGACAGTGAGATATGTAACTAGGGTGAGGCCTTCTAAACAGTCGAGGTTGATGGAAACGATCCAGGGTGGCAGCCATCTTGTAGATGGTATGGGATGACATGCCTGCTTGACCCATGTGGGCTGCCATATGAGTACAGAGACACACCAGGGACAGAAATGTCAACAAGCAACTGTGGAGGCCATTTAGCTTCTGCTATCAGTAATAAGAAATCAGTCTCAAGTGAAGGCCTTAGCCCGAAGGGAAATGGAAGGTGTTAGAGAGGAATTAGAGCAAGAGAGGGATATGAGGCTGGCCTCATCAGTACTGGCCTCTGACCTTGCCAGTAAGTTAGGTAAGAGAGAAAAGGAGATGGAGGTGTTGGTGTGCCATTTTTTTTTTACACCTAGGAGACTAAAAGGGAAAAAAATCCCAGATCAGACCCTAAAACTTGGAAACTCTGGGAAGAGTCAGATAGTGAGGAAGAAGGAAGTGACCTAGAGATAGTGGGAGATGTTCCTCAGGTCCAACCTTTAATTCAAAGAAAGGGAAAATCCATGCTCCAGCATGCTGATGGAGGTCTTAACAATAGCCCCATGCAGGAGTCCATGGTAATCAGAGAATGCTCAGCACCAGAGCTGTTAGAAACTAGGAAAGATATTTAAACAAGCAATGAAGGAGCCTTTGGCCACCTGGCTTGTGAGGCTATGGGATGTGGGGGCAGATTGAATAATTTAAATTTACACAGAAGCAGAGAGGTTAAGCAACATAACCACTAATCCTTCTTTGAGCAGACTTCACAATTTAAGGCAATATGAGAGAATAAGTCCATGATGGATTGGCTCATGTGAGCCATTAGGCACATTTGTTTAATCCCCAGGTGAAGTTCCCATGAATACTAGAGACTGGAAAATCTTAGAGGAAGGGCAGGTCCTGTTGAGGGAACTGAGTATGAGGGAAGCTGTTATTTGATGCCCAGTTCAGAGGCCTAGACAGGATTGTTTTTACAGGAGACTAAGAAAGAAACTAATTCAGCAAGGTCAATGAGACTGGTTGGAGCTTTGGTGGCAGTGCTAAGCCCCATGGTCAGTCTTGACTTGTATTAGGCAGACAAATGAGGCCCTGGCAGATTTAAATGATTTAGACCAATATGTAAACAGGGTTCAAAAGGTGCTAAAGCAAGTTAACACAAGGGAAACGGGCCAGAACTCAGCAAAAAGGGTCCCTCCATGTCTCCTGAACACAAGTGTGGCTGGATCTGCACAGAGCAGGAATTGCTAGGGACAAAATTGACAGGCAACCAAATACTGTGCTGGTGAGCATATGGAGAGCTTTAAGGCCTGACCAGCAATTCACCACAGAAGTAAGAGAAACTGGAGACCAGGAGGTGAGAGTGACTCCAACTATGCCCCGTGTTCCAGAGGAAGGCAGCCTCATTGGATGGGACCAACTGCTCCACTTCCTTGAAGGGGTGGCCAAGGTTGCCCACAGGTGAGGGCCATATGGGTGACTGGAGGCCACATGTCAAATTGAGGATTTATTAGCCCCCCACTAATATACAAAATACATGGGCCTTGGTGGATACTGGAGCAGAGTATACCTTAACTCATGGCAAACCCAAAAAACACCAGGGCCAATGGATGGGGTGGATGGGTATGGGAATAAAACCATACGAGTAAAGAAGACTAGGCTCATTCTGGGAGTGGGCAGTTATCCCCCCAGGAGTACAAGGTATATATCTCTCCCCTGCAAGAGAACATTTTAGGGGTAGATGCCCTACTGGGTCACACCCTACATAATACAGTGGGAGAGTTTTGACTGAAGGTGCAAGCAGTAAAAGCAGTTACTTAGAGGTAGGCAAGATGGGAGCCAATCAAATTGCCCACCCTACAGAGGATGGTGAATATCAAACAGTACAGGCTGCCTGGGGGTCAAGATGAAATTACAGGAACTAGAATGGGTATAGGTTATCTGCCCAGCCCAGAACCCTTTCAACAGCCCTGGAGATGACTGGGAGTTAAATAAGGTGGTGCTGCCCATTCATGCAGCTGTGTCCAACACTGCACTGCTAACTAATCAGCTGTTGAAGAAAGTGGGGTCCTTCCATGCTGCAGTAGGCCATACTAATGCATTCTTTAGTATTCCCCTAACTGCTGAATCCCCAAATCAATTCACATTCATCTGGAATGAGCAGCAATGGCCTTTCAGATTACTTTCCCAAGGTCATCACCACAGTCCCATGGTTTGTCCTAGGATGGTGGCCTGGGACCTAGCCCTGTTGCCCTGATCTCCTTCTGTAAGAAGTTTCCACTACACAGATGACATAATGCTAACTTCTGAGTGCCTTACAGATTTGGAAGCTCATTTGGGGGACATGCAAGTGCACTTGAAGGAGTGAGGATGGGAAATAAACCCCCCACCAGGTCCCCCTAGAAGTAGCTCACTGAATTCATATAAAGTCTGGCCACAGGAGAGCTGACAGGGGATGAAGAATAGCCAAAGCTACTGGAATTCCAGTAAAATGCTTTGACATCCAACAGGCTCTACAGGCCTGTGAAGTGTATTCCCATTTATGGCCCTGAAAGAAGATGCCATGATAGGACACATGCACAACTCAGCTTCCCCTGTGAGAGATTGGCAAGTAGATTATATAGGTCCCCTGCCAGTCAGGGAAGGGAGCAAGTACACGCTCACTTGTGTGGACACTGACACAGGCCTTAGGCAGGCGTTTTCTTAAAAGAGAGCAATGGGCTAGCCTGCACTACTATCCTCAGGTCTCTTGGGGTAAGTCTATAGCGCAGCTCTCCGCGCCAGGACTCCCTAACCCACATTCACCCTTCCATCCTTCCCGCCGTTCTATACTCCTAGTTTGGGCCCTGAGCCATTCCTAGTCTTGGGGCCCCAGACACCTGGGGAACCAATTACTGCTTCCTAACCCTTCTCACCCAGACCAACTCAGTCCCTTTCTTGGGCTCCAGGAGCACCGCTTCTGGTCCTGGCCCCACCCTCACTTCTCTCTGCTTCCCTGGGCCTGCACCACCGGCTAACTCTCCTAGCCTACAATACTATCCTCAGGCCTCTTGGGGTAAGTCTATAGCACAGCTCTCTGCCGCCGGGACTCTTAAGCCACACTCACCCTTCCATCTCCCCCCCGCCCTCGTTCTATACTCCTAGTTTGGGCACTGTGCCATTCTTAGTCTTGGGGCCCCAGACACCTGGGGAACCAATCAATACTGCTTCCTAACCCTTCTCACCCAGACCAACTCAGTGCCTTTCTTGGGCCCCAGGAGCACCGCTTCTGGTCCTGGCCCCGCCCTCACCTCCCTCTACTTCCCTGGTCCTGCAACACCCACCAGCCTCTTTCTGGGGCTCCAAGGCTTACCTTTACTCCCCCTGATCCTTTGCATCCAGTACAACCCAGCTACTCAATCCACTCCCTGGGAAATCTTGGGGCTTCTTCCCTCCCTTTCTGCCTTTGCATCCCGGTGTGGCATGGCCACTACCAGGGTCTCAGGTCAGTCCAACACCCAAGTTCCTGAGGCCAAAAGCATTCTTAGAAGATTCCAGACCTAAAGAGAAAAT
>NW_008360320.1:6133856-6134300 GCF_000622305.1 Nannospalax galili
GACAGGAGAAAGCCTCACCAATAGGATGAACGAAATGGAAAACAGAGTATCAAGACTGGAAGATAAAGTGGACAAACTGGACCACTCAAGCAAAGATTATGAAAAATTTGAGAAATCACAAGAATGGAATATGCAGGAATTGAGTGATACCATAAAAAGACCAAACTTGCGAATCATAGGCATACAGGAAGGAGAAAAAGCCCAAGACAAAGGCATGGACCAGATCTTTAAGAGAATTATGGAAGAAAATTTCCAAACTTAAGGAAAGACATGCCCATACAAATACAAGAAGCATACAGAATACCAAACAGATGGGACCAGAACAGAAACTCTCCACGGTACATCATAGTAAAAACACTACACGCACAAAACAAAGAGAAAATTCTGAAAGCTGCAAAAGAGAAACAACAAGTCACATATAAAGGAAAACCCATTAGGATCACA
>NW_008360320.1:6137886-6138133 GCF_000622305.1 Nannospalax galili
CACACAGTAATTAAAAATGCCAGAATGGTGGAACTAACCTTCTTGGATGTTTAACAGACATACCTTGAGATCTATACTAATTGGGTCAGAGAGACACAAAGGACACTTTTTGCTCCTTGCCCTCCTGGGCCAATTAGTTCCCATGGACTATGAACATCTCGCAAAATGTCCTGTACTGGTGGTGGGTCATCTGACCTCTTGATCAAGGAAGCCAAGGAGACCCCACCAGATGGACTTGAACCAGTGT
>NW_008360320.1:6138330-6150583 GCF_000622305.1 Nannospalax galili
TCCAGACAGTAACCCAACATACTACTGGAAAAATGAACAGCAGACCCCAATTCTATCCAAAGGAATACTGACAATGGATTGCCGTAGATGAGGAACAGCTGATCCTCCTGGAACAGGGACCTCTGGCTGACTAGATTTACCAGAAGGGCAGACAGGGGGAATGGATGAGGGTGCTGACAACACAGTGGACAGTGACAGGGATGGCAGAGTATGGAGGCTGTAGTGGGAGAGGAAGGCTGTCTACCTGATGAGTTTGTATTCATGCTCAGATGCCGAGGAGCTCAGAAGGTGGGCGACTGTGACCAGTGATAATCATGTATATAGAGATTAGAAATGCATGTGAAAACATCTCAATGTCAATTGTCTTGGAATGAATACTTCCGTATGAAAAAAAAAAAAGAGAGAGAGAGAGCAATGGCACTATTAAGAGACTTACCCAACTCAGTGTCATATATGGGTGCCACAGTGGATTGATAGCCACAGGGGCACACATTTCACAAGTACTGATGTAGAAGCCTCGGCTGATAATAATCATGTTCAATGGTATTTCCACCATCCCTACAATCCTACAGGAGCAGGGTTAATTGAAAGAAAAACCGGGGTGCTAAAGAAAGAGATAAAAGCCTTAAGAGCAGAAGGGATCCTATGGGGGCAGAAAAGGGTCCTTCCAGTAGCCATACTGTTGTCAAATAAAAATTCCAAGGTGGGTTGCCTCCCTATGAGCTGTTGGCCAAAGGGGACCTATAGGTCCCCAAAACAATAAAGGAAATTGGCAATAATGTTGGCTGTACACCTGAAGTGGATGGTAAGGCCCTTTTGCCAAAGACACTGCATGATGTGAGCATAGAGAGGGAGAAACCAAGCTTGGACTAAGCTTAACTCCCTCCACTGGATAGGTGGCTTTCATAATGTCAGAAGGTGCTATGCAGATGGCTATTTGGACAATTGTCCCCTATTATCCTATTCCATAAGGGACCTTGTGTGCTGCATATCAACATGCAAAGTGAGATGTACTGCTGGTGCAATAGTGACTCGTCTAGTGGATGTACAACCAGCTAATTTTTTATTGGACCCAATGCTCTCACTCTTAGGAATGGAACACACATCTGGTCTTGCAGACCCGGCCAACCCCTTGTGGCGGGAGAGGTCATCAGCCCCAGTGTAGAAGCCACTACAATTGTGCTATTAGGTGGATGCACCTACTAAAGTACTCTCCAAGCATTTTTGTTTACGTGAATAAGTAATAATAGCAATAATAATAATAATAGCAGTCACTGTTTACATGTTCTTGCCTCTTGTTTGTGTTTTTATAGTAGATGGAATACCACTAAATCGAGCCATCAGCTCATGACAAACAGATGATGCAGAGACCCGAAAATTCAGTGCCCTGCAGCAATGGGAGGAAAGTCATCCCTCACCTATCACTCCCTCCAAGGCTCAGGGAATTTCTCAGAAGAAGTGGGCAGAAAGTTTGTAAGAGCCAGAGGAAAGGGTGGAGTGTGATCTGAAGTTCCTCTGACTCTATTATGACAAGCCATAGTTCCACCTCCTTCCTATGCTCTGAAGGAGTCAAGCCCATTACCTTTCCCACCCAACTGGTTGAACTTAGCTGCATAAAGGGGAGGGGCTGTGGATATATAAGCTGAGAAAACCATGAGGCCAGTCTCTCACCATTTTGTATGGCTTCGAGAAGCCACAGGTTTTATGTTTGGGTGTGGAATTTCAAGCACAGCCGTGAATGGGGTGGGGGGCGCCAACTCTTCTAAGTAAACCAGCACCCCAAGCTCAGTTAGCAAGTCCAATAAACTCATTAAGATTTTTCAAGTGGTGGTTTTGGAGAATTCTTTCCTCAGGTTGTTGTAAGGACAGTGGGAAGAGGGAATTGGATGCCATGTGCATCTTCCAGCAGTGAATTTGTCTTTACAATTGCCGAAAAAGAGGTCCTGCCTCTAAGTGCCAATGTTAGTTTACATTGCTAGAAGCTGTCCCCTAATAAACTGAATCTCACAGAAGTCTAATGCCCTAAAACATCTTCATATAAGAAACCAAAGAGTGTAGATACTTGGGCTAGGCAAAATTGCTCAGGAACTAATGAAAAAATAATGATATTTCATGAATAATTAAAGAATAACACTGGGTGCCTCAAACGATCTTTATCTGCAAAACAATAAAGTCTCTTAATGTGACGATGTGACACACAGTGCAAATAGGAATGGGGTTACTTGTATCCTCTTGGAAGCATGTACTATGCTCTGAAACATTGTTTTTGTGTGAGAACTTATTGCCCAGGTGTGGCCTTAGAATAACAGAAATTTAGCACTTTGGAAGTCAATATAAAATAGAGACTCAGGCATTGTTGTTAAATCAAATGTATTTCTATGCAAAATATATACACTTTTCTATTTTAACTGTATTTGAATTATAATAGAAATGGAAAATGTTACTTTCTATGCATTATACTTTATGATAACTTACAAGTGGGTAATGTGTTACTACAACCAATAGTTATAGTTAGCATTCATTTTAAGAGTATGTTGCCTGAGTTCTCTTAGGGTCTCTTGCTCCTGGCTTGGGTAGACAAACCATATAGCACATCTTTATCTGAATTTTTCATAGTTTATATCCTGGGGAGGAGGACTAGAGTAACTTACAAAGGCAAACAGCCAATGCTATATACAAAGGTGAACACCCCATGCCCCGATCTGCTCTGTGGCTCAGCAGCTCACCATTCCAGATCACTTCCCTGTCCCACCCATAGTCACCCTTAGCTTTTGCCCATGCCTTGTGGACCCACAGTCTCTCCCTAGGTTGGTAAATGCCCCCTCTTGCATCCACATGGGTGGGACACCGGGGCCATTCTTTTCCCTCCCATGCACCACTTCTCTTCCAAGATGGTGCCAAAAGCCCCTCCCTCCTTGGCTAGCTCTTCACAGTCAATTCTCTGTAGTAGGCCCTGCTGCTTGGAGGAACCACACTCCTGGGAACACACTCCATCCATTTCCTCTGCTCTTACAATCTTTCTGCCAATCTTCAGCTAAGGTCCCTGAGCTTTGGAGAAATGAAAGATGTAGGGTGATCGCTCTTGCATCATGGTGAGATAGTGACTTCTTGTCCTCCCCATTATCCATCTTCAAGCCATGGCCATTGAGCTATCTCAGTGGTGTTTTTTCTACTATAAAGACAAATTGAAGGAAGTAGACACATCTAAACAAACACAAATGTAAATACAAATGCCTAGAGGATATCCCAGTAGGTGTACTATACTCATTAAACAATATACTTGTAATGTCTTCTAAAACTCCCTAGAATCATACAGCCATAGAACACCTTTTCTTCTTCAGAAATCTTTCAAATGGGTTTCACATCTATGAAACACTTGAAGAAAGGTTGACATCATATATGAAATCAATCATAGACAAGGTCTAACACAGCATGGGAAGGTTTTATCCATTTGTATTAACTGTTTTCTCCATAGGTCCTTGTTAGGTACCATAGCACAGGTATGAGTTATTAATTTGGTTAGTTCTTTACTATCTTTAGTTATCCCTTTGTAGTCATTTTGCATTTGGGGGATTTTACATGGAGTCTCTTTGTATTCTTTTATCCTTGATACAGTTACAGGTGTTGGCTCCAGTTGCCTGACCCTGCACTGGGCTCAGGAGGTAGGGGGCTTCTCCCATCCCCACTGCACCTGTTGGTTCCCTGAGTCAGGCAGGCTTTGGGTCTACCTTCTGACTTTAGCCATATCTGTTATCCCTCCATTGGCCATACCTGGCTGCTGGGGAAGGCCTTGATGGGAAAAACTGCCTCCATCCCTAGTATAGCTTTATCAGAAGAGAAATGCACCTTATTTAATCTTTGGGGATTCTTAACCATCCCTGGGACAGTTTTATCATTTGAATGCCTTTTGTGAACTGTTGTACTGGTTTTAAAGCCTTCTGGAAACTCCTTAGTATTGAATTTGGTTTATTATCACTTTTTTCTCAGGGAATTTGGGCTTATATAAGTCTTGTTATATTTGTCTTCAAGTAACCCAAAAGGACCATTTTTTCTGTCCGGTCTTTTTTGTATCTCTTGTAGGGTGGTCTGTTATTCTACAGACATGTTTTACATGCTGGTTAGAATCATTTAGATCTGCTAAAGCCTCTCTCCCTTCATAAAGATCCTATATCTCTGGTGAACAGTCTTATCTGGCCTAGTGAACTGGGTATCGTATATTGCTTTTCTCATACCTAGTTCTGTCAGTAATGCCTTCCTTCCTTTATAGTCCTCTAGCTTTTGTTAATTATCAGAGTTTCACTTTGTGATGACCATGTATCTCATTTATTTATTTATTTATTTATTTATTTATTTATTTATTTATTTATTTTTGGCCTTTTTGAGACCGGGTCTCCCTGTAGACCCAGCTGTCCTGGAACTCCACTATGTAGATCAGGCTGGCCTTGAACTCACAGAGATCTGCCTGCCTCTGCCTCCCGAGAGCTGGGATTAAAGGTGTGCACCACCATGCCCAGCTAACCATGTATCTCTAATGCCTTCCACCAGCCATCCTATTAAGGACTGCTCCCTGCTGCATTGGCCTAGGTTGAACAGGCTATATTGCAAGGATGGTTGGGTGGTTATATAACTCAGCTGTTAAACTTCTGAAGGATTTAGACTGACGTCATTTGCTCCCATGTTCCATACTCTCTTAAGCCACGTGGCTAGGGGCTATTTGATTGTTTGCTTGTGGGTTCTTCTGATTTTTAACTATTCCAGTGTGGAGTATTTCCTAGCTACA
This sequence comes from Nannospalax galili, assembly GCF_000622305.1. Classification (NCBI taxonomy): domain Eukaryota; kingdom Metazoa; phylum Chordata; class Mammalia; order Rodentia; family Spalacidae; genus Nannospalax; species Nannospalax galili. The sequence continues at coordinate 6,143,111 of NW_008360320.1, forward strand.
GCACTGTTAGCTTTTTTTTTTTTTCTTTTTGTATCAAATGTTGAATCTGAGGGGTAGCTTTAGCTACTTAGCTACTTATTTTTAGGTCATCTGTTTTATTATTATCTGTCCTTTCCTCTGAGTCTTTGGACCTTACACAAGTTTAAAATGTCCCTTTTTTTTTTTTCTCTCTCAAGCTCTGCAACTGGGTCTGCCAGTACTTCCCTAACCTTTCAGCTTTCTCTGCCTTGGGCGCATCTTTTATAATGCAAAGTGACCATGCTCCCTCTCTGGGTTCTCCCTTATGTCCATGGTCCTTAACAGTTTTACTATAACCTTTAACAAATCTTCATATACCCACAACTGGGCTGTTTCCCCACATTCAGAACACAGCTGTAGCCCACGCTTCTGCGTGGCTAGCCTCTTTTTAGTTACATATTTTATAATCCATTGTAAAATCCACATCAGCGTGGCCATTAGTTTCCTTGCTTTTTCCAAACTCCCGCAATTTGTCATTCATAGCACTGTCATCCTGCCCATCTGTCACCTGAGTTCCCTTAGGGTCCGAGCTCCTGTCTTGGGTAGACAAACCATACAGCACAACTTTATCTGATTTTCTTATAGTTTATATCCTGGGGAGGGGGATTAGAGTAACCTACAAAGGCAATCAGCCAGAGCTCCATACAAAGGCGAACACCCCATGCCCCCTTCTGCTCCGTGGCTCAGTGGCCCGCTGCTCCAGATCACTTCTATGCCCTGCCCATAGTCACCATTAGCTTTTGCCCATGCCTTGTGGGCCCGTGGCCTCACCCCAGGTTGGTAAATGCCCCATTTCATGTCCACACATGCGAGACACTGGGGCCATTCCTTTCCAAAGCATGCTTCTCTTCCAAGATGGTGCCAAACGCCCCTCTCTCCTCTGCTGTCTGCAGTCAATTCTCTGCAGCAGGCCCTGCCTCTCAGAGGAACCAGGCTCCTGGGGACACACAGTGTTATGCAGTGATGTTACCAAAATACAGCGATATTCTTGCTGTGTTAATGGACAAGAAGATATGGGGCAATAAAATGTCATAGTTCTACTATTCCACTATTTCTATTTTAAATTCAAGCCAATCATTGGTGAGCTAGGTCTTATGTTCCTCGAATGAAAAGTTTTACTTATATTGATTTTACTAATCCATAGTCTCTTCCATTTGGAAGGATAGTATAGATAGCTATTAAAGGTAGAGGAAATTTTATATCATTACCCTTTAAAATATTAGGTGAAATGATCATTAATTTAAAAATAATTATGTTTAGAAAATTAAAAAATAAAAATTAACAACAATAAAAGTTTACTTGGGAGACCTGTGGGATGCCACAGGGATTTAAGAAGTCAAATGCAGTTTCCCTTCATTTGCATCACCCATTCTGTGATATAAACACTTAGATAATTATGAATAATCAGAGAAGCAACATGTATGAATTATGTCTCTTTACATTCCTTTGCTAAGTGTCCATATCTACAAAATTTTTCTTTTCAAACGCTATCTTCTATGGTTTCTTAAGTATTATATGAGATAATTTATACAAAAATGGAGAATTAGTCCCTAGAACTGCATGAGGCCAGGTGGCAAAGAGATTTCCTTCATCATTTCTCCACAAATTTAGATAGCAGAGTGAGGATCTGTCCACATTCATCTGACATTGTATAATATATTTATGACCAAGTTAGTGCTCATAGACAGAACTCTGCAACTTCCACGGCAATTATTAGGGTCCTCTAACCCTGTGGAACAGACTCATGGATTGGCCTATGTGACTATCATCTATGATATAGGCCTTAGTGCACCTTCAAAACTGTCCAGGCCCACTTGCCTATTAGATGTAGTACAACCTACTTATAGTCAAGGTATCCAAGAATCTACTCATTAGCATGCCCAACCCCAACAAATTTGGTTGTACAACATAGTACATGACCCTGTTTTCTTAAGTTAAGACATTCTGGTAAGAACAGGACAATGCTGGGATGATGAAAGACAATACTGGACAGATCTTAAGGGTTCATATCCTAATCCTGTGTGTAGGTATAATGTCTGGAAAAGCTCCCATTCCAAAGGAAGACATCTATCTGAATTAGATTAACCTGTGGTTGATTCCATATGTCCTGTTTTATGAGTTCATCTCAGCAATGGCAGTCCTCAAAAGAATAAGCCTTGGGCATAACCCTGTGTTATAAAGATCTTCAAAGGATGTGGACTAAAAATGTGTCACAAGTCAACATTGATGACTGTGGTGTGATATAGAATCCTGAGGTCCCTCCATGGTGTAATAGAAACCTGGGGTCCGACTATAGAGTCTTTCTTACCAGAGCCAAGCACAATTACACCATGTTATATTGACTGTAGGTTTGGCATCTGTGGTCCCCCAAGGACAAAAGAGAGGCTGTGGAAACAGACTACTCTTTCTCTCCATGAAGTCTTCTGTCTATTCGGAATACAACAGATTATTTGAGATAAGCCTGGGCATAGACTGCCCTCTAGTACTTAAACAGGGACAGCGCAGCCACAACAGACTCAATACATCTGGACTGAAATCTGCCATCTAGTGCTGAAATAGTAAAAGTGTCAATGGGATCAGAGAAAATAAGCAAACTGATGAGAATTTACAGGAAGACCATAAACATAGCAAAGTACACCTGTCTGGAGAGGACATAGAACCTAGAAGAATCTATCTCAGCCACTTACCTAGACCAATGTAACTTCTTAGTATATTCTAAATATGTAAATATTTAGCAACAAATATACCTCTCATTATTCATGAAATAAATTTCTTCATGAAACAACTGGAGGCTATTACAAAGTTCAAGGACTTCTCAAATGCAAAGTGACTGTGAGGTACCCATCCCTAATTAATACATCTACAATTAAACTGCTACAGATGGGGCAGAAGGAACGTAAGAGCCAAAGAGACAAGATACCTGCTGCTAGTTAATTCATTCTAGACGTGATAGGGAAGTTGCACCAATGACATCTCCATGCATGGTAGTCTACCAAGGTCTGAATAATAACTAAACAAGTTGATATATCAAGGTGGATGGAGGAAATGTCACAGGGTCCCAAATCAAGATGAAGAACTACAGGCAATCAATAAATGCTAAGGGAGAATCATCTTTCTCTACGGACTACCTCCCTGTCTTAGTCACTTTTCTATTGCTATGATAAAACAGGATGACCAAAGGAACTTACAAAAGGAAGACTTTATTTAACTCGCAATTCCACAAGGGCAAGAGTCCATCATGGCAGGAAGGCATGGCAGCAGAGGTAGCTGGGGTAGGAGCAGAAGGTATGCTCTCACATCTTCAAGCAGGCACAGGAAGCAAAGAGCAACTGGAGATCTGAAGAGGCTTAAGAACTCTCTAAGCCTTGCCCCAGTGATGTGCTTCCTCCAAAAAGGTTATACCTTCTAAGACCTCCCCAAACAGCACCACCAACTGGGAACAAAATGTCCAAATACTTGGAGCCTATGGGGACATTCTCATTCAAACCACCACACTCCCTGGGAGATTATCTAATCAGATCATCTTTGTCTTCCTTTTGATTAGTTTGGCTAAGAGTTGGCCAGTCTTATTTATCTTTTGAGAGACTCACCTCTTTGTTTCATTGATTTGTAATCTTGTGATGATTTTGTAGTCTTTTGGTTTCTGTTTCATTCAACCTTGACACATGTGAGAACGAAGGAGTGGCACCCCTGAGAATGGAGGAGCAGCCGCCGCTGGTGGTGACCGCAACTACTCCTTGGCATATATCCAAAGGACTCATCCTATTGTAGAGATGCCTGTACATATAGGTTTAGTGCTGCTCATTTTCACAATAGCTAAAAATGGAAACAATCTAAATATCCCTCAACTGAAGAATTGATAATGAAAATACGGTTCATTTATACAGTGGTGAACTACTCAGTGTTGAATCAAAACAAAGTCATGAAATTTTTAGGCAAAAAGATGGAACAAGAAATTGTTATACTAAGTGAAGTAACACAGATTCAGAAAAACAAGTGATGTCTGTTCTTTTTCAATTGTGAAACTTAGTTTCTAATTCCTAGCCATGTATATATATATCCTTATGCAACTATAGGATCCAGGAAAATGGAATGGAACCATGGGGGTAAAGGGGAAGAATGAGCTCAAGGGAGAGGGATTGTAGGAGACAGGTGATATTAATGGGGAAGTGGGGAAGGGAGTAGGGAGGGTTATACAGGGGTAGTAAGAGATAAATGATGCTTAAATCATAGGAAAACACAGAGGAAAATGTATTAGTTCAAAGGCCTACTGAAAAATACACATACAAAAAATATGTAAGTGCATGTGTATTGCTAAAGGCTATATAACAGCAGTAAGAAAAAACATAAACAAACGAACAAACAAAAAATAAAACAGTGCCTAGCAGGAAAAAACTCCTTTTTAGTTGTTGGTCAGGATAGTCCAAGAGACTCTCAGAATAACACAGGCTATTGCCTCCCAGAACTTGAAGAGGTGATCCTACTGCTGAAGACAGGCCAAACTTTGGCCACAGGAATTTGAGCAATCAAGCTAGAACTGACACGGAAGCCTCCTCTTATGTTATCAGAGGACACTTTAAAAGCTGTCAAGGGGAAAAAAGCAATCAATGATTCTACCCAGCTGTAAAGTCTAATAAACAACAATGATTGGCACATCTTCAGTGCAGCATCTACACATAAAATGAGTGCATCTCTCAACTCTCACCAGGGAAGTTTCCTTATGCAGTAGATGGTCATCAACACAGAAATGCACAGTTGGGCAATGTGTAGAGAACAAGAGGTGGCAGAGTGCTTATCTCTGAATAGACACCCATCTCAAACCTTTGCCTCCAAAGACTCAGGGATCATTGTGGAAGAGCAGACACAAGACTGCAAGAGCTAGAGGTGGTGGATGACCACAAAGAAACAGTGTCTTTCAGATAGCTGGTCACATGAACTCGCCTCAATGTTGATAGCATGCACAAATCCCAAACAAGTCCAAACCAGACAAAATCCCAACATAGTCATGAGGATGTGGGTGAGAATTCCCAACTCAACCTAAAGAATTTTGGCAATAGATGGTGGCTGAGAAGGGAAAAGACAGTGTCTTAGAGTGATGGGACACTTGGTGGGGCCAGTGGATATACTCTGAAAGACACGGGGGGGGGGCGTCAAATCAGATTCTACAGGCCATATAATATGTATAAGAGAGTTTATTAAAATGGGTGGGGAGTAAAGGGAGAAGTGAAGGTAGTGGAGAGGCTGTAAATACTATCATATACTATATGAAAATCAAAAATTTCAATAAAAAATAAAAATAAAGAAGAGGACAAAAACTTGGGAAGAAGAGGCAGGGGGACTGAGAGAGGTAGATAGAAATAACGCAAGTACAATACTCATGTCTGACTTTTTCAAAAAGTAAAAAAAAATCTTAAAAATAAAAGAAGTCAGATTAGGAAAACCAGAATAAACACCTGATGTTTCAATGCCTATACAATATAATATGCCAAGACTCTTCAGGAAAATATGTCATCACATAGTACTAAACATAACCTTCCACAAAACAACCAGACAGTAATCAGTGTAAGAGAATTTTCAGAAAGAGAACTTAAGACAATTATTTTAAGCAAGCTCAACGAGTTGAAGAAGAGATGGAAAAATTTCAAGATTGTAATAGATAAATTCAACAAAAAATAAAAGCAATTAAAAATCAAGCAGAAATTCTAAAACAGAAAAATACACTCAGTGAAAAAATAAAGTAGGACAGAAGGCATCAGTAATAGGCCAGAGCAAACAGAAGAACTTAGCTGCAAAACAATTTGAAAACCCATAGCTGAAGGACAAAAATGAAAAATAATTATTGAAGTCGAATAAATAAAATTTGAAATTTGGGGATAGTATTAAAGGAGCAAATACTTAAATTTTTGAGATTTGGGGACTATTTGTGCTGCCAAATAGAACAATAGAAATTTTTTTCAAAAAATTCACATCAGAAATGTTCATAAACCAAATGAGGATGTAAAAGAATGCAAGGGCAGAGCTGTGCTTTGAATGTGCCATGTCAAACATGGGCTTCTGTTTGAACAAGTGGTTCCCAGCTGGTAGTACTGTTTGGGAAGGCTTGTGGCTAGAGGAAGCAGTTTACTGGGGTCAGGTCTTGAAAGCTTTTATCTTATTCACTCTCTGCTTCCTGAGTAGAGATGCAATGTGACCAAGTGGCCTCCTTTGCCTACCACAATGCTTTCTCTGCCTGCTGCCATGTCTTTGCCACCATGATGGACTATATCCATCAGGAACTGTGAGCCAAAAAATCCCTTACTCCCTTTAATTGCTTTTTTTAGAGTATTTTATCAGAGCAACAGTAAACTAACTTGGAGAAGAGGCCATGGTAAAACATAATAGCTGAGAAATACTTTAATCAAAAGTAGTTAAAAGGGAAAAGGAAAGTAATGTTGTAACAATACATGTGTCAATTCTGTGTGAGAAAATAATAATTTTAAATAAATATGTATGAGATATTGGAACACCCAAAGACATATAGCATGTATTAACAGTCTTAGAGAGAATACGCCAATATAAAAACAGTAGCGACTTTAGCACCATACTCTCAGTTAACAACATGTCATCAGTGAAGAAACTTAAATTACACTTTAGAATAAATGGGTAAAACAAAATCATCTGCAGGGCTTACCACCAAACAGCTATCAAATAAGTATTTTTTTTCTCATTCACAAATAAGTTTCTAGGACAGAAATCATGTGATCACATCAACAGATACAGAAAGCTAAGCTCAATGCTAAGCTATTGAGCATTCCTTAGTGATAAAAGTTCTAAACAAATTAGACATTTAAGAAACATATCCCAATGTAATTCAGCCTATTTGTGATAAGTTAATGCCTACCATTATACTGAATGATGAAGGTGGAAAGCTTTCTCTCTAAAATCTGGAAAAACACAAGCATGACCCTTTTTAACCACTTTTTATTCATGATAGTTTTGGGAGTCCTAGGCAAGAGAAAAAGATAAAGGAGGTCTGTGTTAGGAAAGAAGAAGGGAAATGATCACTGGCTGTGGATGACATGACCTTATATGAAGAAAGCCCCCAAACTCAACTAAAAATCCTACTAAAACTAATAAATTAACAGCAAAGGAGTAAACCTACAGGTTATAATACCAGCATACAAAAATCAGCAGCATTGCCACATGTCAATACTAAATTTTTTGAAATAAAAATCAAAATAGCTCTAGCTGTAAAGTACCTAGGAATAAATTTACTGAAAATGATGAAAGATACTCACAGTAACGATGTAAAACATTAGTGAAAGAGCTGCTTCCCTGGGCCTGCACCACCGGCTAACTCTCCTAGCCTGCACTACTATCCTCAGGCCTCTTGGGGTAAGTCTATAGCGCAGCTCTCCGTGCCAGGACTCCCTAAGCCTCATTCACCATTCCATCCAACGCCCCCCCTCCGCCCCC
>NW_008360320.1:6155947-6206251 GCF_000622305.1 Nannospalax galili
AAAATTCAGGCATCTTTCTGATCTGAATAGTTTGATAGACCAAAATAACCAGATAATTTTATACAATTCAACTTGGTTTGAGATGAAAAAACAAAACAGAACATTCATTACTTCTGTAGCTGGATTATTGGAAGCAGAAAAACACAGATTGTGTTCTACAAGCTATGGCTGTAGAGTTATCCCTGGAGGATAAAGCACATGTTGGGGAACAGGGATGAGAAGTGGGGCGGGACAGTCACATCTGCATGGCATGGGCTGAGCCCTGTGCCAGGCTGCACACACTCTGTGTAGTGAGTGTCATTATCTTGGTTTTCACTTGAGAGTAACTGACTCTCAGGGAAGGAAACTGACTTAGCCCAAGTTCCCAACTGGTAATCAGTTGTGAGATCAAACCTGGAAAACGTCAGGCAAGAGGAAAGTGAGGGCAAGGTTGGGTGTGTCAAGGAGGGAACACAACCAGAGACACTCTAGAAGTGGATGTCTGGGGCTCCATTACCCTAGATCCTGTAGAATCTAGAAGATTCATCAGATGGAGGAACAGTGAATGGGGATGGGGGAGAAGAAGCTCCAGTTGAGGAACTGGGGTGATCAGGCATAAGTGATGCCCAGATGTCAACGGGCAAAATGTGTGGAAAGAGAGGAGTGTGGAGGCTCTGGGAGAAGCAGACAGGGCCAGAGTGGAAGTGGCCAGGGTGAAGAGGTCAGGATCACAGAGCACAGGGAGGAGAGAGGCTCGTGTAGCTCTGCCTTTTTTAGGGCTCTTCAGGAAGTACTGCCAAAGGGCACAAAGTCAGAGAGGGGGACAGGAAGCAGGAGGGAGGAGGAGCCAGAAAGAGGAAAGGGAAGGGCAGGGGAGGGGGAAGAAGAAGAATGAACTTTCACAGGACTTGATGTCTGCCTGAGAGACTGAAGAAAAAAAAAAAAAAGGGAAAAAAAAAAAAAACAAAAAACAACCATAATTCTGATATGATAAATTTATATAATTGAATCAGGGGTTTACATTCATGTAGTCTGTTATTGTAATACATTTCTGACCATTTTAAAAATTTGAGACTATTTTATTATCTCTGATAATTTTGACAGAATCTTCATATTATGTTTATATGTATGTGTTATCCTAATCTAAAGGTAAAGATACCCTGGAGATGGACCTGTTCGGGCTGCAACAGCTTGTTTTGGATTTCCCAAATCTTTCTTCAGTGGTCTTTATGAATTCCCCCTCAACAAAGTAAACACCCTTCTAAATGGAACATTTTCTGCTGAGATGTTGTCTTCGGAGTCCACAGATGGCACTTTAGTTAAAGAAAGTAATGGCACATTAGAGGGAAGACACATAACTGAGCAAGACAAGGAAGACACGAGGGCAGAGGCCCCGGAAGGCCCTCACCCGGAAGAACAGGAGACAGGGGAAGTTGTTTCGAAAGAAAGAAAGAAAGAAAGAAAGAAAGAAAGAAAGAAGGAAAGAAAGAAAGAAAGAAAGAAAGAAAGAAAGAAAGAAAGAGAGAGAAAGGGGGGAGGGAGGGAGGGAGGGAGGGAGGAAGGAAGGAAGGCAAAAGGGAGAAAGAATGGAAGAAACACTTGATGTAAAATGCGGGAACAACCTGTGAAACCAAGATAGCAAAATTCTTTCTTAAAACCAGAGAGCACTAGAAACGAATAGAGATCCTGTAGGTAAGCCCATAGCTACAGCCAACTCAGTTTTGACAAAAGAAGTAAGAACATGAAAGGATAATATCTTCAATTAATGACTTTAGGGACATTAGTTTCATTAGATTATCAACATGCAACAGAATAAAGCTAGATCCTTATCTGTCACCAGTTACAAAGATCAACTCAAAATGGTTCATACATTCAGACACATTTGCTGAAGCTATGAAAGTACTAGAAGGAAATATGGAGGAAATGCTTCAGGAAATGGGAATGGGTGAGGAATTTTGGTAGTACCCCAAAGTGCAGGAAAGAAAAGTCAAATATAACAAATTGAATTACCAATTCAAAAGCTTTCCTACAGTGAAGGAGGCAGAGAAGACTGCACAGATAATTAGAAAATGAACGAAAATATTTATAATCTATACATCTGATAATTTGTTGATATTCAGAGCATATAAGGAACTCACAAGGCAACAGCAAAAATTCAAGTAGCTCAATTATAAGTGGGCAATAGATTTAAATAGATATTTCTAAAAAAGAAGATTTAAATATGACCATTACTAAATGCAAAACTTGTTTAACACTTTTTATTTTCAGGGAGATGCAAATTGAAACTGAGATAATCCCCTTATACCATGAAGAAAGGTTATTATAAAAAATAATATTTTCATGAAGTAAAGACAATGTTTCTAATAGGACAATCACGATGGAAAATATTATGAAGGTTTCACAAAGTTTAAAAACAGTACTAGTAATGATCAAGCATTCTTATCATTGAGTGTATATAAAATATTTTAAATGAGTACTTTAAAGAGACTTCTCCACATCCATAATCATTGAATCACAGATTTCAAACAATGGAAACAAACTAAAGGTGCATCAGTTTAGAATGGATATACACAGCTGGGTATGATGGCACACACCTTTAATCTCAGCACTTGGGAGGCAGAGGAGGTGAATCTCTGGTGAGTTCAAGGCCAGCCTGTTCTACATAGCAAGTTCTAGGCCACCGCTATAGGGGGAGTCTGTCTCGAAAAGTTTGAAAAAAGAATGATTATAGAAAATATACTACATATATGTAATGAGACATGAAAGTCTGTTTTGAGATACAAATATTTATTATTATTTATTTACTTATTTTAAAGTACATTTTATTGAATTTTTGTGTATTTCATACAATGAATCTTAATTACTAGGTGTGCAATAGAACCTCAGAGTTTCTTGTTCCTGAATAACTGAACTTAAGAACTCACTGATTACCCTTTCCACATTCATTTCCCTCACAAAATAATACAGGCTATTACCACAGTTCTTGATTACTTTTCAGAACTTGAAGGTAAGACCCTATTGCTGAGGACATAATATGGACATAGAACTTAGAGCATTTGAGCCAGAACTGACCTGGAAACCTCTTCCTCAAAGACAAGCTCCTATAGTATCATAAGATACTATGTAAGCTGCCAAGGAAGAAAGCTAATGGATGATCCTACTAGCTTGTTCTGGTTTGTTTCTTCATTGCTGTGACAAAATACTCTGACCACTACCAACTTGGGGAGGAAAGGGTTTATTTGTCTTACATCTCCCAGGTCACAGTTCATCAGGGAGCCCAAGGTAGGAACTCAGGGCAGGAACCTGGAGGCAGGAGATGGAGGAATGCTGCTTACTGGGTTGCTCCCCTGGCCCCTGCTCAGCCTGCTTTCTTATGCTTCATAGGCCCACCTGCCCAGGGTGGCACCACCCACAGTGGGCTGGGCCCTCCCACATCACTCATCAAGAAGATGCCCCTCAGACATGGCCACAGGCCAGTCCAATAGAAGCAATTCCCCAATTGAGGCTCCCTCAACCCAGGTGTGTCAAGTTGACACTAAAGCTATCCAGCACACAGCTATAACATCTATGAATCATGACCACGACAGGCCCAGCACACTATATCTTTTGGTGCAGTAGTCACTTTTGCTGTCTAATTGAGCTTAAGATCTGCTGAATGGATGGAAAGTCATGTGTGCTACTGTAAACACAACCAAATACACATTGTTGGAGATGGTATGGACGCAGAGATAAACCTACTTCTGTCACTTCCTTAGATCAATGTAATTTCTTACAGTATTCTAAATATGTATCCTTTTTTTTTTTTTTTTTTTTTTTACAGATGGAGACTATTGCAGAGTTCTGGTAAAATGAAGAGAATATGTGTCTGTGAGGTGCCCAGCCCTAGGTGACACATCTACAATGAAACCTTTACACCTAAGAGTAAGGGAGCATTGTAGAAGGTGGGGAGGAAAGAATGCAAGAGTCAGACAAGACACTTGCTGCTATAGTGCACTGTAGACATGGTAGGGGAGATGCACCCATGAAATCTCTAAAGTGTGCTAGTCTAACAAGATATCAGCATCATCCTGCTAGTCTAACAAGATATCAGCATCATCATAATACTCCATGACCCATGCATGGTGTTACAAACAGCTGGCCATTATTCTGTTCTTCTTGATCTACTTGAAGATTATTTTCATTAAATCTGTTCTGAAGGTATAAATATTAGGTGTATACTTTCAATGATATCAGCCATTCTCTTTCTAACATATTTCTGACTTTCAATATAAATTCTTAGGTATTCAGCTTCCATTTTAACCTTCCTCAAGAAGGTGCTGACACTAGGTTTGTCCAGTGAATAGCTTATATAATTATTTTGAGCCCGAATATTCGCTGTTGTTTCTGTATTGTAGTATCATAGTGTTTCCCAATTCTGGTATTTCTTCTTATTTCTACTTGGAATTTTCAATTGGTTATATCTCATCTAATTATGATGATATTCATTAATTGCCTCATGTTTATGGATAATTTACTTTGATTTGTGAAAATATACAAAATTTTTTCAGTTTTTTATAGAAATAATTTTAAAGACATTCTTAGGCTTGCTGTAAATACTTTGGTGTAAATCTTCTTACTATGTAGAATAATTATAAAACTGAGTAACAGCAGAATGGATGTTGTTCTAAATGAATGTTAAGGAAGTTGATCCATAATTTCAACTTTTCATTTGACTCAAAGTGTGATCTTGGACAACTTATCTAACTTTTATAATCATTATGATCCTTGGTATTATTGAGAAGAGCTCCAATGCAGACATTTTATATATTTTCTACAAAATGTAACCTTTTATAAACTTATCACTGAATAATTTTATTACTTAAAAAGATATAAATAATACCCAGATTAGTATTGGTATTGTAATAGAATATCAGTTCAATGTTTTTCTAACACACACACACACACACACACACTTCATATTTTCTGTAATCATTTGAGAAAATGTAGGTGTACTTGATTTAACAAATGTATATACAAGGATGTAATATATGCATCTTGTGACAGACCTTGAAGAACCTTGGTAAGTAAATTATAAATGTAATTATGGGTGCACTTCAGAGGTACATGTGTAAATATACATACAGAATATGTGCAGCTCAACTATTCACATAGATATAACTCTCTCAATGAATCTTTTAAAACTCAGATTTCCGGAACCAGAGCATGGCATATTTTGAGGGTTAAAAGAAGTCAGCAATGCAGAAAAGTAAATAAATAAGAATCTCTAATCAACTGACTTAGTGTTAGTATAAAAAACAAGAAACAGGAGAAATTTTTGCCATTTTAGTACAATGCAGATAAAATGCATTTGCCACTTATCAGAACAGTTTTCTTCATTTCACACTGAAATATAAAAATTTTATAGTGAAATATCAGTTTATACCATGTAAGTTAGAATTAGAAGTTAGTTAAACTGGTCTGCAATTATTTTAGGTTAAGTACATATTTGAAATTATGATGTTCTATAGGAATGAGTGAAGTCAAAAGGTAGACCTGATAAGACATCTTTTTTTCTTTCTTGTATTTTTGAGACAGGGTTTCTCTTTAGCCCCAGCTGACCTGGAACTCACTATGTAGATCAGGCTGGCCTTGAACTCACAGAGATCCGCCTGCCTCTGCCTCCTGAGTATTGGGACTAAAGGCATGTGCCACCACACCTGGCAAGACAACATGTCTTAATAGCTAATCTTTTACACAGGGTGAGGAGTAGAATTTGGGAAACTATGCTTGAGTATCTCATGAAAATTACATTAGGAAATTAAAAAAGTGAATGGGGAGAAGGAGCTCAAGAAAGGGGAGACCATTGGAGACAGGTGTTATCAAGGGTAAAATGGGGAAAATGGAGGTACTTTAACTGGGGAGGGAATAGGGAGAGCTACACGGGGAGAAAGAAAAGAGATCAATGTCTAGTTGGTGTTAAAAAACAAAGGGAGTGATATTAGCTCAAAAATCTGCTGAAAAATTACACATACAACATCTTTACATTGAGTCCATATATATATAGCTGAAGTCCAGATAACAAGAAACAGTGCCAGAAAGGGGAAACTTCCCTTTGAGTTGTTGGCCAGAGTAGCCAAGCAGACTCCCCAAAATTACACAGGGTATTGCCACAGCCCTTGTTTGTCTTCCAGAACTTGAATGCAAGATCCTATTGGTGAAAACAAAACATACTTCAGACATAGGACTTGGAAGAAGGTAGCTGAAACTGATCTGGAAGACACCTTCCTGAAGGCTAGCTCTCATTGCCTTAGAGCACACTATGCAAGCTGCCAGGGGAGAACATCAGTCTATGGTCCAACCCCAGGTTGGACCACACGAAACTATATTGGGGCAGTAATGGCACTTTTATCTTGGGGGTAATCAACAGCTACCTAATTGTACCTAAGTCCTACTCAATGGGCACAAACTCATGTGTGGTACTGTAAACATAGTCAAATACACATGACCAGAGAGCTCATAGAACTTCAAGCAAACCCCAAGGCTGTCGCATCTATAGACAAATGTCATTTTCTACTATGTGCTAAATATGAATCCTTATATTTACATACAAGTATGCCAGCCACCACTCATCAAAGAAGCTTCTTTTGCAATAAATGAAGACTTTTACAGAGTCCCACAACTGGTCACACACAGAGATTAAATGCCTGTGAAATGTACAACCCTAAGTGACACAGCTACAATGGAATCTCTACACCTGAGACTCATGGAACGTAATGGACCAAAGGGTAGAGAGAATACCAATCCATCTCTTAAGTCTCATCCATAAATCTCTCTCATGCAACAGAGGAAAATGAACCCTGGGCTCAGGGACCATTGCAGAAGAGGGGGCAGAAAGACTGTAAGAACCAGGGAAGGAGGTTCATGACCATATCGAAGTATAGTCTTACAGGCTCCTGGTACCTTGCTCATATGAATTTACAGCAATGGTGTTAGCATGCAAAAGACACATGCAAACTCAAGCAGACAAAAATCCAGCATAGAATTGTGGAAAAAGGTAGCTAGCTCCAATCTTAACTGAAGAACTATTGGGCAGCTTATTATTGCTAGGTGAGGTAGAGCTGATCTTTAAAGGAGTGACTCTAGACAGACTAACTAGACTCTAGCGGATAAACTTGCTCTGAGTGACATCAGGGAACACTATCTGAAGTCAATAAATCTTAACATAAATGACAGAATGCATGAAATCAAGTGAGGGGGAATGGGAGGGTGCTGATAGGGAAGGGGATATAAACATGATTAAAAGGTTGTTTATGGAATACACAAAAACTCAATAAAAAAGGAAGAAAAAACAATGGTAAGAATCAAGATTGGTACATGAACATAAGAAGAGAGTTTCAGACCTCTGGGAACTTGTTCATATGAATTTGCAACAATTGTGACAGTATGCATAAGACCCATGTCAACTCAATCAGACAAAAACCCAGCATAGACCTGGGATATAGGGTAGCAGGACCCATCCTTAGCCAAGGAACTATTGGCAATTGATTATTGCTGGGTGAGAGAGAGCTGATCTTCTCTAAGGGAGTGACTCTATGTAGGGTGACTAGATGCCAATGAATGAACTTGCACTGAGGAACAGCTGGATACAAAAGCTTGACCAGCTAGGCCTTAACATATATGACAGAATGCATGAAATATGGTGATGGGAGGGTTGGGAGGTACAGATGGAAGAGGGGGTTTACAGATGATTCAGATTTACTGTATGAAATACACAAAAATCTCAATGAAAACCCATTAAAATGTGTTTATGTGGTTATAGTTGATACCGTGATTACTAATATTATGTCAACTTGGTTATGAGATCAACCTAGTTGCCTAAACACTCTTTTAGAAGCCATTGAGAAAATGGTTTTCAGATAAGATTAACATTTAACCAGAAGACTTTGAATAAAATAAATTATCTTTCATTTCTGCTTCTTATTCAATTAATTGAAGGCTTTAACCACAGAAGACAGGAGGGATCATGGCAAGAGTTTCATTTTCCAGTCCATTTCTAAATTTAACCAGTTCAGTAACTCTTCTCTAAATTTCCAGTCTGCAGGCTTTGGAATTGTCTGCTTCCACAAGTGCAGAGGCAAATTCTATAAATATAGTCTTATTCTCTCTGTGTCTCTGTCTCTCTCTCTTCCTTGTGTAATACATTTATCGGTAGACTCCTATGAGTAATGTACAAAAATCTTAACATAAAGTCCTGGACCACATGTTCAGACTGGCACTCACACTCGGGCATATAATCTTCAGGAAGAGGTCCTCCCTGGGAGTTGTCCTGTCTTGTTCCTTGAGATGGACCTTGGAAGCAAGCAGCTACAGAGCTCATAATAATTTTCCTAGAAAATAAACTCAAAAGCAGTTAGGACTCAGTTATGTAGAGATTTATGATCCAGAATTTCACACCAAAAATTCAGAGAGAGCTTCACTATAACTCAAATCATTTAGTAATTGCCCAGCCATTCCAGTTAGGACTTCTGATTGCTGGGTGGTCTTTATTGGAAAGGTCCAAGAAGAATGGTTTTCAATGAAAGACAGGAGTCAAAATGAGTTTAAGGAATCAGGCAATAAAGAGTCAATTATCATTACACTGAAGTATAAGAAAAGAGACTATAAACAAATATTCCATGACTCTAGAAAGTATGAGTTGAAAGCAAAATTCTCTTATACCTTGTCTTCTTTCAAGTGTCAAATACAAAACTTTTAAGATTTTCTGTTTATGATACTTTTGCCAATTATGAATTCAAGTTAATCACAGAATACCAAGTAATAGTTAATCAAACTAGATATTGCCTATACTACATATAGGCAATACTACATACACATGAAGATTAAATGAAATAGTTCCCACTGGCATTCTTTGCTTGCTTCAAGTTTGGTCATTTATTTTACTGTTTTTTTTTTTTTTTTTTTAATTCTTGAGCTCAGGATGCAGCTCTGTGATAGGCCACTTTCTTATCATATGTCAGGCCCTGAATTAAATGCCTGGATTCAATAGAGTATTCTATATAAAAAGAATTGGATTTTCATTGTTTCAAGTAATAAATCATTTCTATTATTTATTTGTTTATTTATATATGTATGGAAAAACTAAGACCAAGAGCAAACAAAAATTAAAATGACCACACCAAACAAAGACAAATACAAATCTTTCAATAATAATATTAAATATCAATGGCCTCAACTCCCTAGGCAACAGATACAGACTAGAGGAATGAATTAAAAATTAAAATCCAGTGAGACAATGTGAGAGATAAACAATGCCTAGCTAGTTTTGAAAACCAGAGGGAACCATATTACTCTTACAACCTACTGACAAATTATATATAGCAGATCAAGAAACATATGTCTAGGTAAGATTTATCTGAGAATAATTGGTCTTTGCCAAATATTTATCTACATGGCACACAGTAATTAAAAGTACCAGACTGGTGGAACAAACCTTCTTAGATGTTTAACAGGCATTTTTTGAGGCCTATACTAATTTGGTAAAAGGGACATAAAGGACAGTTTTTGCTCCTTGCCCTCCTAGGTTGACTAGTTCCAGGGGACTATGAGCATCTCTCAAAATGTCCTGTAATGGTGATGGGTCACCTGTCCTCTTGATCAAGGAGGCTGAGGAGACCCCACCAGATGGACTTGAACCAGTGTCCATTCTACAAAGAAGAGGGTCAAAAGAGAGGAATCACTTCCTCCATGCTTTCAAGTGAAGCCAACCATGTCAAGTAGGACCTTTGACTTATCTTCACATAGGTGGAACTGGTAAAAGAAAGGAGCCAGGGGCTCCTCCCAAGCCCATGTAACCCCTGAGGAACAGGTCCTCAAATGACCTTAAGAGTAAAAATAAATTGGTTTATCAGGGCCAACTGTACGGCCTTAAATATCCAAAAGGAAAGTGTAACCAAAGATTAAAGGGGCCAATATAACTTCATAAGAGTCCATATGCACAGCTAAAAGCTACATAACAAGCAACAATGCCAGATAGGAGATACCTTCTTTTGAGTTGTTGGCCAGGGTGACAAAAGGGACTCCCAAATGGTAACCTAGCATAGAACTGGGAAAATGAACAGCAGACCCTAATCTTATCTAAAGGAATATTGACAACTGATTGCTGCTAGAGGAGGAACAGCTGACCCTCCTAAAACAAAGACCTCTAGAAGGGCTGACTAGATTCATCAGAAGGGCAAGTAGTGGGGATTGGCTGGGGTGCTGACAACATAGCAGATAGTAGCAGGGATATCAGAATATAAGTGTTCTAGTGGGGGGGAGGGAGGCTTTGGGCGGGTGCCAACTGGGAAGTGGGTATATAGTTGAATAAGATGTTTTGGGATGTTCTGTGTAATACACACACACACACACACACACACACACACACAAATCAAATTTAAAAAAAAAGTATTATATTTTAGGACAAAGCATAGAAATTTATGTCATGCTAATTAGTAGACGTAATAAACATTACCATTGATATCCACCCGATGACTTCATAGACATACACAGGCACCAAGTGTCCAAGTGCAATCGATTATGATTAGTAATAATCTGATGCATACAGTTAGAGATGCATGTGCCAACATCTCACTGTTAGTAGCAAAAACAATGAGTCTTTCTGCAAGGAACAATATATTCTAAAATGAAATGGAGATCTTTTTTAAGGTTAAAAAACTCATTCGATTTTATGTCTTACAGGGCTTATACTGATTTTAATATTGTATAGCTGCATTAACTCAACTGTGAACCTAGAAACTTGCACCAACTTGCGAAAAAGATGTACTCTTGATCTGGAGTATGTTAATGAATATGTTAAATCTGTAGTGAAATGCTTCTTCTAATCATGTAGTTATTAAAATTTTAAAAAATGATTAAAAAATAATAATTAAATGTGAAAAACATTACCACTGAAGTTTACCTCATGAGTTTTTATCTATGCTCAGATGCCAAGGAACTCAGAAAATAACTGACTGTCTCTAGTAATAATCAGATACATAGAGATTAGAAATGCATGTGCAAACATCCAATGTCAATTGCATTGAAAATGAATTTTTCTGTATGAAACTGTGTATTTTAATAATGAAATGGAGATCTTTTTTAAAGGTTACCACCTCTTTCAATTTTATGTCTTATAGGGTTTATACTGAGTACAATGTTGTGTAACTGTAACAATTCAACTGTAAACCTAAAAATTTACAGCCAATTTTGAAAAAGATACATCTTAGCTCAGAAAATTGTTATTGAATATGTCGATGCTGTTGTAATGAAATGCTTCTTCTAAGTATGTGGTTATTAAATAAATAATTAACTGGAAAAATAAATGAAAATATTTAAAAAAAGAATGTAAAACCCAGAAATAAATCCTTAAAAAAATTAAAATCCATCTTATTTTTGCCTAAAAGAAACTCATCTCACCTTCAAAGATAGGCATGATCTTAGGATAAAAGAATGCCAAAAAACATTAAAAGGAAATTACACTAAAAAAGTAGATGTTCTAATTCTAATATTTGAAAAAATAGACTTAAAATTAAAATTAATCAGAAGAGATAAAGAGGTGCCCTTTATTCTGATCAAGGGAAACGTTTCCCAAGAAGATATTACAACTATGAATATATATATGATATATCAAACAATCCACCCAAGCACCAAAGAATACATATTCTACCCAGCAACTCATAGAAGTTTCTCTAAAAGTGACAACATACTGTGACGTAAAACAAACACCACTATATACAAAAAAAGAAATGATTCCATGCATTGTATAAGACTACAAAGTAATGAAGCTTAAAATCACGAGTAAAAGAAACTCCAGTAACTACACAAACTCATAGAGATTAAATAGCATACTCCTGAATGATGAATGAGTAAATGAAGAAATCAAGAAAGAGATAAAAATTATTCCTGGAACTAAATGGAAATGGTAACACAGCACAACACAACAAAACCTCTGCAACATATTAAAAGTAGCCCTAAAGGGAAGTTTATAGCTCTATGTGCCTGTACTTAAAAATCAGAAAGAACAAAAATAAATGACTAAATGACACTACTTAAGAATCTAGTACAGCAAGAACAAACCAAACCAAGACCCAGTAGACAAGAAGAAATGATAAAAATCAGAGCAGAAATTAATGAAATAGGACCAAAGACAACAATACAAAGAACCAACAGTTCTTTGGAAAATAAAGAAGACTGACAGACCCTTGGCCCAGTTAACCATAAGAAAGAGAGCAAATCTAAATTAACAAAATGTGAGACAAAAGGGGAAACATCCCAAAAGAAATTTTTAAAAATGCAGAATATTATAAGGGAATATTTTAAAAATCTATACTCTATTACATTTGAAAATCTAAAAGAAATGAATGTATTTTTAAATTCATGGAAACACCAAAGTTAAACTAATTTGAGAACAATAGCTTAAACAGACCTTTAACAAATAAGGAAATCTAAACAGTAATATAGAGCGTACTGTTGAAAAATAACCTAGGCCCAGATAGATTCACAGCAGAATTTTCCCAGACTGTAAAGAAGATCTACAACCAATACTACTTAAATGATTCAAAAAGATAGAGGGAAACTCCTTCTATTGCTCTACCCAGGACCAGACACAACAAATAAAGAATGCTACAGGCCCATATACCTAGTTAAAAGAGTAGCAAAAAAACTCAACAAAATACATACCGATTGCATACAGACAAGCATAAAAAATTCATCAACTACAATCGAGTTTGCTTTATTCTAAAGATGGAGGGATGGCAATAAAGTACACTAACTCATACAGACTTAAAGACAAAAATTACATGATCATCTCAATGGAGCCAGAAGTGTTTGACAAAGTCGAACATGCATTCATGATAAAAGTTCAAGAGGGAACCGGCCCGGGTTGAATATACCTCAACATATATACAACTCACACCCAGCCAAAATCATTGTAAATTGCAAAAAGTTGAAACATTCCCATTAAAATCAGGAACCAGGCTAGGCTGTCAGCTATTCCCACTCAATTTCAAAATAGTGCTTGAAACTCTAGCTAGAGCAATGAAACAAGAAAAGGAGCTTAAATGTGTACCAACTGGAAGAGAATAGTTCAAATTGCCATTTTTTCCAGATATGTTTCTGTATACCACATATTTCTGTATACCAGAGGATACAACCAAGCAAGTGAAGAAGAAGCTTAAAGAGTAGGAGAAATCTCCACCAGCTATTAATCTGACAGAGGAGTAATATCCAGAATATACAAAGAACTCAAAAAACAAACAAAATCAAGAAAAAAAATATATCCCAGTTTAAAAATGGGCTATGTATCAAAAGATGATATAACAATGGCTAAGAAACACCCTAAAAGTTATCAGCATCCTTGGTAATTTGGGAAATGCAAATCAATACTACTTTAAGATTTCATCTAACCCCAAGTAGAAAGGCTAAGATTAAAAGCACACATTACACCAAATGTGTGAATGTGGGGAAAGAGGAGCCCTTATCCATGGTTAATGGGATTGCACACTGGTGCAACTGTGGAAATCAGTATGGAGAACTCTTGAAAATTCTAAATCTACCATTTGATCTGGTCATACCACACCTTGGCATATACCCAGCTGAATCAGCCTACTACAGACATACTTGAGTAGCCATGTTTGTTGCTTGTCTTTTCACAATAGCTAAGAAATGGGAAATAAAAATATTTCCCACCTGATTAATGGATAATGAAATTGTGGTGCATTTAAACAATGGAGTTCTACTCAGCAGGTAAAAAGAAAATACAACAAAAAACAGAAAAAAAAAAACCCTAAAACAAAACAGAACAAAACAAAACACCCAAAAAACTAAATCATGAAACATGCAGGCAAATGAATGGAACTAAAAACTGTTATATTAAGGGAAGTAAGACAGACTCAGATAAACAAGTGACATATGTTCTCTCCCGTTTGTTGATCTTAGCTCTAAATCCCTAGATGTGAGTATATATACTGATGTAACTGCAGAATTCATGAAAATGGAAAGGGATCATGGGGATAAAGAGGGAGAAGGAGATTGAGAGACGGGATAGTAGGAGACATATGCTATTAAGCAGGAAACGGAGAAAAGGGGTATACTTTAAGTCTGGACAGAGTAAGGAAATTTATACAGGAGGAATGGAAGAGATAAATAATGCTTAGATTGTATGAAAAGGCAGAGGGAAATGTATTAGTTCGAGTACTGCTGAAAAAATACACCTACAATAAGCATATGAGTGCATGTATGTATCTGAGGACTATAAAACAAAAACCTCAGTGCCAGGCAGGAGAAACCTACCTTCAAGTTGTTGGCCAAGGAAGTCTAAGAGACCTGACAGATAACAGAGGCTATTGCCATAAAACTTGAAGGTAAGACCCTATTGCTGAAGACAGGCCACACTTCAGACATAGGACTTGGAGAATTCAAGCTGAGGCTGACCTAGAAGCCTCTTTCCTGAAGACCATCATGTTATCAGAGGATATTATACAAGCTTCCAAGGGAGAAAAATCAATCTATGTTCCTACCCAACATTAAAGCCTATCTAAACAATAACTGACCCAGCAAACTATGGCAAGTGTTGCTTTAGTGGCTTTTAAAATTTGGGGTAATTGACAGTTTTCTAATTGGAATTAAGACTCACTCAATGGGAGGGAACCCGTTTGGTCTTATAATCATAGCCAAATACACATGGCTGGAGAGATCATAGATCCTAATGAGAAATCTACTTTTGCCACATCCCTAAACCAATGTAATTTCTCATTTTATTCTTAATATGCATCCTCATATATACAGTCAAGTATACTTTTCAGCCTTCATCAAAGAAGTTTCTTTTTGCAATAGATGGAGACTACTACAGAGTTCCAGAAGTGGTCAAAGGTAAAGAATAAGTGTTTTTGAGAGGCTTAACCCTAAGTATCACATCTTCAATGCAACCTCTGCACATAGGATGAATGCATATTTTAACTCTCATCAGAGAAGTTTCCTTATGCAGCAGATGATGATTAACACAGAAACCCACAATTGGCCAATGTGCAGAGAATCAGAGGCCACAGAGTGCTCATCCATGAATAGGACACCTATTTCAAACCTCTGCCTTCCAAGGCTCATGGATCATTGTGGAAAGGAAGCAGAAAGATTCTAAGAGACAGAGGTGATGGATGACCACAAAGAATCAGTCTCCTTGTAACCTATCAGATACTCATATGAGCTCACAGCAATGGTAACACCATGCTTAAGTCCTATGAAAGCTCAAACCAGATAAAATCCCAGCATAGGCATGGGGAAGTAGATAAGAAATCCCAAGACAACCTAAGAAACTTTTAGCAACTGATGGCTGAGAGGGAGAAAGACAGTGCCTTACAGTGATGGAACTCTTGATGGGCCCATTGGATGGTCTCACACTGGAGGATATTTGGGGACACCAATAAGACTCTATAGATCATATTATACATATACAAGAGTTTATTCAATTGGGCAGTGTGCAGTGGTGGGTGCCAATAGGGGAGGGAATCTAAATACCATCAAATTATATAATGTGATAATTGCAAACATGGGGCAGGAGAGATGGCTCAGAGGTTAAGAACACTAACTGTTCTTGCAGAAGACCTGGGATCCCAGCACCCACATGGCAGCTAACAACTGTCCATAACTTCAGTTCCAGGGGATCCGATAGCCTGTCGGATCGTCTGTCCTCCAGGACATTGCATGACCTGGGTGCACTTACCAACATGCAGAAAATACACTCATACACATAAAATAAAAATAATAAATGAGGGGCTGGAGAGATGGTTCAGTGGTTAAGAGTACTGACTACTCTTGCAGAAGACCCGGGTTTGGTTCCCAGCACCCTCATGGTGGCTGCGAACAGGCCTTAAGTCCAGTTCCAGGGGAATCTGAAGCCCTCTTCTGACCTCTACAGCATTGCACGACATGGGTGCACTCACATACATGCAGGCAACACATTCATACACATAAAATAAAATAAATAATAAATAATAAATATTTTGAGAAAGAAAATTGCAAACATTCAGTTAATTTTTTTTTTAACAAAAGTAAGATGTGACCAAATTTTCATACTCATGTTGGTCTCAGTAGGAATGAAGAAAGTCTAAAGATATTGTCTACAGAGAGTAACATGGTAAGAGAAAGAGTGTGTCTTACTTTTGAAAAAAAATTCATTTAAATTAGACCAAAAATTTGATGAATTCACAAGTACTTGTTAGCTATGATACATAGCTATAGTACTTTTAAATTTAAACTTTTCACTCAGGAATCTCCAGTTCAAATCTGGTGAAATTAAACAAGTAGTTATTTTTCCCACATTTTCCACTTATTTTTTTAATATAATTTGCTTACAATGAGCTGTGAAAATTAGTGTAATAGTTACCTCATTAAAAACATTGAAAAATTATTTCATTTAGTAAGCTATGTGTTACTGAGTATTCAGTCTTGGACTATATTTACATGACAACAAATTTTATCAAGCTCTAGAATATAACTTGCACATAAAAGTAAATCATGTTTCAGGAACAAAATTTAATAAATAATACAGAATTCTAAATGGTCCTATTCTAGTTAAAATGAGGCTTCAATAACTTCTGTACTATTACCATGGTCCATACCACACTGCATCTGCTTCCAACTGAGCTTATCCACAACTCATTTGTAAAAATTTTTTGGAAATCATTACCCTTAGTTAGGACCTGTGAATTTCTTCATCAGCTTCCTGAGTTCTGTTAGAAATTTAAATTAAAATTTTTTTTACAAACTTCCTTACCCCTATTTCATCTTATTCCTTGAGCTTTAGGTTTAGAAATCACATTATTAAATGTACCAATTGGGGCAGAGCATCCCAAAGTTACTTATTATTCCCTGCATTTTTGACGAGTTAGGGCTCTTGGTAATTGTCTCTATCTGGTTCAAAAAGAAGCTTCTTTGATGAGGGGTAAGAGCTTCACTTTTCTGTGAGAACAGGACAAGTTTTAAAAACTTGTTAGAAATTTTATTGGTTTAGGGAAATGGTAGTATTAGGTTCTAATAATTAAAGAAGAGGTCAGGATATTGTTCTTCCTATTGTTGAAGATATCACGCATATGAATAAGAACAAGCTATAAGAAATCAAGATGGCACTGACCCTGTAGCTTCATCTCTACTGGCTAGCTTTCATAGTACTGGAAGGTGATTTGTATGCTACTATAAGAAAGTAATCATCAGCATTACCCAGATGTGAACCTTGCAAGCTACAATACTGGTTGTTCTGGCAACATAGGCCCACTAATGCAATAGAGGCATGAATGTTAGGATAGTAACCAACCACTTTCTGATTGGATTTAAGACCTACTTCACAAGATGGATCCCAATTTGGCACTATTATCAGAGCCAAGAGCCTATGGATGGATTGGTCACAGGCTGTAGCACAGAACTTACCGCAGTTATTTTGCTAAATGAGCATAGTATTAACCAGACTCCTAATGGTTTACTGTTATAGATTATAGCATCTTTCAACTCTCACTAAAGAAGCTTTTTCTTGCAGCAGATGGCAAGTAACTCAGAGCCTCCCCCTACTGGTCAAAGCACAGAAAATAAAAGACTGCATAGTGCTCAGACCTAAATGGGACTCTTATACCACAACCTCTCTTCCCAAGTCTCAGCAAACATTGTAGAAAGGGGGACAGAAAGAATGTAATAGCCAAAGGTAGCAGATGAATATAAGAAAACTGCATTTTCAGGATACAACAGGGCAGATGTTCATGTGAACCTACAATGCTGCTGACAATATGAACAAGACCTGCACAAGCCCAAGACAGACAAAAGCCAAGTATGGATGGGGTTGGTGCACAAGAAGCTCCAGTCCTAGCTGAGGAAACAGTGACACTTTATAGCTGTTACCGGAGAGAGTCATTCTTCCTCAATAATATTAATAGAAGTCAGTGGGATAACCATATGGGGCTAGAGATGGAGATATGGGTCTGAATATGATCAAAATTTGTTGTATGACATTCTCAAGGAATCAACAAAAATATTAAAAAATAAAACATTAAATTAAAATAGATATGTGCATATCTTTCACTAATATTTTATGATCATACAAAAATTAAATATATCGTTATGCTGCAACCATTTATTCAGTGAGTGCACATGATTTATTTATGTGTATGATTGTTCTATTTCTACTGAAGTGATAACGTAACACCATCTTAGAAACGTTCCTGAAGATTTCCCTCAGTGAAAGATAAAATAACCCAAATGACTGAGTGAAAAAAATGGGGTAAGGTCTAAGTCTTACCAAATTAAGATTCTCTTTAGTCAACTTCAATCAATATATAGAAAATCAACATGTGAAAACTCACTCTAAGAAATCGGAAGTTGGAGAAGTATGTGCTATATATTCCCAGTTTTGGTGTGGAACCCAGCACCCTAGAGGGAGATGAAGCAGGAAGATCATAAGCTCAATGCCTAACTGGGCTACATAGCAAGACCTTGTCTCAAAAAATTCTGCAAAATTTTTGAATATTAATGTTTTAGAAGAACAACAGGAAAACATTTTAAGGTCATCTGTGATTATTTCAGCTTCTGACAACTATGATTCAGCTTGAGCCTACAAGCCACATACCATGTTTTCTTATGTGTTTTATCTCTCTATTAGAGATGGTGTTATACAATTGACACTAAGCTGTCACTTTGTGATTATAGCGGTTCCACTGAATTCCTTAGCATATCATGGAATTGCCCTCTCACTGCCATTAATGACTTCCTTCCTCCCCACTAGATATTTCGTTCTTTGTTGCACATCATGTTGTAAGATATTTTATTTGAAAATTTTCAGAAATGGTTAATTTCATAAACTTCTAAAGAGAGCTGCACACTCCCCTTACATGTCACATATACAATTTGATATTTTTAAAATATATAGCTACTTGATCATTTTCATGCTTTAAGAAGTTGGAGCTTTATATCCTGACAAAATTACTTTTCTTTTATTCTACAGATATATACTTAATTTAATGATATGTAGTCAACATTATCACTTTGGAATTATCAAATATTGTGACTATAAATGAAATATCCATGAGCATCTTAAAAGGATTGTATAGCAGTGCTAGTTATATATTTCTGTCTATCTATATATCTACCCAAGGAATACTGTATATAACTTGTCTTAGGAAACCTTCACAATCAGTAATGACAGCATAATATTTTGTTTATGTTACAGTTTTTAAAAATTCTCATTTATACTCTATTTTTCATTTAAGATCTAGAAAATACTTTAATTAAGAGTTAAATTTACTGAAAGCTGGAGAGATGATTCATAACAATCTGTAACTCCGGTTCCAGGGGATCTGATGCCCTCTTCTCACTTCTGAGAGAGTTTTCCACGGGAAGGGCGTACTTACATATGTGCAGGCGATACACTCAAGCACATAAAATAAAAACAATAAATAAAATATTTAAAAAGAGTTCTGCTTATTTTGGTCTTCATTACTATAATTGATATTTGGTAACTTGGTTATTATATATGAGTATACTTACTTGTGTCCCAATAATCTGTTCTCTTCAAGTTTATATGCCTCAAGATACTGTTTTATCTACTATTGATACTGTCTTGATAAATTTCAAATATGAATTTAGACTAGAACTATTATGGCGCTTTGTTCTTAACAGTCTCCACACACCACTGTAGCATTTTTTGAAGCCAGTGTTATTTTGAGAGCACAACAAATGTTTTAAATGGAATATGTTTGAAGTACTTTCCATAATGAGTCAGTCATCAACTGTAATAGAAGTTATATGTGTGAAATTCAAGTATTTTATATGTAGTTTGTGCTGCAAAATATATTATTTTGGTTATACGTAAACTGAGACATTATTTTTATATTTATTATTTTATATAGTATTCAATGCTATTTCATCCATAGACTTAGGACCAGCGTTAAATTTTTTTTCAAAGGCATGTGACAGTTTTCTTTTGCTCTTTTAACTATTGGAAAGTTGGCTAACAGGGATGTAAGAAGTTGAAGTGCTATGAGATAAGTAAAAGAAATAATAGTGGTAGCAGGTCTAAGCATAACTCGTGATTAGTTTCCATATTTATATCTGATTTTTACTATCTGTGAATAAAAGGCGTAAATCTATTGTTCAAGAATTTTAAAGATATCACTTACCCTCATATGAGTGTCACTTTGAAAAGAATAATGTCCTCAGTTTGTCGCTGTAAAAAAGTGGTACCCACTTGTTAACTCAAGCATTCTCTATTCGAGATCAATAACTGAGCCGTTTAAGAGGACAACACGCAGTATGGTGTTGGAAATTTCTAATAAATTCTAAATTAGCATTAAAAGTATTTTGGAGATTAAAAAGAGTAATATCTTCCAATGGCTTTACATTGTACTCACAATCTCATTTTCTATCAAAGGAGCTATGATAACTATAAAATGTGAGCCCCTGAAAACCAAGTAAGTGTGCAAAGTTCACATTTATGTCATATGCTGATTTTTCTGTAAATCAGTCTTTGATGTAATATAACGTATTCTTCGGGATTATTTTTACTATTGCTCCCCTAAGAAACTTTTAGATATTCATATTGAGACTGCCCATGCATTTCTATGCACACACTGTATACCTATTGTATATTGCATATATATCAGAATGTTACACATTAAAATTATGAGATTCTTTTCATTTCATTGTCACCCACTTTGAGAATACATGAAATCACTGTAAATATGAAAGTTAAATTAAATTTTGTGTGACATTAAGTATATGGGTGTTTATCTAAAACAGAGAGAAGAAGAGAGAAAAGGAAGAAAAAAGGAAAACCAAATAATATTATTAAGGTTTTAAAAATTAAATTCTTAGCTAAAAGGAATATTCTAATCTATAAAAGGTTGTAAGGTTTTACAAATGGATTCCTATTTTTATTATTTTGCCATAAGTTCTCATGTAGCCCAGATGTGAGTCAAACTCACTATGTAGCTGAAGATAACCTTGAACCCCTGATCCTCTCAGATTTACCACCCAGATGCTGGGATTACAGACGTGCACCACCACCACAACCCTTGAGTCAGAAATAAATTTCTATAACATCTGGTTCCGTTCAGAATGGCACGTAGAAGGGCGAAACATCTAACTTTGAAAACTAAAGTTATTTCTCTGTTAAAATTTTCCAAATAAGATTTTGTTCCAACTTGGCTATGCACATGGAGGCTGGGTGGTTCTGATTTGAGATGTACATGGGCTTAGTTATTGGAGTTCTCATTTTTGTCCACGAGTGAAATATGTTTGATTTCATACCCAGAAAAAGTAACAGAGAATTGGGTAGAAGTTAAAAACCAAAGAACGTTACCATCCGGGTGACTGAAAAAACTGAGTTGCGTGATATAGGCAGGAAGGTTTGTAATTACTTTATATTGCAAAGATCACTTTTCTTCAGTGCCAAAAGTCTAACACAGGCAGACTACGGCTGTGTCATTAACAGGGCACTCCTTTGCTGTGGAGTGGAGTCAGAAGTAATCCCTTATGATGTAGCAGAATGACTACTGGGGAGGTACCAAAACATAGCACTTAACAAGGAAAATGATCATTTAAACTAAAAGGCAAATCTCTATCAAACACACAAACCCACATTAAATCTAACACAACCCTAAATTATTTTTCATATATTTGGGCACACACCATAAACAAATCAGCGTTTAAATGTAGAAAAGCAATCAAGACGATGTCTTACTTAGTTCATCTCTTTGTGCAACTTTCATAAATATAATTTCAGAGATTTTCAGTAATTGCTGATTTTGTGAGCATGAGTGACTGTTCAAGAGTGTTTATGTGTATAGAAAAACACAGCCATTCTTGATACTGAATTAAATTTCTAATGTTTAACAATTAAAAATATTTCAATTGCACAAAACAGGATTTAATGGGAATCAATAAAAATCAGCATTGCCTAAGTCATCCCCTTCAGGCCTTAACTGTCTTTCATATTAATTAGCAAGCATTAATTGAGCAGTTACATGGTGTCAGCACAAGATGTCAACATTCACCCTTCTCTGCTCTGACAGGCTTTGTGCAAGGAGAATGAGGAGCTCATCCTCTCCATCACCTATGACAGCTTCAGGAGACGAACATAGGCACTGACGGCCAGCAAGGCAGAATAAGGACCAACAATTATGAAGAGGGATAGTAAATAGTTCTGAATTTCCCACCTGTGCTCTGCATTCCTGGCATGTCTGCCTCAAGCTTTCAGGGGAAAGAATGCAAAAGAGTACTACTGTTAGAAAAGTCTTATGACAGAAATACTCCATTTGTGACAGGAAAAAGTCAAAAGAGAATATGATTTAAGTTGACATAACTTAAATTGAAACATATATTTTCATTATAATGACAGCTATGGTACAGCATTAAATATATAATCTTTGATATATTAATTGTCCATTATATATTTAAATGATTTTAACTCACTGAAATTCACATTGTAACCTTAGTAACTTAATAAATGGAGACAAGGCTTACAAAAGGAAACCTTTGCCTCATTTATTTTCTAAGATGTTCAGATTATTAAAAACAGCAATGGCAGAGTGCTGTAATGTGCATAGGGAAGGAAAACCCAGAATCCTTTGGCTAAAAATGATAGCATTTCCATCAGGCTTTAGGGTGTGTGGATGTAGTTCAATGCTGTGGACTCTCCTGGCATGTATTGGGACCTGTTTTGTTCCCCAGCTCTGAAATAAATGAATGCATAAACATAAATTGCTTGGTATTTAATAAGTATCTCCAATTTTATAAGTTACTTAAAATAGATGAGCCGTCCTCTCTTCGCTGCAAACAAACCAAAGCAAAGATTATAATAGGATTTCTATCACTTGATTTATGAGAAATATATGACTAAAAAGTTTTAAAAAGAAAGTAGCAAAAAACCTTATAGTAGACTGTACCAACCTGACACTCTGAGGATTCTTATAATTGTATTAGCAAGCATAAATAAAAATGTTAGTTACTATTAAGTGTTCATGGTGATGGTTCCTCTGTAGTTCATGTCTTCTCAAAGTAAAAAATTTAGCTAAAGGGCACACGTCCTCCCTAGAGTACTATAAAAACTGTTTCAGACTCTTCAAATTCTGGGGCTGGTCTGGCAGGTCTCTCTCAATTCTCTTAGATAGAAATTTAGGTTTGATACCACATTTCAACTCCCAACTCTAAGGTGTGACCGATAATTATTATATGTGCTCTTTCTCCTTTGATCCTAGATGCTTTGGGAGTCCTCGGTTACAGTGCAGACAGTGCAAAGTTCAAGAAACACATCACATAAAAGCAGTCCAAAACAGAGAACAGAGATGGCATCCGGAAACGCCAGTCACAGAGGTATGACTGTCTTAAGGCGGCTGACCCCAAGTTCCCGAGGAACATGTTTGTCCAAAAGCTCCAACAGAAGGTCTTGAGGATGAGGCAGGCAAACAATGTGAAGGTGCTGAGTGCAGGTGCCTATGCCAGGAAGGCCACTGGGAAGCCTAAGGAGGCTTAGTCCTCACGGCAAAGGTCCCAGCAGCAAGCTCTGCCCTCTTGCTCTCATGGGTTTCCCCAAGCTTCCTGGCTTCCAAAAGCTCAGACCTAAACCAAGGTAGAGGCTGCAGGTCCCACCAGGCCCAGGCTGTAGCTTCTGCTCCAGATCTAGCCCTGTTCTGTGTTCTTTTCACAAATAAACTTGAGGCAAGTTCTCTTTTTAAAAAGTTAAAATGATTTCAGCTTTTACATTTTATTTTTTGAGTTATTTTACAGTCCCAGGAATCAAAGCCAGGATCTCACATATGTTAGGCAAGCACTGTACACTGAGCTAAACCCCTAGCCTGCTGCTTGTATTTGAGAACAAAGAGCGTTAGCTACTACAGAGAAAACTAATGAGGTATTGTATATATAGCATTTTGCAGCAATAGTAGCATACAGCATGAGCTCAATCAGTGTGAATCATTATTTTTCTGGAGAAGTCGAGGTATAAGGTAGTGATAAACCCAGGCACGTTGTCTCGATGCTTTCGCTCCCTGTAATCTTCATGGGTTTTATAAAACTGCACCCATGCTGATGGACCTGCTTCCCTTTTTAGTTGACATTCAACAGACTGCATCCTCAGGTGTGTGTCAGAACGAAGCCTCCTTCGCTCCTTGTTAGGCCCATGATTACTAGAGCTGGCTTACCCATCTCTGGGCTGTGTGGGCTTGAACAACTTTTCTTCCTTCAGAGTGAATTTTATGGTGTTTTGGTGCTCGATTAGGAGGACCTGAGTGTCTCAGGCTCTGTCTTCTGATCATACTGCATTGTAATACTCTGGCAACATTTTACATCTTTGCCTTAGTGTCCTGTCACCTACTTGAATGAGGAAATGAATGTTTTCTAGTTCCCTGTTGAGAGTCATGTGGGGACCCCCTGCAGCCAGATTCCTAGCAATTCCTTCCACAGAGGGAATTTTGAAGTTCATTCCAGTTTGGTTTTTTTAAACCTAAAGATCAAAAATGAAAACAGCCCAGGTGTTCTGTGACTTAAGTACTTGGGAAGCTGAAGTGGGTAGATAGTGAATTGGAGACTGGGCTACATAGGAATATGAATCAAACTCAGTTTGCATAATGAGGCCTTCTTTAAAAACAACAACAGCAACAACAAAAAAGAGAACTAAAGTAATCACTAATGAACAAATTGAAAATAAAGTATCTACAGAGGAAGGGCAATGGCTATGGCAACACTGGCCACAAATACAGTAAAAGGTAAGTAGGTAGTGCAGACTGATAGTTCCAGATGCCCATGTTGAGCTCTCTTAAACTCCTGCTCTTTTTTCTCAAATATATAGGCCTTGTTTTGCGTTATTAAGATAGGGTCTCACTATGTAGCCTTGGCTTGCCTGAAACTTACAATGTAGACCAAACTGGCCTCAAACTCACAGAGATCTACCTGCATCTGCCTCCTGAATGCTGGGATCAAAGGTGCTTGCCTAGCTAATTTGCAGTTATCTTAACCTCCACACAAGGACAGCCAACAGAATAATAAATTATAAACAAGAAAAGGTTTCTAACAGCAAATAGGCTATTCAACTAATAGATATGCATAAACTAAAATTAATGTTTTCACTACAATATAGAATATTTTTCATGCAGTTTTATTTTTTAAAATGAAGATTTATAATTCGGATGCCTAGAGATATTTTCCAAAGTTATATTTCAATTTGCATCTTTCTAATCGAGGATAACAGTGAGAAAGCCCAGTCTTAAGACTGGAGAGTAACATAAAATATATACTCTACATTCTGGCCAGAGATCATTCAATAAAAGGAAATGAATATATACGAAAAATGTTCAGAGATAATTATGCTAGTTTTTCAGCCTAAATACCTTGGAATTTGCAAAGACAGCTCTTAGACAAAAGGGATACCACTGAAATTCAGTGCAATAGATTTCTCCATTGAAAGTGACAGGAACATCTCTCTCAATATTACTTAGCTAATGAAGGAATAGATCTGCTGTGAAGTTCCTAGGAGGCTCATTTTCTTGAGTACAGTAGTAAAAGTTAGCTGATGAATGACCTAAACTGGTTAATGTGTCTCCTTATAACTTCAGAGCAGCAAGGCATATCCAAGCAAGTACTGAAGAAGTTATCCTCGAGAGGCCCCGGTGTCCTTGCAGGTTGTCAGAGGCAATGAGCCAGGTTTATTTCAAATGGCTCCTTAAATGAACATTTATTTTGTACCAGTAACATGTTTTTGATTAACAGCTCCTTTTGAGTAATTTGCTTCCCAAAACAGCCCAATAAAGGACTCACTTAAAACATAATTAAAAGCATGTTATTGCTAGTAGTTAATACTGATTAAAACAGGCATTAAGACAATTACCGTTGAAGGAAAGTAAACACCTCTTAGTACGGAATCCATCCTTACTGTTTTTAAGCATCACACAGAGAAAGGGCTATATGATAAACGCCAGCAAGTTCTCGTTCTTTTTGCAGTAACAAAGTATGTTCCCATTGTGTTTATTTTAATGAATGTACAGGCTCTTAATTAGGTGGTCTGTTGACATTTTAGTTTTTCTTTGTGCTTTGTGTAGGAAACATTCTTGTATGCCACAGGGTAAAAGCTCATTTCTAATGGATCAGAGCTGAATTTGAGTGAGGACAGCTTCCATGTTGTTTCCTATTCATAGGATTTAAGTCCTCACTTTCCTTGACTCTCCTTTCATTCCCTCAGCACTTGAAACTCTTAGACACATTGGAAACTGCATTGTAACCTGGTGCTTTCATTACTATTATTTGGTGCCTTTGATGCATTTGCTTGTATGTTGCTACTTGTTCAAGCCATGTTCTGTTGTGCTGTGGCAAGCAAAGAGAGATTTTTTAAGTGATTTCTTCTATTTCTTAAAACATATTTAAAAACTTGCCACCATGGAAATTGGTATTATATATAAAATAAGTACCTCGAGGTTTTCATAATCACAATGTTTTGTATCAAATTATGACTTTTCAAAAGTTGTGTAGGTAATGTGAGAAGAACGTGTTTTCTATGACTATTTCATTGAAAATGAAAATACTGAAAACAGCCTGGATTTCATACGACCTATTTTACTTTCTGAAATGTTTTTTGTTAAGACCAATTTTTGATACTTAAACATAATCTCTTTTATTTTTTTTTTTCTATTCAAGATGGTATACAGTGGAAGGAAGTGTAATTTTCCAGTTTCAGTGTTTGTATACGTAACTCAAATGAAAGTACCTTTGGAGAACAGACTTACAAAAGTTATCCTAAAACTTAGCACAAAGCATTGCAGATAAAACTCTGCCACCATCATTTGTTTCAGATTTCCATTCTGCAGCAGGGGCTCCAGGATCATCAACACACAGACAGCATTCACCAAGCCCTGTGGCCACCTGCATTTATCCAATTTGTCACTTACTCGACAGATGCAGACAAGGGTAAGGGTCACTGTTGTGTTTAAGGACCAGCTTGCAAATTATGCAAAGCTTTTGAAAAAAAAAAAAAAGGAAAAAGAGAAAAAAAGTCTTTTGAGGCAGCAGGTAGTCGAACATTTTTTGGAAAGGGCAGAGGGGAGATAAATAGGGAAAGGATGAGAAGTCTTTGGTCATATTTGATATTGATAGCTTCTTCTTTCTACTTCAGGCTCCTCCGGATGATTCCAAGAGCTTTCTAAAATGTCTTCCCTTTCTACTTTGGTTAATCCCTCACTCTTGCCATCAGAATTATGGCTCTAAAATGCAAATACAATCATAGTCAATCCTTACTTTACATATTTCTATGATTCATATCAATTCTTTTGACAAAGTATATGGTCTTTAATTTCTAACCTCAAAGTATATTTTGTCTGATTTTCTGAGCTGACACCCCCTGGACATCTGAAACTGCCTCACTAATCAAAATCCTTTCTCTTCTCTAAGTATGCCTTCAACACACAATTGTAGTTTTAGATCCCAAAGTTCTTTTCATTCTGCTTGGGTTGCTTTTCCCCACAATAGTCTATTTAAACCTGAGCTTTCTTATTTAGCAAACAAAAATACAAGATACCCAACTACTTTTAAATTTCAAAAAACAACAGATAATTTTTAGTGTCCCACACAACACAAATACGTACTTTTCCCTGCATTATTGGTATTGTCCTAGTATGCATATGTATTTACAACCATGTAATAACAAAATGGACTTTGCTGCTACCACACAGAATGCCCTGAGCTTGTTAGGTAACAGGTGAGCAATCGGCTAAGTAGAAACCCTGGCTCAGAAATCTTATTTAAATGCTTAGAGCTTCAGTTTCTTCATCTGTAAATGGAGAAATTAAAATGAAGCTAAAAACAATGGATCACTGGGAATGAGTAAATATAAATACAGATCTCTGGAAAGTGTATAGCAAGCTTCACCTAAAAGACAGACTCTAGGGGCTAGTGAGATGATGGCTCAGGGATTAAGAGCACTGATTTGCCCTGATACAAGAAACAGGTTAAATTCTTAGCACCCACACAAAGGTTAACAACTGTCCATAACACCAGTTCCAGAGTATCCGATGCCCTCCTCTGACCTCTGTGGCCATTGTACACATGGGTGCACTTACATACATTCAGGCAAAACACTTATACACTCTATATAGGTCTATATATATGTATATATATATATATATATACACACACACATATGTTTTAGATAATTAATGTTTTAAAAAATATAGATTCTATATGAAACTCAAATGTAAGCATTAACATTAAACATCTCTGTCAGTAATCATAAAGCATCCATGAATATAAGTGTCTTGGATAGCCCCTCTTTTTTCTGAGGCCCAGGATAACACCTCATGGAAAAATACCAACCACGTGGCCTAACAAGCGAGAACAGGAAGAAGCCTGCTCAGGGATTTACTACCTTGGATTTAAGATTTAGGGTTCCCTGTAAGTAATTATAATCCTGGGGCCACAGTTCAACAGGTTTTCTTTCCATATGGCTCTCTGTGTCTCTGGCTTTAATAGCAATCCCTCTTTTCTTTTTTTTTCTTATGCTCTGAACTTTGAAACTTCCCACTTTGAAACTTTGAAACTTCCACTGTTATTTTACTCTCAGAGTAACTACATTTGTCCGTATCTTTGAAAACTTTTCACTGATTAAGCATTTCTCAGTGGTTCCCATTCATCCTTTCAAGGACCGTGGCTAAATAAGTACTTATAAGAAGTAATTTGATTTTTTTATTGAAACATTCCTGCTTCCAAATTTGTTTTATAATTTTTTAACATGGTCATCACAAATGGCTATTTGAATTATATTTCATCAAGGATATTATTTTTACTTCATTGCAATCTACTTTGCTTCTATTTATTTGAATAACGATCGAAATGCTAAAGGAAGTCCCCTTTTCTGGTGTCAGAAGCCAAAGCTGCTTCATCTAGATTTCATACTGGGCAAAAGAGATGGGGATTAACTGAACAGTAATTCATTGGCCTGCTTGGAAGCCGAGCTACTAAAACAGTCATTTGGATTCTGGAAGAACTTATTTAAACTACAACCTGTTCTATTTACAGGAACTTATTTGTTTTGACAAGTCAGACAGAGCAATGCAATTGTTGTTCCCCACAGCAATTATTTTTATTTCACATTCAGAAATTGTGGGCAAAGTGGGGAATGTATAGGTAAAAATAAGGCAAAAGATAAGAAAATGTTTTGTTTTGTTTTTTGTATTACCTGTGGTGCTTTTCTCTTTGTAAACTCCCCATAAGTTCAAATGTGCAGATGTAACAGTAAATGAGAAAGAGTGAGGAGATAGAAGAGTGAAACACACAAGTGCCAGAGAGGGAAAGAAAGAACGAGGTGGGGAAAACCAGAAAAGTTTGGCATCTCAGTTTTTTCTATATAAGGAAAGTTTGGTTGTTTTGATTGCTCTTAAAAAAAAAAAAAATCTGTTCTGAATTGATTGAAACGATTCTTTTCCATTTCTGTGTTGGAAAATATCGTGCATTTATTTAAGGTGTACATTTAATATTTTATTTTGATGATAAAGCAATATTATTATCACTTACTGTCAAGATAATTCATTGGTTACAATTATGCTTACAGTTGTAATGACAATATATCTATTTAAACAACATTTTAGTAAATTACAGTTATATTGCGATAAACTCAGAGATGCTAATCCTATATCCAGTGCAGTCAATACTTGAAAAATCCATGTTTTATTTCTATTTACTCCTTTTGACCATGTTAGCTTTGCTTATATACAAGAAGACAGATGTTTGAAAGCTTAAAATAATAAAAATCAACATATCCTCATTAGCTAATTAATAACAATAATGTTTGAAATTTTTATTCTCAAAATGAGGTCTCAGGACAAATTCTGTGCAAATTACACTTCACAAACATATGGCACATTTCAGATATTCAAACACCAATCAATTATTGGGGGATCTTATGATGAAAAGACTGACTATGGTAATTATGAAATTTATTTTTCAAAATCCCAACAAAACATTTAAACTTAAGTGAGTTTTCTATTTCCCAGTCAATTACTGGCAAACTAGCAGTAAACGCAGCACCCTTTGTAAACAAGTAGCTGCAGTACTCAGACAGCCATCATTCTACAACAGTGTAAGCTCAGAGGAACCAGGTCTGCATGGCAGAAAGCAAAAAGTAATGGAAGTAATGTGAACAGTAATGATTCAGAGATAAAAGGAGAATGTGTTCCAGAATTAAGATTTACTGAGCCAATAACTTCTATGAGAGTGCATGGTATCGGTGGGGTGTAGAAGTTTTATAAATTGCACAAATAGCTAAAAGATAAAGTGCTGAAACTGCAGGCAGAATGCCTCATCAATAATTTCACACTTTTTGTCTTTCTCCTGGTTTCCCGTTTTTCACTCTGCTAGGCATAGCCTTTGTCTCCTACCATCCAATTGATTGGCATGCAGAGGTTATTCTAGACTGTAAGAATGGACTCTCATCTTGGGGCTAAAAGGAAGGGGGCTGGTTCTTTTAAGAATGTGTCCAAATAAGCATGCTCTGACTTCTTCCTTTCAAATTTGCATCCTTTTTGTCTCCTTCACTTGTCCTATTGCTCTAGCTAAGATTCCAAACAGGATATTGAACAAGTATATAGAGAGAAGATATTCTTAATTTGTTCCTGATTTTACTGGAAGTGTTTCAAGTTTTCCTCCATTTAGCATGAGGTACCCTGCTGTTTTGTTGTACATTATCTCTAGTGTTTACAGATGTATCACTTGCAGTTTTAAATTCTCCAGAACTTTTACACTGAGAACATGTTGGACTTTGCCAATGGACTTTTCTGCAACAAATGAGATGATCAGGTGGTTGCTGCCCTTAAGCATATTTATGTGGCCAATTACATTTATTGATTTATGCATGTTGAACCATCCCTGCATCTCTCTCTGAGATGAAGCCTAATTGATCATGTTGGATAATCTTTTGGATGTGCTCTTGAATTTGGGTCACAAGTATTTTCCTGAGAATTTTTACTTCCATGTTCATCAGAAAAATTGACCTATAATTTTTGGTTTTGTCCTTGTTGGGTCTTTGGTATTTTACAGACTAATTTGGAGATTACTGGTCTACTTATTTTTTGAAGATTTAGAAAAATTCTGAGCTGCGTCCCTTTGCCTTTGGGCTTGTTTCACTTGGTATAGTTTACTGTTTTTACCTCATTGGTTACATGAGTGTATTTAAATTAGTCATTCATTTTTATTTAAATTTGGTAGTTCATATATATTTAGAAATTTACGTATTTATTTTAGATTTTCCAGTTTATGGGACTATAGATGCACAAAATATGTCCTTATAATTTATTGCATTTCCTCAATTTCTGTTGCAATGTTTCTCTTTTCAACTCTGATTTTATTAATTTGGTTCTCTCTTTATTTTGGTTAATTTGGCTAAAGGTTTGACATTCTTACTAATCTTTTGTTTCTTTGATTCTGAAGAGTTTAAATGGAATTTTCCTCTAATGGAGAGACAATGATTCTACTGGACACCACAGGCTAGCAAATAAAAAGCCCAGTTCCAGAAATGGGGTTTTTCCTTTGTAATTGTTGATCAGTAGGTTTCTGTAGACTTCTAAACCTTATAGGCTATAATCAATATCTTTCTTACCTTCTAGAACTTGATGGGAAGACCCTATTGCTGAAGACACCACAACTTTGAGTTGTAGAAAATGGAGAAGTCAAGCTAGTACTAACCTTGAAGTTTCATCCCTACCAGTTGGCTTTCATTGTACTGGATGGTGCTATGTACACTACCAGAAGAGAAAAGTAATCATCAAGGTTACCTAGCTGTGAGCCCTTTGAGCTACAATAACAAATCGCCTGGCACATATGCTCGCCGATACAATAACAGCATGAATATTATGGGAGTAGCCAACCACTTTCTGATTGAATTTAAAGCCTGCTCCACGAAACTAACTCTATCCCTGATACCATTATCAGTGCCAAGAACCTAAAGCTACATAAGTCATAGACCCTTAAGGGCAACCTACTATCTGTTTTCTGTTTAATCAGCATAGACTTAAACAGGCTCCAAATGACTTACTCATAGACAACATAAATTGTGAATAACAGCTCCTATCAGAGACGCTTCTTATTTCAGTAAGTAACACACAGACTCAAAACTTTCAATGTGTAGAGAATCAGAGACTGCAGAGTGCTCAGTCCTAAGTGGAACACATATATCATACTCCTCAAAGTTTAGGGCTGATCAAGGTAGAGGGACCAGAAAGATTGTTAGAGCCAGAGGCAGCAGATGAATAACTATAAAAAACAATGTTTTCTGGACATAGCAAGACAGTTGCACATATGAATTCTCGCAATCGTGACAGCAAACATATAACCTCAAACATCCAGGATAGAAGAGACAGGTTGTCATGAACTTCCACCCCTAATTGAGGCATTGTTTTCAACTGATAGCTTCTGGGAGAGATAATCAGTTTTTCTTTAAGTGTGTAACTCCTAGTAGATTCACCATGTTCCAGGGGATGGCCCCACAACTGAGAACATTTGGGCAACACACATTTGACTGGATGAGCTTAAAAAACAGAGGACATGAGTTTGGGAGGGTAAGATGGTGGTAGATTTAGGAGGAATTGTGGAAGGTGATGATCAAATTACATTGTATCGAGTTCTCAAGAGATTAATAAATATGTTATCTTTTATTAAACTATATATAAGTAGCTGAAATGTAAGGAAAAAACTGTAGCAAAAGTAACTTTTTGCAATTATTCAGCTTATGAACAGTCCAGAAATGGATTCTTCAAATTAATGTATTTCATACCTAAAGAACTTGTCCAGTATATTTTTAGAATTTGCCTAATTGGTGAAGGGTTGTGGAATCATGGAAAATAATCATATACAAAACTCCTGACATTTTAATCACAGAATTTTCTGCAATACCTGGAAGAAATTGTCAAGTAATTTACTCAGGAACAATTAAGAAATTGACACTTCCCAACAAAATGACTTGGTTGCTGCTTATTTCAGACCTGGACCACCAAAAAAAAAAAAAGAGAGAAATCATTGAAATGCATCGTTTGTTCTAAAGGGAAACGTGGATGTACATGTAGTATACAGATATGTGTGAGGACATGCGTTCATGCAAAATTGTATGTCTCTGATGA
Source organism: Nannospalax galili (assembly GCF_000622305.1). Classification (NCBI taxonomy): domain Eukaryota; kingdom Metazoa; phylum Chordata; class Mammalia; order Rodentia; family Spalacidae; genus Nannospalax; species Nannospalax galili. The sequence goes on from NW_008360320.1 coordinate 6,189,067, forward strand.
AGAAAGTTCATTTTCATTATCCTCCAAAATATCAATAGAATATTTATGAAAATGAAATATCTATAGCAAAATAACATGATGTTATCTCATAGCCAACAGTTTATGAAATCGAGGTGAAATTTAGACCATACTATAAGACAAATATCAATCATTTTGTAACAACCCAGCTGAAACTGGATTAAACCATATATGCAGAAAATATTAACAATTAGTATATTCCTTCTAGTAGGCTCTCAGTTATGGAGCTGAATAAAGTAAATGTGGAATTAAATCACAAATGAAAGTCAAATAATCTGAATGAAAATTACATAAAAGATTATTTTAATAATCTGTTGAAAGTCTTTTTATCTTATTTTGTTCCTAATTTCTCATGTTTATAAATCAGTTTCTAAAAATTGTATCAAATTATCAAAGAGTGACTGAAAGAAGTGTACTAAGTATCTTCTCAAACTACTTAAAAGATCTAATATAAAATCAATGAAATAAAGCTTTGATAAAATTTCATTCTTTTCTCATCTGTTCCTCATCCATTGGGCTTCTCTATAGAGTTGTCACTCTTGTTTCTGAAATGTCAACCAAAAATAAAAATAAATAGATAAATAAGTGACTTTGCATGAGAAATTTAATAAACATAGATTTCCATCATGGCAACATATATGAATGACATTCTCTTAGAATTATTCTTTGCCAAAACTTGACAAAAATACAAGCATACAATTATTTCAGACTATTCAGTTTTCTATGCTCCAGTTTTCTATGAAGAGCTTGAAAATCTGTCCTTAATAACGAAATAGTGGAGAAATACATTTATAGAAGCATCCTGAAGATCAGACCCTCTAAGTGTGACAGTCCATCAAGGACTTCACATTGCTCACTGATTCCAAAGTGCTTTAAAACAGATTTCCTTGTTCTTACATTGGAAAACATCACGCTAAAATAGTAATCACAGTGTTCTCTAAAATCAATGTTATTTGGATAGTAACCAATGCACATATCTCATTTTAAGATAATAATCTAATATGTTTAGAAAAATTTTATATGAGTTGTACATTCTCGGGTTCCTATGGAGAAATAATTCCTGTCAATTCTTTATATAGACACCAATGCCATATAAGAAACAGATTCAGAATATTTTCCTGGCAAACAAGTCTAAAAAACTAAGAACCTTTTGTTCTGTCTTTTAGACTAGTTCCGTGGCAAGGTTTGCTGTTACAATGAATTTGTGGGAAGTTGAACAATGCATGCATATTTTGCTATATTGAACTATCTAGAAAGATTATTGTGCATTACACATGAATAGAAACAAAGATTTCTCCTTGTGTTAAGCATGGCCATTTGTGTGAGTTTATTTTATTTTATTTTATTTTTATTACCTAGGCTTGGAGCAATTTTTACAAAATAGACTCATAGCAAACATGTAAAAGCAGAATGTAAAGCACATTCCCCATAAAGTGCTTGCACAGCACAGAAATGTAAAATTTTGGCATCCAGTCAGTTTTGTGTGGTATATAAAAAATCCCTCATCTATTTAAATCTGCTGTATTTTACATCGTTTTATGTAAAACCTTAAGTGGAACTGATGGTTGATCCCCACTGACTGGTCATGTGACACCTTGTAGGTTGGGGAGCTCTCACTCTGTTCTGTTTCATATCAGTGCACCTCAACTCTGGGCATGTGGGGCCAATTTGTTCCCTCTGAAGAGAAAGGAGAGGGGGCTTGCATTTAATTTAAGCCTTGACATAAGGTTTAATTTGCTAAAAAGGAGAGCTCTGCCATTGTAAATCCTGGAGGAGCTGCTCAGGTTGGGGAAGTTGTCAGCCCAATCTGCTTTAAACATCATTTGATGTGTTTGTTAGAGGAACTAATATTTTCCAAACCTCATTCACCTAATTGAATGGATGTTTAACTGCAAATATGATTCTATTCTTCATTCTGATCAGCTTTTTAGTTTTTGAGTAAAGTATGATAGATTACATGAAATTTTCATATGACATATGTGTATACAGTAGGTATTCAGATTTGGGAATATGAGCATGACATTTTTGGAAGGGAAAAGCTTACCTTATGATTTTATATCACGATAAGAACATAAGTGAGAGAAATGCAATTAGCTTCAGTGGGATGAAAGGAGGGCAAAATATAAGCCACTGCTAGCTGTGAAGATTACTTACCTTCAGAGGATCTAAACAGTCCTTGCTTGAAATATATATACATTTAGGAAGATTGACTCATATTGCCTCATAAATTATTCTTGGACAGTTTCTTATGGATGAACAGGTGAATTCTTAACGTTCTTGCTTCATTGTACTTCTTACAGCATTAGCAAATTGATGGCGCTTGAGAGAACATTCTATAAGAGTGGATAAGAGCCATGCATAGAATTTACACTGCAACCCACATATAGTCTGTATCTCATCTTACTGTTGCCACTCCTACTATATCAATATCTACTCAGTTAGAAATATAGGCACAAATATAACTAGAATTTTTACCTACGCATGCGTGTGGGACTCACACTGTGTTGTTTACGAATGTGACATTATAAATCAATACAGTGCAACTTTAAAATAACTGTGTTTATCTAGTGCTATCCTTTCTGTGTTTACATATGACATAGTTAGCTATTTGTTATTTCCTGTGATTGTGAACAAGGTACATAAATTGTGTTTAAATGTGATCACACTTCTGTGGGGTTTTTAGTGTTAATCTGCATGGCTGCAAGCAAAGAGTTCTTGTTATGACTGGAAGTTAAGAAAATACTTTAATGACTAATGGATTATAAAAATGAAGATCACTTATTTTGCTCAGATATTTGAAAATTTGAACAAGCTTCCATGAATATTGATACTTAAAATATCATTATCAGAGATACATAGATGAATGTTTTTATATTATGAAGGCGAATGCTCGTTTTATGGGCTATGACCTGGTATGTAGAAGAGAAAGGAAATCAGAAGAGGAAGAACATTGCCATATCTTGTGCTATCAAGGAACACTGAGCACTGCAGGGGCACCAAGAACTCAGAGTAAGAGTACTGGATTTCCAGCAGAAACTATGCACATGGTGGGTAAAGAAGACAGCATCCTACTGGGGTAAATTAGTATTCAATATTTAGCTTTAGAGCAATTTAACATAATGAAAATATTCATGGACGGACATGGTAATTTTTTTCAGTAAATATTTGTATAGTTAATGGAACTAACAAAGAAAAAAAATGGAACAAAGAGATTGGATAAGAAACATTTATCTGAGAAATAACAGAACAATATCTTTATGTAAAGGCAGTTAAATTTGCTTAATGATACCCTAGTTATATAGATCTATATTCACTAATAGCAAGGAAAATCAAAAGCTAGAATTCTTCCATAAGTTTGATTTCACTCTGTGTGTAACACTGGAGCACTAAGGTAATAAAAATAGGCAGTGGTGCTAGTTTCACAAAGAAAGTTGTTATGGTTTAGGTAAGCATTCCCCTAAGTCCTAGATGTTAAAAACTTGATTCATAGCCCATAGGTGCAGACCTCTTGAGATAACACCTAGTTAGAAGTCTTCCATCTGTTTTTTATAGGAATATTGGAGCTCCTCTCCTTCTCTTAGCTTCCTCTGCTGTGTTTCCAACCATGATGTTATGCCTCACTATAGGCCTGAAAGTAGTGGATCAGGTATCCATGGGCTGTATCCCCCAGGACTGTAAACCAAAGTAAACCATTCCTCAGTATCATTTGATTATCTAATACATTTTGTCAGAGTGATGGATTACTGAAAGAGATTTGCACATTTTTACATATATGTGTAAAAGTATATAGACATCACTTGCATTTAGAATTTCCCAATATGTTTTTGTGCTTTAGCCAAAGGTATCAAGACCAAAGCAAAGCAAATTCATCAACCACTATCACTAAAAGAAAACAAACAAGCAGCAACAGCCTAAAATAAAAATAAACAACAACAAAAACCTCACACAAATGTAGAACTCATAGTTTAGTCAAAGAGGGCTGAGAATATTTGAACTTGGGTATGACTGCAATACCACACACAGCATTCTTTGCGTGCTTCTTACATGCCAGGTCCAGATTAAATAATAGTTATGAAACTTTTTTGTAATTCTCTCAGCAGCACTAACTTGTATGAACTGTCATATTTTCTTTCTTATGTATGAAGGAACTGGGATACAGGAATGGCTTTATTTTCATATAGTCACATAGTGGTTACTGCATAGTAGTAAATATTTAGAAATGTATCTGGGTAATCTAACTCCAGTTTTTCACTTTAATTATGCTTATAAAGTTGGGACTGTGGATGGACCTCAGTCATATGATGTTGATTTACAGCCTTAACACTGGGAATGAAAGCACAGCTCTCCAGGGTCACAAAACACTTTTTTTCTGTCTAATCTTACAATGTAATTCCTCACCCAGACTCCAGTAGACATCAGTATTTACCTTTAGTTGTTTTGTTATAAAGCTACAGATCATTGTGCCATGTAATACTCTGATTTCAATTTAAGAAGCATGTATTAGTGTCTTAATTTGCTATATATATTCTGCTTTATAATGCAATTGACCAAGAAAGGTTGTGGTGCTTTGTCTCATTTGTTAGCCAGTATAAATATACACCCCTTACTTTTCCAGACTCTTTGGCAACATCAAATTAATTTAAAGTGTGTTTCATTTTATCCAGTCTCTGAATCTCTGTTCTTGCTGTTAATAATAATAATTACTCTTTCTTTGCTCCCCGATCAGCTAGTAAATTTCATCAGGTGATCAAACTAGGCAAATGGGATGAAACAGAGATATTAGTTACATTTATATTACTTAAAGCCCTACTATAAAGCATAGTTCTTTCACCTCTGTTACTTTATACAGTATGTGAAATCATGAGCAGCATACACCAAAGCTACAAGGTGTATCTTAGAAAAAAAGATTAAAGCAAAACCCCATAAACCAGCGAACATTTTCTTGCTTGTTAGTTTTGTTATCACATACTTTAAGTGTAATGCCACTATTTTAAACATTTAAAACATCCCAGTTCAGAGACGAATTGTATAAAATATAGCACTTCACTTTAATGGATTCTAGAAACCTTCAGTTTCAGTTAACTGCATCAGTTAACTATTCTTTGCTGTAACAAAATACTTGACAAAAGGAATTGAAGGAAGGATTTTTTTCTGACTCACTATTTGAGGGTGCTGTTTCTCATGGCCAGGAAAGCACAGTGCCGATAGGTAACTGGTCATATTGTCCCCACCATCAGGAAGCATAGAGAGATGAATGCCAGTGATCAGCTTATTTACTGCCCTTTATCTAGTCTGGACTTCCCAGTCCTGGAATAGTGCCACCTACATTCATGGTCGATCTTCCCTTCTCAGTTAACCTTCCTGGAAACACCCTCACAGACTTGGTCAGAGGTATATTTTCTAGGTATTATTAGTCTAGTAAACTTGAAAATGAAGATTAACCATAACAACTTCACAGTTTGTCAATCTGACAATTGTAACATTCTGAGTTTTCCCTAAATTTCTCATTTTTGTCTCATAATGCAAAATAAATTACATAACAGTCTGAATACTATCAAAGAACAGGATTTTTCTCCTGAGACAATTTCTTAACTATGAGTCCTATACAATGGAAAACCCAAGTTTCATGCTTTTAATGTACAATGGCATAGAAGCAACATTCCTATTCCAAAGGGGAGGATTGAGTGCACAGCAAGGAAAAACTGGACCATCCCAAGTCTGAAACTCAGCAGTGCAAACACCAAACCATAACCTTGCAGCTCCATTGCTGGTATTTGGGAGTCCTAATTAAATCACATAGGCTCTGTAGCCTGCGGTAATCCTGGCTTTCCTGCTCTGCTGCCTAGAGCACATGTAACCATTCTCTCTTCTTTGAGCTGGTTCTCCTGTGTATTTACAACCTTCATGGGAGAATATCGCACAGTCCTAAGATCTCCAACACTCTGAAGTCTCAACACAAACTCATGCAGACATAAACCCAGACGAGAAGTGGGGAAATGAACAGCAGATTCCAATCTCAGCTGAAGAAAAAATGGCAGCTGATTACTGCTGGGAGTGGAAGAGCTGATCTTCCTAAACAAGAATCTCTAGACAGGCTGACTAGACCTCAGTGGATGGACTTGCACTGGGGAATATCTGGGGACACTGACTTGACACAGTGGATCTTAACATGGATGACAGAGTATATGGGTTCCAGTGGGAGAAGGGGCTATGGGAGGGTGTCAGTGAGGATGGAAGTATAAAGATGATTAAGATTGTTTGAGGTGTTCTGTATGAAATACACAAAAATTCAATAAAAACAAATAAAGAATCCTTTTTTTTTCTTTTTGGTCTTTTAGAGACAGGGTCTCGCTGTAGCCCCAGCTGACCTGGTACTCGCTATGTAGACCAGGCTGGCCTTGAACTCATAAAGATCCGCCTGCCTCTGCCTCCTGAGTACTGGGATTAAAGGCATGTGCCACCATGCCCAGCCCTATAAAAATTTTTACACAGGGTAGGTGGGATCTGTGAAGACCCACTCCCATCCATTCTATGTAAATGTCAGGTGATCCTGGGATTCAGCAGGTAGGGAGAAAATATTACATGATATCAAACAATAACAGCAGCAGCAACCACAATAACAGCAAAACATTAGTAAAGTCCAGTACAGCATGGACTTTATTACTTATATCAATTATTTTGTCAAAGGAGCTGTCAAGGTTGAATACACTAGTATGGATAGGGAAATTATCTTATTCAGCATCTGTAATCCAGTTATTCTCCATAATTCATACTTCTGTCTAAACCTGGGGCACTGCCGCTGTGATACCATGCATTTTACCTCCCCTGGCCTAGATTCAGTGGGGAGCAGATTGTGTTGTCACTTGCCATGCCAGGCTCCCACAGCATAGGCATAACAAGCTCTGGGCCAGTGCTCTGGCTGGCCTGGCACAGACTTTCCATTGGCCATACTTGCCTGCTGAAAAAGCTCTGGGCTGTGTTTATCTCCTGTTTCCAGGGAAGCAAAGCACACTACATGGTGTGTGTGTGTGTGGGGGGGGGTAGCTGCATATCCCTAGGGCAGACTTAACCTTTTTCACCTGTCCTTCATTCCTTTTCTCATCTCTTTTGTGAACTGTTCTGGCTTTAAAATCTACTAGGCTCCTAAGCACTGGATTTGGCTTTCAGTCATTTAGTGCCCTAGGGACTCAGGTTGCACGCAAATCTTGGAACATTTGTTTTTGTGTGACCTGGGCATGTCTGCTTTTACTTTCTCATAAGTTCTTTCTTTTAAAAATTTTATTATTTTATTATTTTTTATGTGTATGAGTGTATTATCTGCATGTCTGTGAGTACACCGTGTCCTGCAATGCCCACAGAGGTCAGAGGAGGATGTCTAATTACCCAGGAACTGGAGTTACAAATGGTTCTTAACCACCATGTTGGCTCTGGGAATGGATCCCAGGTCCTCTGCAAGAGCAACCAGTGCTCTTAACCACTGAGCCGTCTCTCTAGCCTCCATCTCATCAGTTTTTGACTCTTCCTACTTTATAAACCTAATATGCATGCCAGTATAAATCATTCATATCTGCTAGAGGCCCTCCTAACTTGTATATTACATCCTATTGAGCTGAGCAAAGTTATTAAAGTACCATACAATTCTCAAGGTCCTTGCTGAGTAACTTTTCCTTAACTCTCCTGTCACACATCTATGTGTTTCTATCAAACACCACCTCTCACACACCCTTTCTTTCTGCAATGCCCGTGCCTCCTTTACTGTCTTCTAGTTCTGAGATTCATGGAGACATCAACAGGGAATAATCAGCTACTCATAATGGCTCTTATGGGCCAGTTCATCAGAAACGTTTCTCTCATATTGCCTCATGTAACGAAACCTTTTTACTCCAGAAGATGTGAACAATTATGTTACCCAGATTATTTTCACAGTAGTGAAAAGGAGAAATAATCTTACCTACTCCATGTCCCACAGCCTTGCTAATACAACTGTGAGAGGTTCTTCCTTACTTAAGAATCTGCTTTTGTAGTTTCCTATACTGGAAAATTACTAAGGCCACCCTTTCCATGCTTGATCATGTACTTTTCTCTTTCTTTATTTGAGTGAGACAGTGGTTAACACATTGTCTCAACTTTACCTTGCTGTCTCCCTCTTTTTTTCCATTTATTCCCATTAATTTCAAGTATTTGGATCCAAGCAAGGGCTCTTTAGCACAGATCTAATTCACACTCTTTCCCTTATGTCCCACCAGCTGTAAGAAATGGCAAGCCAAGACCTCCATCTAATACTCACTTTTCTCGACTTTTCCTGCCAAATTGGAGACTAATTTGGAGGATAGCATTGGCATGCCTTTTTCTTGTTATGATTTTTCCATTACACAGGCAAGACAGCTGAGCCTCAGTTGCACATCTTACTACCCAGAGCAAAGACCTCACAACTGCTATCATAGCCTGCCTACCATAAAATATAGGCTATTTTTGACCACTGTGGAGTGTCTTCATTTAAGACTCCAACCATCAAGGTGATTAGTTGTCCTATACTACCCTGAGAAATAGTTCCGCAGGGACACTGAGATTGTTTTGCTGTGTTAATGTTACATGCTTTATTACCCAGTTCAAGAGCATTTAACTTCCACTACAACAGAGGAACACACCATGTCATACCACCCAAGGAAAGGCAGCTATTTTGGGGTTACCACAATGGATGCTTCATACACAGAAGGATCAGCCTTAGTTTCATGCCTTAAGACCACACAGGATCCACACAACTGTAGTTCCAAGACATGCCTTCAGCTCTCATGGTCCCCAATAGGGAACCAAATGTGTGGATGATTTTTCACTGGGATAAATGAACAAACATCTATTTATCTAAAAGGGACCACTCCCAGCAGATTAAAGCCATTGCTACACCAAACTCTAGGTTGGGGTGTCAATCTGTTTATTAGGGTTACTTATAGGATCATGATGAGAAGATACTTTCAAGGGCATGGATGACTCAAAATGTTGCATTATGAGTGATGATTTTGAAGAGCTGCAAGACCAGAGCTCTCTGTCCAACTGACAAGCAGCTCTACAAAAGTAGCTACTCTCCTAGCATCTGTTCACTATTTTCATAACATTAGGAAGGACCATTGAGGGTCTAACTTTCTGAGTTTCATAAGTCCTATGTGATTTGTTTGCTTCCTGAGCCTTGATTCTTCCTTCTCCTATCAGGAAGAAATGTATAAATTTAAAGGAAATAGCTATACAACATCATGGCTATTCAACTGTAAAAATTTTCAGTGGAAAAATGACTTAAGACTTAAAAATTGTTCATTCTTTCATGATCTATTTACTAACTACCAGTAAGTATGTACTTACAATGTCAATGAACAAAAATTGCACATTTTCTGTCCTCCTTAGGTTTTAGACTTTGATACCAAATGGTCAACAAATAAACATATAGGATGTCAAATAACGAAAAATAGTATGAAATTAAGGGACTAGAAAGCTGGAGACAAAAACATGGTATTTTATGCACCAATTTCCTTAATGGTAGCCCCAATATGATCATATTTAGAAAAGTTGAATAAAATCTATTGTGTGGACATAGAGAATAAAAAAATTCAGGGCAAAGATATCAATACAGTTAACTTCTACACTATAATCTAGTTTTATTAGTTTCCTCTGCCAGTGTTTGGTTGATTATTTAGTCCTTCCATCACATATGTAAAGTAGAATAAAATACACAAACTGTACTGAGCCATCAAATTTGTTCAGAGTTCTAAATTAAGTAACTTTTTATAGTTCCTTATCCTCATTATTGAGGTGTATTTTAACTCACCAAGCTGAATAATACTTATATTTTCTTTTCCACTCACAGTTAATTCTTTAAATATTTTGCCCATAGGTTGATTTTGTTGGAAATCAGTTTACAATGTCTGCATTATTATGACAATAAGAATATCAGTCATTACAAGAGTAAATAGGATTAAATTTTCTGCCCTAAAATCTAATGCCTTGATGCTTGGGGCAGCTAAAGGAAAATATTTCCACTAGCTAAAACAGCTAGAATCTTATGTACGTCATTCAGATTTCATTTGTCTTATATTTGGGGGATTGAATGTTGTGTATATTTTCTTCTTAAACATTTTACAGTTTAATATGTATTAGTCAAAAGCTCCGAATTTCAATGATCGAACAGTCTGTCACATAAGAAATTCCTTTTTTTTTTTTTCTCCTGGAGTCTCTCTCCTCCTCTCTCTGTGCACTCCAATTTGGACCAGCTTATATTAGTACTGATTGATAGCTATCAGCCCAAATTTGCCTGGAAGGATTTCCTGGATATCCTACCCTTCCTTGTATCCAATATCATTAATTTCTATTTTTAAATTTATATGATACCATTCGTGTCCAGATTTTATTTTACTAGACTACATATACAAATAATTTTCACAAAAATTCTATGTAGACACAGTAAAGTTTTAACACCCTGTCTGATAGAATATGTCTGCATGGACCTCACAGTTGAGTAGTACTTTCATATGATATTTAGTTATGAATCAAATTTATAATTTTTTTGTTTTATGTGCATGAGTGTTTTTGCCAGTACGCATGCGCATGATGTGCATACCTATTGTCCCTGGAGGCCAGAGGAGGGCATCAATATCCAGGAATTGGAGTTGCAGATGGTTATTAACCAACATGTGGGTGCTAGGAATGGAACACAAATTCCCTGGAAGAGTAGCAAGTGCTCTTAACCACTGTACTCTCTCAAAATTTGTCTTTCCCTCAATAATGTTCTTTTGTAATCTGATCTAATTGTGGAGACTTTTGATTTGGTTTGTTTATATATGAGTGATTTTTCTTCTTTAGAAGTTTATAGCATCATTATCATTGATATTTTGCTGTTTTTCACAAGGATAATTTAGAGAAATTTATTTTATTATTTTTTTATGTATGAGTATATTGCCTGCATGTATGTAAGGACACCCACGTCATGCAATGTCTGTAGAAGTCAGAAGAGGAGGTCAGATTGCCTAGAAAGGGAGTTACAGATTGTTGTTAGCTGCCATGTGGATGCTGGGAATTGAACCCCTGTCCTCTTTAAGAACAACCAGTGCTCCTAACCACGGAACCATGTCTCCAGATCTGAGAAATATATTTTAGCAAGCAGTGGACATTCACTTAATCAGTCACTAAACCTAAAGAAGAATGAAAAACTTATTAAAGTTCCTGGTAAATTTTTTTTTGACAATACAACATCTCTTTCAATTTTTAAAAAAAATATTTTTACTAATTTTTTGAGAATTTCACATTATGCATTTTGATTATTGTGACCGCCTCCCACAACTCTTCTAATATCCACCACAAATCCCCTTCCCATCAACTTCTTGTCTTTAAAAAAAAATAGAACATCTAGTCTAATTGATGTGGATGAAGTACTCTCATGTGTTGGGGACATACCCTGGAGGTTAGCGGACCTAGCTCATTTATGAATGAGGTCCATGCCCACCTTCTTTTTACAGACTGGGCTTTTGAATGGCTAGAATTTGTTCAGATCTGGAGCATGGTGTCACATCCACTGTGATTTCATGTGCATACCTGCCATCTCGTGTCCAGAAACACAATTTTTCTGTAATTATAAACAACCTCTAGACCTTACAGTCAGTCTACTCCTCTTCAGCAAAGAGCCCTGAGTCTTGGAGAAAGAGTGTGACGTAGATAAATGTCCAGAAAAGGGTGAGCACTCTGTAATCTCTCATTTTCTGCACTTTAGCTAGTTGTGGGTTTCCTTGTTAATTGGTTTATACTGAAAAAAAAATGGTTTCTCTGATGAATGTTGAGAGGTGCAATAATCTATCTAGGAGTATAGTGATATCATTAGGATTCAGCTTAATAGTATTCTAATTAAGCAGAATAATAGTAGTAGGATAACTCCAAGTGTCTACAGCATATAGAGACATGTGTTCTTTTCCCCAATAACAGTGGCAAATATGGGTTCTATCTTGTGCAGAGGACCCTAAATCCAATCATGAAGTGTTTGATTATTCTTATAACATTTGTACCACTATTGAATCAGTGGGCATATCTTGCCAGGCCAGTCATTATTGTAGTTTCAGGGTACACAGCTGGATAATACTGATGATTGTTTTTTTTCTTCTGGTAGCATGTATAGCATCTTCCAGCACTATAAAAGCTACCCAGTAGGGATGAAGCTTCAAGGCCAGTACCAGCTTGATCTCTCCATGTTGTGCAACTCAAGTATATAGTGTCCTCACAAATAATGTGTTACTGTCAAGTTCTTGAGGGTAACTAGGAGCAGTGACCACCTTGGTCAACAACTCCAAAAGAGGTAACCCAGTATAGGCACTGGGCTTTTAATTTGTGGTGTCTAGTAGAGGTATTCTCTAGTAGAGGTTAATGTATTAAAACTTTCTCTCTCTCTCTCTCTCTCTCTCTCTCCATATATACATATATATATAGTTTATGAAGCTTTTAAAATAGTATGTTTGCACATACTCTGTTCAACAGGCCTTTAGTGTTAGTTACCCCTATCCATTTGTCCTGTACTTGCTCTTTACATTCTCCACAACATTTACCCCTTCCTGATCCATTATTTTAATTTCCCTCCTTTATATCACACCATTCTTTTGCTTCTTCCTTGAAGGGATTCCTCATGACCGTTTAGTAGCCTCCTGACTTGTATGAATTTTCCAAATGAAACACATATCTAAAGATTCAAAGCTAGCATCTACATATGAGAAAAACATGAAACATTGGTCTTACTGGATCTGGGCTTCCTCACTCAGGATTATTGCTTTTAGCTAGTCTCCTCAAGAAATTATTTCTCTTCTTCTCACCCACCCCAACCACCACACTACCATGTGTCCTGAAATCCCCAAGCCCAGGTAGGTATACCAAGAATCTGCCCACCAGCCATCAACCACTGCACCCACTGTGCCTCCTGGGACTGGTTGGCATGTTGTGACTCTGAGCCTATTTAGGGACCACATTGTAGGGCACAAATAAGTCTCATCAAATACATCTTGCATTTTATCTGAAAACACAGTACTATCAAACCGGCTATCAACTGTGACAGAAACTACAGAAAGCGCACATACTCATGGAAACTAAGCAACACTCAACTGAATTGCTTCAAGTGAGAAATCAAGAAAGAAACTTTAAAACTTTCTTTAATTGAATGACAATAAAAATATAGCATATCAAAATCTATGGGTCACAATGAATACAATACTAACAGGAGAATTTATAGCACTAACTACTTAAATTTAAAAACGCAGATATTTCATATTAATAAATCAGTGATACACCTGGAGCCCTTGACAAAAGCAGAAGCAACACTAAAAAACCAGTACATGGGAATATATCGTCAAAATCAGGGCTTAATTTATTGAAATAGAAACCCCAAAACTAAAAAAAAAAATACGAAGAATTAATTAAAGGAAGAGATGGTTCTTTGACAAGTTTAACAAGAATGACAAACCTTTAGCCAAATTATCCAAATAAACAGAGGACTCAAGTTCATAAAATCATAAATGAAATGGAAAGCATTATAAGAGTTACTGAAGAAATTCAGAGAATCATAAGAACATTCTTTGGACATCTATATTCCAATAAACTGGAAAAGCTAAAAGAAATGATAGAATTTCTAGCTTGGTATAAGCTACCAGAGAAAGATGAAGTAAATAACAAACAGACACATGACAACCAGTGAGATAGAAGCAGTAATTGAAAATGTATCAACTAAGAGAAAAAGCCTAAAGTGAATACAGCACAAATTCCACTAGGCCTTCAAAGAATGAGCACCAATATTCTGCAAAGTAGTCCATAAAATAGAAAACAAAGGATTACTTCCAAATTGTTTGTAGGAAGCCAGTATTACCCTGACAGCCAAACCAGAAAAAGACCCAACAGCAAAGCATTATAGGCCTATCTCCCTGATGAACATAGAGGAAAAAATTCTCAATAAAATACTTGAAAACAGAATTCAAGAGCACATTCAAAAGATTATCCATCATTATCAAGTTGGCTTTTTCCCAGTGATGGAGGGATCATTCAATAAACGTTATCCACCATATAAGTTTAAGGACAAGAACAGAAATTACATGATCATCTTTCTAGACACAAAAAAAGGCCTTTGAAAAAGACCCATGACAAAATACCTAAATAATCCAGAGATATAGGGGACCTATTTCCACAGAATAAAAGCAATATACAGCAAGCCTATGCTCAACATCATGTTAAACAATAAAAAACTGAAAGTATTTCACTAAAATCAAGAGCTAGACAGGGTGTGTTTTCTCTCCATTCCTGTTCAATATAGAGCTTAAAATATTAGCTAGAGCAATAAGACAAACTTAATGAGATAAAGATGATACAAATTGGAAAAGAAATAGTCACAGTATCCTTATTTTCAGATGTCATAATTCTATAACAAAAGACCCTAAGGATTCCATAAGAAAACTTCTGGACTGATAACCACATTCAGCAAAGTAACAGGTTACAAAATAGCACAAAATCAGTAGTCTTCCTATATATCAGCATAAATGTATCAAGCAAGAAATCAGGGGAAAAATCCCAGCATTTGGGAGGCAGAGGTAGGTAGATCTCTTTGAGTTCATGAACAACCTAGTTTTCATAGTGAGTTCTAATACAGCCAGGAATACATACTGAGACATACTCTCAAAAAGCAGCAATAACAACAACAACAATAATAAACAACAACGGAATCCCCATAAAGAATAAAAAAGAAGTATCTTGGAATAAATCTAATATAGGAAGTGAAAGACTTGTATAACAAAAAGCTAAAGACATCAAAGAAAGAAATTGAGGAGAAACCAGAAAATGGAAAGACCTCCCAGGCTCATGGATTAGTAAGAGTAATACTGTGAGAAAGCAATTTACAATTTCAATGGAATCTTGATAATAATTGCAACATAATTATTCATAGAAGTTGGAAAAAATCTTAAATTTCATATGAATGCACAAAATTCCAGGATAGCTAAAATAATATTGAACAATAAAAGACCTGTTAAGTGTCATCATCCTTAACTTAACTTTATTTCAGAGTTATAGTAATAAAAGCAGGATGGTAGTCATATAAAAACAGAAACATTGATCAATGGAGTAGGATTGAGGACTCAGGTATAAGTTCATGCACCTACAGTCACTTGATATTTGAACAACAGGCCAAAAATACACAGTAAATGAAAAAAAGAGCATCTTCAATAAACGGTACTGGTCTAACTGGATAGCTACACGTAGAATAATGATACTAGATATGTGTCTTTTGCCCAGCACAAAAGTCAACTCCAAATAGACCAAGTATCTCAATGTATTACAAGATATCCTGAATGTGACAGGTAAGAATGTAGGGAATATGTTTGAACTTATACGTATAGGAAAGGATTTTCTGAACAGGACCTGCATGGCACAGGAATTAAGACTGACAATTGACAAAAGGGATCTCATGAAACAAAATATCATTTGTACAGCAAAAGACACCCTAAATTAAATGGAGAGGCAGGGTACAGAATAGGGAAAATAACTGTATCAGCTGTGTATCTAACAGAACATTAGTATCTAGAATATACAAGGAAAAAAAATAAAACAGCAGAAAAACAAGCAATCCAATTAAAGTATGGAGTGAGGAACTAAACCGACTTCTCAAAAGGTAAAATTCCAAATGGCTGAGAAGTAGTTTTTAAAAAGTTCAACATCCACCTTGAGCCACCCTGGCCAACAACTCAAAGGAAGGTATCTCCTGTCTGGCATTGTTTCTTGTTATATAACCTTTAACTATACACATGGACTCTTAAAGAATTATATTGATTCCTTTAATCTTTGGTTATACTTTCCTTTTGGCTGTTTAAGACTATGCAGTTGCCCCAGATAAACTAATTTATTTTTATTCTTAAGGTAGTTTGGGGATCTGTTCCTCAAGGGTCACATGGGCTTAAGAGGAGTCCCTGGCTCCTTTCCTCTGCCAGGTCCATCTATGTGAAGGGAAGTCAAAGATCCTGCTTGACTGTGGATGGCTTCACTTGGAAGCATGGAAGAAATGTTTCCTCTGTGTTGAGCCTCTTCTTTGTAGACTGAACACTGGTTCAAGTCCATCTGGTGGGGTCTCCATGGCCTCCTTGATCAAGAGGACAGGTGACTCACCACAGACAGTAAGTAACCCAGCATAGAAAATGAACTGGGAAAATGAACAGCAGACCCCTATCTTGTCTAAAGGAATATTGGCAGCAACTTGCTGCTAGATGAAGAGCAGATCTTCCTAAAACAAGGAACTCTAGATAGGATGACTGGCTTCAGCAGATGGACAAGCACTGGGGAACAGCTGGGGGCACCGACAACACAGTGGACAGTAACAGGGATGACAGAGTATACAGGCTCCAGCAGGGGGCAGGGCCATGGAAGGGTCTCACTTGGTATGTGGGTATATAGATGAATAAGACTGTTTGGGATGTTCTGTATGAAATACATAGACAAAAAAAAACCCCCAATAAATAAAAAATGAGCTATATTTGAGGAAGAAGCATAAAAATTTGCTTCATGTTAATTAGTAGATGTGAAAAACATTACCATTTAAATATCTGGTGACTTTATATCCATGCTCGGGTGCCAAGGATCTCAGAATATAATCTACTGTGAGTAGTAAAAATCAGATATATAGAGATTAGAGACACATGTGGAAATATCTGTTAGTTACATTAAGAATGAGTTTTTCTGGCACTACTATCCTCAGGCCACTTGGGGTAAGTCGACATTCACCCTTCCATCCCCCGCCTCGCCGTTCTATACTCCTAGTTTGGGCCCTGCGCCATTCCTAAGCTCGGGGCCCCAGACACCTGGGGAACCAATACTGCTTCCTGACCCTTCCCACCCAGAGAAACTCAGTCCCTTTCTTGGGCTCCAGGAGCACCACTTCTGGTCCTGGCCCCGCCCTCACCTCTCTCTGCTTCCCTGGGCCTGCACCACCGGCTAACTCTCCTAGCCTGCACTACTATCCTCAGGCCTCTTGGGGTAAGTCTATAGCACAGCCCTCCGCGCCGGGACTCCCTAAGCGACATTCACCCTTCCATCACCCCTGCCATTCTATACTCCTAGTTTGAGCCCTGAGCCACTCCTAGTCTTGGGGCCCCAGACACCTGGGGAACCAATACTG
>NW_008360320.1:6212027-6228380 GCF_000622305.1 Nannospalax galili
GTTTTTCTGCATGAAACAGTATATTATAATAATGAAGTGGAGATTTTTTTAAAGATTAAAACCTCATTCAATTTTATGTCTTACAGGGCTTATACTGAGTACAGTATTGTATGACTGTATTAATTCAAGTGTAAACCCCCAAATTTGTAGCCAATTCTGAAAGAGACACATCTTAGCACTGGAAATTGTTGTTGAATATGTCAATGCTGTTATAATGAAAATCTTCTTCTAATTATGTGGTTATTAAATAAATAATTTTGAAGAAGTTCAACATCCTTTGCCACCATGGAAACTCAAATAAAACTACCCTGATATTTCATCTTATCCAGTCAGAATGACTAAGATAAAAACCAACAACAACAAATGTATGCATAGACATGGGGAAAACGGAACACTTACCACTGCTGCAAATACTAACTAGTGCAGCCACTATGGAAATCAGTGTGGAGGTTCCTCAAAAACCTGAACCAGATCTACCACACGATCCAGTCAAACCTTTCCTGGGCATATACCCTAAGGACTTCTACAGAGACACATGCGTGTTCCCGTTTAAGAACACATACTATGTTAGAACATGGGTTCTTTGACAAACTTGCCGAGTTCTATTTGTGCTATTCTACTGAATGCACAGTAGTGACTATTGCATATTAAAAGGTAGACCAACATATGTACTTCATTGCAGATTTAACAGGCCAGAGCTATATGTCACATTACACAGTGAGCAGAGAGAGATTTATTCTCAGATTCAATACCCATACACTTCTTATTACTGTTTCTCTCAAAATATAGTACATTTAAGTGCCGTGACAAAAAAGAACTCTACTGTTTCCCCTTACACAGTTGGATTGTCTGGCCTCTGTGTGGGGCTGACCAGGGTTCCTGGAATAATCATCTCAAATATTGATACAAGCCACCATCTTTTTTCATTCTATTTCAGTCCTCCTTCCCTTTCTATCTCCTTCTATGCAGTCTCATTCTGTAGGCCAAATGCATTTCAGTGTCTGATGGGAAGATTGGCTGACCTCTCCCACAGCCTCTCTGTAGCAAATTCTATTCTGGTCATGATGTACACACTCATGTCTGTTTTTACTGTTCCAAAGCTTCTTTGAAATATCTACTCTCATGCTTATCACCACACAGCCTCTTACATCATCTGTTTGAATTCATTTTATGTGAACTCGTCCTTATTTTTCCCCACATAGAAGGTAAAGGAGATGATGAACCTGAAGAAGAGAAATGCAGATGCTCAGGCTTCTGAAAGCCCATCTTTAAATAAATAAATATTAATACACACATTTAGTATTAGCAATATCAAATCATTTGCATATCAAGAGTGACAAGACATCTTAAAGCTCTTGCAACCAAAGTAATAAACTTTAAGACAAGAATCACAAATAAAAATTACTATTTAAGGTTTTACTTGACTTTCAGGATTAGACTTGTTCCCAAAAAACAGTGAATGCATGTGGTGGGGGAAGTTGATAGTGTGAGTCCTTTTACAGAGCTAGTTTCTCAGGATAATAAATAACATCATTAACCATGTTTCATTGCATAGCTCTGTTCAGGAACCAAATTAGTGTGAAAAATGTTGTTTTATTATTTCACAGAATGCTTTTCATCTAATTCATCATTATGTATTTTATCTCTTATCAGTTCTGTCTTCTTGGGATATTTTTTTCTCCAGGATTTATAAGATGATGGCTTATTCCTAAGGGGATTTGAAAAGTATAGTTTGAGACATTGCTGTACCCCTGAATGTAATTAAGAACTCTACTGTTACAGTGTACTGAAAAGGACCATTAACTCTTTATTTCACACTAATTTGGTATACAGGTATTAATTTAATTGCTCCATTATAGGGAGCATGGCTGAAGGCAATTAAAAAGGTACTGATTTGATTTCTTCATGGTACTTACATGTACCTGACATTTTTATAATCATAAACGAAGGTATAACGTATTGTGTTATATTAATTTACAGTGAGCTATAAGTTAATTCTTATTTTAGTCATGATAACATGATAAATACATCATTGCCAAAAGGCCTTAATAAATAAAAATCTGCCTATTTTTCTTTCAAGGAACTTAAACATATACCAAAATTGAGGACAGTTTCCTAATCTTTGATAATTTAATGTGTAACAGAAGTTAGCAATCTCAGTTACTTAAGAATGCTCTAAATTGTAACATTACAAAGTAAGACCTTTAAAGAGAGAGTAACTTTTAAATTGGGACTGTTAAAATCCAGGAAGAAACAAATCCTCTGTTTGTAATAGCTTATTATCTATGGACATCACACTTGTAAATAATTTTCATTATCTACAGAAACCACAATTTGAGGCTTTAATTTGTGGAAGTACAATGGGGGTGAAATCCTAGAGCATACATTTACTGGATACAGTCTAAGCAGGAAAGAAAAGGGGTGACTACAAATTGGCCATATATAAACACATATATATGTATATATATATGATATGATGTGATATGATGTGTGCTCATTATTCTGCTTTGAAAAAAAAGATTTCTCCAGCTTTTTCAACCGTTTCACTTCTTAGAATTCATGTCAAAAGCCAAAGGTCATGAATTTTAGCTATTAATCTTTCCTCTCTGGAAAAACAATCTGCTGTGTTTGTCTGGGAGAGTAACTTCAAGCTGTTGACTGTGTGTCACTGAGGCTTAGAATCAATCCTTCTTAAATTTTAAGGACAGATATTTTCATTTTGTTTACACCAAATAGTAAACATGTCTTGATGCAGCCTGGACAGGCTCTGTGGTCATCAGAAGGGGCAGCAGTGAAATTATACCAAGGTTTTTGATATAAGTCTCTTAACTTATTAAAGATGCTTTACTTTTTGTTATATGTAGGTGCTGGAGAACAAAAATGATCTTTTCATTTACATAAGCAGGACAGTAACTCACTTCGTCCTACTTATTATTAGTTGTTTAGTTAATCAGAAAAGCATTGTTTTTGCAGATAACACTAAAGAAGAAAAACTGCAAGTGATGTCATGGCAGTACATGTTTCTGGAATATAAATTCCAATTTTAAAGTCAGGCAGGCATTTTATGTGTTTATCATATTAGACTAATTGGATTTTTCCCACAGACTAGAATGTAAACTTTAAGCAGAAGTATAATCATGCTGTATTTTGGTAACATAAATGTTATTGTGAAAGCACTATAGAGTTTTGGACTTTTCTAGATAATTATGATCATTTTATGATGAAATCATCTTCAGCTTGCAAATCTCAACTGATTTTTCCATCTGGAATTTGTCATGTAAAGCTGTCCAGTCAGCAGTATTAAGCAACTTGAAAAATATCCACCAAAACATTGTGCTTACAAAGGTCCTCTATCTATCTATCTATCTATCTATCTATCTATCTATCTATCTATCTATCTATCTATCTATCATCTATCTATCTATCTATCCATCTAATCTATCTACCTATCATCTATCTATCATCTACCTGTCATCTATCTATTCTCTCTTTCTCTCCTCTTTTTTTAAAAAAAATATATATTTATTTTATGTGTATGAGTGTATTGCCTGCTTGTGTAAGTCACCCGTGTTATGCAGTTCCCACAGATGTCAGAAAAAGAGTGTTGAATTCCCCCATAACTGGAGTTATGGATGGTTGTTAGCCACCATATGGGTGCTGGGAATCGAAGACAGGTCTTCTGCAAGAGCAGCCAATGTTCTTAACTCCTGAACCATCCATCTAGCCCATATATTTATTATTTTTACTTTATGTGTATGAGTGATTTGCCTGCATGTATGTAAGTGCACCCATGTAGTGCAATGCCTGTGGAGATCAGAAGAGGATGTCAGATCTCTGAAACTGGAGTTACAGATGGTTGTTAGCCACCATGTGAGGACTGGGAACAGAATTCAGGTTCTCTGCAAGAGCAGTCTCAGCTCTTACCTCTGAGTCATCTCTCCAGCCTCTCTCCCTCTCTGTCTTCTTTCTCTACATTTTTCTCCTTAAAACGTCAGAAAGTGTGCTTGGTTTTTTATTCCCAGTTCTTGAAAAGAAGGTTGAGTACCACTGTTATTTTCTATCAATACACTTTTTTCTTCCACAAAAATATTAATATCAATTTATGGATTTTGTTCCTTGGTTAATGTTCATATTTGAAAGAAAACACAAAAAGCACAAAAGTTAACTCATATGATCTTTCTTAATGCTAGTTTGTAAATTATTCTGTGATAATTTAATTGTTCTGTGTTCTCATTCCTCAGCATTTCAGCAGTCTCAAGACCTGAGGTGCCATTTATTTTGTGTCAACATTCTTATTAAGCAAGCCTTAGATGGCTTCCAAACTTCAACATGAATGTGGCCAGGGGCTCCAGTGACCTCCTTGGTCCTCTGTCTCAAGGGCAGGGATGTAGACATTATCACTGGCCATTCCTGGATTATTTTTGCTATAACCAGAAAGTCTCTACAGCCAGTTCCCAAGTTGGAAACTAATCAACTAAT
This sequence comes from Nannospalax galili, assembly GCF_000622305.1. Classification (NCBI taxonomy): domain Eukaryota; kingdom Metazoa; phylum Chordata; class Mammalia; order Rodentia; family Spalacidae; genus Nannospalax; species Nannospalax galili. Next base: position 6,216,507 of record NW_008360320.1, read on the forward strand.
CATCTAATTATCTTAACTTCCTTTACCTAAATTACTCAAAATTGATTCAGTCTTTATTTTGGTTGCAAAGTGATGACTCAAGGTATGTTTGTTATTATTTCTAGATAATACCAAAGGAATGCAGTATAAAAGTTTCTACTGTTGGTTAAACTTATCTTGTATGTTGAAGAAACCCCTTACTTTCATTTTAGAACTAGCTGTAAACAGAATGAAAAAGTTAAACTTGTGGTATGTTAGGTAGTAGTGGGGTGGGGGATAGGGTCAGTGCAGACATGAATAGAAAGTGAAGTTGAAAAAATAATCATTTTATGCCTGGTGAGGTGGCACTCATCTTTAATCCCAACCTTCAGGAGGCAGGCAGGTAGATCGCTGTGAGATCGAGACCAGCCTGGTCCACATAGTGACTTCCAGGTAGTCTGGAACTAGGGAGATGCCATCAAAAAAATAAAAACAAACAAATAAGATCATTTCATCAGTTCATCCATTGATAGGCATAGAAATATGATTCCATCACTTGCCTGTTATGGATAGTGCCATGATAAATATGGGGCACATGTATTTCTGTAGTATATTGACTTGATTCCTCTCTATAAACACCCAGGAGCAGCGTAAATGGAGTTTATGGCAGTTCTAAGTTTAGTTATTGAGGAACTTCAGAAGTGACTACACTCATTCGCTTTCCTAGCAGGAGTATATAAAGGTTTCTTTTTCCCCTTATATCCTTCACGACACTTGTTTTTTTGTTTGTTTGTTTTTGTTTTGCACAGAGTATGGTATTATTCAGCCATAAAGAGACACAATTGTGCTATTAAAATAGAATAGATGGAAATAAATGTCACTGTCTTAAGCAAAATAAGCCAGACATAGACATACAAATATGCCATGTACTGAAGTGACTGGAAGTAGAAGTGAGATTATCTGGGAAGAGAATCATCAGGAATGTCCAAGAGGGGGTTGAGGATAAAGATGGTCAAAATAGATTTTATATACTGAAGTGATTGGAAGTAGAAGTGAGATTATCTGGGAAGAGAATCATCAGAAATGTCCAAGAGGGGGTTGAGGATAAAGATGGTCAAAATATATTATATATATATGAAAGACCTGTTTTCCATGACTGATATATACTAACAAAACACAGTGATGAAAATTCAAATAGGCATAACTCTATCTCATTAGATTTTGTCTCTTTAGTTCTGTCTGTAGTATTCATTCAATAAATATCTATTGAATACTCATGGTTTCTATTATACATTCCAAATATTTAACAAAGTTAAAAGAATGTTTCCCTCTCTGGCTTGCATTCTAGAAGAGATGAAAAACAACAAAGCAAAATAAAAATGAGGTAAGTGTGAAAAATATCTGATACATTTGGTAAGTGCAAATGATACATACAACAAAGTGGAGAAGGCAAATGGTAGAGCCTGACTGAGTTTGCAAACCTCGGCTGGCCAAGGTCTCCTCCCCAAGAGGCAATGGAAACTAAAGAGACAAGCTAAGCACATGTTGCAAATCTCAAACATCTGGGTGGAAGGAAGAATCTCCAAAATTTGGTTTCAGGAGCCTAAGCGAAGCAGTATCTGGGATTGTTATTTTACTGCAGAAATATTGGGTCTGTTGCTATTGTATATGAACTTCCTTTGGTATATAAAATGATCTATACCATAAAATTAAAATGTAGTTGTGGAATGTCCAGAAAAAAATTATTGCACGTATTTGAAAATGTGTATGTGTATGTTTTATTGAGTTTTTGTGCATTTCATATAATAGGTCTTAATCAAATTTAGACCCCCCTCCCCCATCTGCACCTTCTATACCCCCTCACTGGATTTCATGCATTCTGTCATATATGTTAAGTCCTACCTAGTCAAGCATTTGTGTCCAAATGTCCCTTAGCATAAGCTCATCCTCTGAAGTCTAGTTAGCTTCATCTAAAGTCACTCCCTTAAAGACCAACTCTCTCTCACCCAGTAGTAATCAGTTGCCAATCATTCCTTTGTTAAGAGTTTGGCCTGCTGCCCACTTCCCCAGTTCTATACTGGGTTTTTCTCAGCATGGGTCTTGTATATGCTGTTAGCATTCTTGCATGTTCACATGTGCAAGTTAGCAGAGCCTGAAAGCCTGTTACCCTGTGCTCATTCACCAACCCTGGCTCTAGAGTCTTTCCCCTCTTGTACAATGGTCCCTGAGCCTGCAGAGTGTGTTTGAAATTTTTATTATTTTGTTTCACTAGCAATTTCTATTTTAAGAACTGATACTCAATACAGTCAAGTATTTTGCATCTACTGTGTTGGTTTTTAAAATGTTTTTAAAAACTACATATTCATATATGCCGATGAAGAAATTATAAAATAAGGTTATATAAATATTCACACACATAGGAATATAAATTCCTTAGCTTCTCATTAGGTGAAGTAATTGATTAAATTTTGAACACAAGTAGAAAAACAGACTCAGTTTTGTCAAAGCCAGACTTGAAGTTTGTAAATATTTTAGGAATATTATTATTAATAGAAGATGAGATGGAACTAGAATGGATAGGCTTTGTACTTTCCTTAGGATGTCATTTGCAGTGACACCTCAGAGAGTCTCAATTTTCCTCCTCAGAATCTCCAGCTGGTATATATCCCTACTAATCAATGAGTTCAGAAAGGAAGAATTAAACTAAAACCCAAATTCCAAAAAAGGGATTACTTCAAGTGGCAGTGAAAATATTTCAAATTAAACTGTTAGAAAACAAAACTTCATATTTCCAAGAAACAGTATGAATGTTAGCAGTGCAAACACAGGCACACCCCAGATTTCTGAACTAGCATGTATGAGGTGTTAATTACCAGTGGATTAACATCCACACCCAGCATGGGCATAGAGAGTGATTCCAAGACAAGCTGATTCCAAATACCTTACCCAACCAGGAAAGAAGGATTATCACTGAGCATACAAATTTAAAAGCAGCACCTTGATATACTTATGGAAGAAAGCACCTCCAAAGAATTTCAGAAGTATTCAGGTTTCATCAAACTCTTTCTGAAATGTAGTAAGGATGTATAAAAGAAATGAAATTTTGATTTTGTGCCTGTATTAAAGTATAGTTGGTAAAGTTGAAAGAGGTATTTTCCTTTTAAATTAGTTTGCTCTCCTTCTGGGGCCTAGAATTTTCCATGTCTGATTTCACTGTTAATGGAAAATCCTTGAGGAAATATATGAAAAATTCTGACATGGAACAAATGCTTGGGAAATCTGGGATAAAGGCGATGTCTGCTTCTGCTGTACTCACAAGCATGCCTGCAATTAATCTTATTAGTGCTCTGAAACAGCATACCGAACCCCTTTGAGGGTGTCGCCAAATTGGATCTCCAGGGAAAGAAGAATGTAACAGCAAAACAACCCAACAGCAACAGAGCATTATGGGACTGTTTCAGATACAGAAGGTGATGGTGTCACTATGTGATGGAATCCAGTCTAAGCAACAACATTCATCTTCCATTTTTAACACCTTAGAATACAGAGCCAAACTAGAGTGACTTCCCAGAATTTATGTAGAGAGATTAAAATCGTGCAAAGTAATGTATATTTTGGCTAAGAGATTTCTAAAGGAAAATGATAATGGTCTGAAAATATGTGAAAGACATAAAGGCTCCAGGAAAGGAAGATTCCTAGGTGGGGAACAAATGGACAGCAGAAAGGAGGAGAAATAATTGGCCTTAAACATAAGAATTCAGGGTTGAGGGGGATGTTCACCCTGAGATCCAGCCATCTCATTAGCAATAAAGTGACTGCCCACATTTGGGACACTTGAACCACCCTGAAGAAAGCCCTGAGAGGTTTATAAAGAGACCATTCATTGCCAGTGTAATACCATGGTGTCAATGGTTCCTTGAGACAGAGGAAGAAATGCCCTACAGGGGTGACTGAGGCGGATGTGCTCTGTCTTGATGAACTTGGGGTTAGGGAAATAAATTGTCCTTGGATTAAAAAATACTACTAAGAAAAAATAAGTGGAAGAAAGAACCTACTTTCAGGCTGAATTGAAAGTGAGAAATAAAATAAAATGCAGAAAAACTTAAGAGTACCTAAGGGAAATCTCATATTGGAATTTAGAAACTGACCAAAATAGCAGAATCAACTCTGGAGGAATCTTGCGCTCCAATGACAGCATTTGTGGATATAGGAGATTATATCTGAGCCCTGTTGCCCATGCTTCCTAACCACAAGTTTGGAGGGAGGCCGAGGTTGCAGCATATGACACTTTAAGAATGTTTTGAAAGATTTTATTTAAACAGTACAAAATCATCTTTTAAACAATTGCAGTCTGTAACAGCCCGGAATGGTGCTGCATCAACCTTTGCAAATGCGAAGTAAGCAATGCTGTTTAGGAGAAATGAAGAAAAGAGGTGTTTTGTTTCGTATGCAGTCCTTTCCTCTTCCTTGACCCCTTCACTATACAGTTGTCAACACATGTGTTAGCTTCTGAAAAAGGAAGTGTTTTCCATCCATTTTCCGTGGTAAGGAAATGGGAAGAATCTCCACAGTTAAGAACAAAGGTGGGGAACTGGAGGTCAGAAGCTGGATCTTTTCTTTCTGCCCTCCCAGCTCCTCATCTTTGCAGTGAAACAACAGGAAGGCTCTGTACCTCATGCACAAAGGTCAAGTACTCAGCCAGTGCGCTGGAGCTCAGCCAAGTGCTCTGCTGCCATCCTCCTGAGAGAGCACATCTGCTAGGGACTCTGCATCTTCCCCTGACCTGGGGCATGGGAACCTCAGAACATTTCCTAACCCAGGTCTCATTAGCTTGCTACAATTAGATTAGAGAAGAATGCAGTTGACAAAAGGCACATATTATTTATAATTTCCATTAGGAGTAAAGATTTCTCCAGACTGAAATTTCATAAGGCCATCTCATGTCATTTCACACAATTAATCTCTCCAGGAGGATAGGGGGGCAGTGGCATAAGAGAATCATTGGAACTGTTTGCATGCTAAGTGACCAATATATTTTTACATTTTATTAGGTTTTCTTTTTGTTTCTTTTAGACAGGAAATATTACAAGTCTTAGTTCAGGAAGATATGTGAGTTAGAATGTGAATGGATGAATGTGTGTATATTTTGGTTTGCACTCTGTCACTTTGACAAATAGATGTAATTTTTAAAAGTTGGGAAATGTTTATTTTCCATTTAAAAATATTAATTATAATCAATTTGAGGCTAGATTGAGATCTACCATGCTTAGGCTTTAAAACAGTCATTCACAACACTGTGACTGATACAGTGATCTAATTAGACTGTAATTTGTGTAATGACAAAGGCTTTGGACTGTGTTGGGAAGTTTCCAGGGTCATCTTTGTCAAATATTTATATGCAGCCACAAAACCTCTGACATCACAAAACCTCCTCTCAGGGGCTCAGTTTCCCCACATGTATATTTAGAAAGTTGCATCATAGATATGTAATAAAATAAGATAAATTGATTAGTAAAAGGTTAGGTGAGGTGGGTTACAATTTGCTGTTTGAAACTTTATATACATATGTGCACATAGACAAGTATTCATGAATTTGGAGAGTTAGACTAATATATTAAAAGATGTGGCTCTAAAGCCAAGTGTGATGGCACACATCTTTAATTCCAGCACTCAGGAGGCAGAAACAGGAAGATCTCTGTGAGTTCCAGACCAGGCTTGTCTACATAGTGAGTCTCAGGTCAGTCAGGTTACATAGTGAGAGCCTGCCTATCGCAAGAAAAGGAATGCAAGACAAAATTTTTAAATGCCCCAATATAGAAACAAAAACAAACAAAAAAGATGTTACTCTATTCTTTTCAGAAATAATAGAGATAATTAAATACATACAGAAAATAAAGACATTGAAGAGATTCAATCAGTTTCTTCTCGTGCAGCTCCATTCTTTCCTTTCATTGTGTGTTTTCGAGAGGATTAGCCTTCAAAAAAATTCTTAATCAGGTAAAATAGTAAAAGAAAGAGGATACTGTTTTTTGGGGGAGGGATGACCAAAAAATACCCTCTCCTTAGATATGTCTTTGCGTGTTATTTTTTCAAGAATAAATCTCAGCTAGTGCAGAGTATGGTAGGGCCTGGACATAGCCATCAGAGGTCGTTGAGTGCTCCACTCCCAACTCCATCTCCATGATTCTCCTAATGGAGACCAGATCCATGCATTTGTAGAGCTCCATGTCATTACTACTGGGAAGATGCCTACAGTACACATGTGCATTATTCTTTGATCCAGTGATTACAGAATGAGAACATGGCTTTGGGTATTCTTTGCATTTATGTTTCAGTAATCCTTTAATGAAATGAGGGAATGGAAAAATTCTAGTGTCTTGATGGTAGATATATTTTATAGTTCTCATTTTAAAATGTTTATGATTATTCTATATCATGAGTAAAAATCATCAGTTTATTCATCATTTCCTCAGTAATTCAATAGGAACTTACTAAACATTGAATATGACCAAAATGATGATGGCTAAATTAGTCAGTGAAAAGGATACAGCAGTTACATAAACAAATGATAAATGCGGAGATAATGCATAAGCTGTCTTGTATGTTTTCAATTGTGCATTTATGTGAGGAATGCATATGTTTGCGGGCACATGTGCACATGTGTACAGATGCATGTGGAGCCAGAGGATAGCTGAGACAATAATTCTTCAGGCATCATCTACATTTTTTAAAACACAAGGTCTCTCATTGATCTGAAACTCACCAAGTAGACTAGGCTGTCTGATTAACTCCAGAGATCCACCCATTTCTGCTTTCCCAGTGCTAAGATTAGGACTGCATACTACCACATCCAGACTTATTTTAATGTGTTTGGGGATTCAAACTCAGGTCCTCATGCTTATAAGCAAATATTTTAATGGCTGAGCTATTTTTCCAGCTCCTGTATATTTTAAAGGTATGCAGTCTTTACTAATTGTACCTCAGTAAAAGTGAGACTTTAAAGAAAAACTGTTAAGATTCAACTAATTAGAAAATAAAAAATATCTTGGGCCTCAGTATGTAAAAGCAATTGCTTTCAATACTGAAGTCTTAAGTTCTATCCCAGGAACCCACATGATGGAAAGAGATAATTGAATCTTGAAAGTGTTCCTCTGCTCTCCACACAGATGCTGTGGTACAAGTGCTATGACCACCCAACACAATAAATAAATGAAGTTTAAAAAAGAAAGAAAAATAACTCAACTGTAGGGAGAAAAGAAAATCCTTGACTGGTGCCTGGGAGATGTGAAGGAGAAGCAAAGGCAAGAGCAATTAGCATTACATGTTCTACACTGGGAACCAGAAAAAGCTCAGAAAAGGAAAAATTGCAAATGTTCATATCACAGTCCATTGGAATTTCTTGACAAGATTTTCCAAAAGCATCGCTCTATTGGGTTCCTCCTCATTTTTCTTTTGTCTTCCAAGGCTGGACTCTAGAGTTATGGATTCAGGATTTGCTTTCAGGTATTTTGGGAGCTGTTGGAGTATAAGAATCAGTGTCAGTTCCCTATCAAAGCCTTCTAGATAGGGGGAGAAAACAAATTTATCCATCATTTTTGAACAATAGCTGGTTGTCTCCCTTAGCTACAGGTGGGCACTACAGTATTGGAGACCAAGATTTGAAGTCTTACAACTGAGCAGCACTTTCTGGTTAGGAGCAAAATCATCAATGAGAAATAATTGTCTAAATAACTTTTTATCTAGACTTAAGCCTAATGTCTGGAAGGTGTAATGCTTTGAAATCTTAAAGAAATGTACTGCTGACTTTACTCTTTGGTTTTACTTTCCTTTTGGGCATTTAAGACCATACAGTTGGCCCAAATAAACAAATTTATTTTTACTCTTAATGTCATTTGGGAGTCTTTCATATAGACCCACTGAAGAGGTACCCCAATTGCCTCGCCCTGAGTCCCTGTTCAGCATGGAAGAGCCAGAGCGGTTGTGTGCCAATTCCCCATTGGCAATTTGGGCACCTCTTCAGACGGTGGTGTGATAAGAATAGGAGGTAGGAATTGGCTAGACAGTTAGGGTAGAAAGACTCCAAAGAAAAGTAGCCAGTTTCTTGGCTAAAAGTCAAAGTGTCCTTGGGCCTCTTAGCAACATACTCTGTTCCAAAGACCAAAAATGCCAAAAGTGTTTGGGAGCTCTTACCTAATTCCTAAAAGATTTTAGGGTTATATCTTTAGAGGGGGTAGTGAAAGTAGCAAAAAGCCCCATTTAAAAAAAAAAGAAAAAGAGTACACAAAGGTGTCGGGAAAAAGTGAGAGAGAGATATGGGAGGAGTTGGAGGAAAGGGAGTGGGTGTGGATTTGATCAAAACACCTTGTGTTCATGTATGAAATTCTCAATAAACTTTTTTAAAGTTAAAAAAAGAAAGAAAAACATCTGAACACATGTAATGTAAAAAAAAATTAAGAGGTGGTAAAATGCCCCCAGAAAACATGTTGTAGCTTGGAACTGCTAATTTAGAGGTCATTAACACTTTGTATTTTGATGCGTGATAAACTATCCTTCAGAAAGGCTGCATTAATTCATATACCCAGTAACAATATACAAGCAAGTTTACATTCCCATCTTTTATCAGGGCTAGAAATTAATTGTGAGCTCTTTGCCTTTTGCTCTACACCATGGACTTCATCCACACAAGGTTTATATGTCCCTTTCCCAGGAAACTTTGATCTAGTTGCAACAATAACTAGGGATCAGAGCACAAGAAGGAAAAGCATAATTGTGTGAGGCACACAGACTGTGGTGAGATATCTTAGCTTTGAAGGAAACTAGTGAAAGTTACTGAACCAAGTGCAGATATTCACCCACTTGTTAAAGTGTGGGGAGACAGAGACCAGGCATTACTCTTGTAATTTTGACATGCCTTACTGTGAGTGTGTGTGGTAACTTGCTTTATCAATCTCCACCTTATTCTCTTGAGACATGGTCTCACTGAACCAGAAGCCAGGCTGGGAGCCAGAAAACCTATCCAGCAAATCTCCTATCTCTGCCCCCATCCCTGACTCCATTGTTTGGGTTACATGCACATGTGTATGGTCATGCCTAACTCTTTACATGGCTTCTGGGAGTTTGAACTCAGATCCTCATGTTTGTGCAGTAACCACTCTTAATTTCTTAGCCATTTCCTCAGTGCCTGAAATAGCTTCTTATTGTAATACGCTTCTTCCAATGAAATTATGGAGTGAATTGCTTTAATAATCATTTGCACAAAAAAAATTGGAAGGCATTCCATGCCTGGCAGTTATGGACTGTGATAATCTTTCATCGAATAGTCTCACCTAAATTTGTTGTCAATCAGTACAATATGATAAGTATCAACTTATTTACTAAATTATTAAACACAAATTATAGAAATTCACATATCTATTTCCTTTTTAAAAATATTTTATTATTTTTATTTTTATGTGTATGAGTGTATTATAAGTGCACCTATGTCATGCAAAGCCTTAGGAGTTCAAAAGAGGGAGTTAAATCCCCTGTAATTGGAGTTACAGAGGATTGGAGGATTTTTTAGATGCCATGTGGGTGCTGGAATTCGAATCTGGGTCCTCTGCAAGAGCAGTCAGTGCTCTTAACTGCTAAGCCATCTCTCCAACCCCTTACAGATCTATTTTCATAATTTAAATCAAAGAAATAAATCCCAAACAGTTGTAATTTAGAAACTAGTGCTGATATATTGGGTGTGATTTAATCTATTGAATGGAAGAAAAGGATACTTGAATAAAAGAGAAAGTGTTACGATGATCATTTGTTGAAAAGATTCCATCAGTGCTAATTTCTGATGAGGGGGAAAAGTCACATTTCAGAAATGCACATTTTCCTTTTCTTAGCTACCTCCGATGCTCAGAAATATAGAGTTAGCCTGACTTCTGAGGAGGAGGCTTTCATATTGCACTGGGTACCTGTTTTTATTCTCTGTAGTCTGTAATGTTTATTTTATTCTACTTGGAGAAGTCCCACATAGAGAAAAGGTAAAAATGAAAGAGAAATGAAGCATCAAACATTAATCTGCATATTTTTATAATCCTAAAATGACTATGCCTTCTAGTCTTTCTGTTATATTTTGATAGCAAACAAAACTCATTTAGCTCTAATAAAATAGCTTAGGTTAAACTACCTCATGTACTCTTTGTCGAAGATAATTTTACCACAAGCAACATTATTGTATTTTATTTTAAAGGGTATAGAATGCTCATATTGTTAGATTTCTACAAGATTAATCCATTTCTCAAATTTAACAAACAAGTTGCTATCTTAAATTTTGAAAAATCAGTGTTTACTAATCTGTTAGTGTCTTATACTATTGTCTCTCCCCTTCAAAGGAACACTGTATAGATGGAAAGACACTGAGGATGCAAAGGTTAATTCCTGTGTCAGTATGGTAGGTATAAAATGAATGAACCAGTTAGGATAACACACACATGTATTTCTTACTCCAGAATACAGATAATTTATCTACAACCTTACTTGCCCTAAAACTAGTTTTGTGGAAATATTTAAATGAACTGGCTGAAACAATAGCTCTGATAGTCTCTTTTTAAAATTACCATTACTATTTAAAAGTATAATGAAGACAGATTATGTCAGTGATTAAGAGAAAATTTTTCATGTGTTTTCTCTACAAGAAATAACTGCAATCCTCACCTTCAGAATTTTCCATTAGTTTAACAGGTTTATTTACTGTACCATTTTGATATAAATTGTCCTCCTCCCCCTAAGAAAACACTCGTGTATCAAGGCATGCTCCCCAGTTGGCTGTGCTATTGTCAGGGATCACATGTGAGCATAAAGACCAAGAAGAGGTGCTAGGTCCAGAAAGTAAGACATTAATCCATTTATGAATCCTTAGGTGAATGCACTATGGAACTGGAGACTGTTGGGGAACTTTTTCACTGGGGTGTTCTTCGAGGGTATATCTTATTTTTAGCTTCCTCTGATCTCCAGCTCTCCTCCATGGCTCCCATGAGAGGAGCATCTCCTCTCCCTCATGCTCTGACAAACGTGACAATCTCCTTTATCTAAGGTCCAAAGTGAAGGGGGCAGATGACATTGGACTAAAGTCTGAAACCTTGAGACCAGGTAAGCCTTTCTTGCTTTAACATGGCTTTCTCAAGAATTATGTCAATTCACGTAAATATCTGATGATACATTTGTTCTCTGACATCCTGAAAGAAATATTCTGTATTTGCTTTAGAAAGTAGATTTAAGAAATAATACAGGCTGGAATGTAGCTCAATGGTATAATACTTGTGGAATAAGTACCATGTCCCAATTTCACCCTGGTGCTTCAAAAATCAAATGAAACCTTGTGCTTACATAAGTCAACAAGCAGAAAAAGTCCTTTCGGGAAAAAAAAAGATACTTATCTTAATATCGCTCAAATATTTTAATTGTGGTGAATAAGATGTAATTTGGAAATTCGGAAGTTAGAACATAAAAATTAATCAAGTGGGGTGTATATGCATGTATGTAAACATACAACTGATTTTAAGAGAGTGATTTCTACTGCCAGGATTCAATTTTTTTTTTAACCTTTAAACAAGATCTCCTTTTCATTATTAAAATATAGAGTTTCATGCAGAAAACTTCATTTTTAATGCAAATGACATTAAGATGTTTGCACATGCGTTTATAATCTATATATCAGATTATTACTAGTCACAGTCAGTTACTTTCTGAGGCCCTTGGCATCTGAGCTAGTTGTTCTTTTTTTAATGTTTTATTCATTATTTTTTTATTTTTTTAATTAAAAAGAAGCATTTCATTACAACAGCATTAACCTATTCAATAACAATTTTCTGAGCTAGGCTGCATCTCTTACAAAATTGGCTGTAAATTTTTAGGTTTACAGTTGAATTGTTACAGTTA
>NW_008360320.1:6229824-6230516 GCF_000622305.1 Nannospalax galili
TCACTTTTTCCTTACCCTTTCCTGGTTCCTGCAGTTATGTCTGTTTGCATACTTATTTATCAAAGTCTGATCCTAGGATCCACATATTAGGGAGAACGTATGTCGATTTTTTTTCTGAGATTGTGTTGACTCACTTAGTATAACAATTTCTAGTTCCATCCATTTACCTGAAAATTTCATGATTTCATCTTTCTTTACTGCTGAGTAAAACTCCATCGTATATATGAACCACATTTTCATTATCCACTCATCAATTGAGGGACACCTAGGTTGCTTCCATCTCTTAGCTATTGTGAAAAGAACAGCAACAAACATGGATGTACAAGTGTCTCTGCAATAGGATGAGTTCTTTCGGTATATGCCAAGGAGTGGTATAACTGGGTCAAATGGTAGGTTCATTTGTAGTTTTTTAAGAGTTCTCCACACTGCCTTCCATAGGGGCTGAACCAGTTTGCAGCCCCACCAACAGTGGGGTATCCAGCATTTGGTATCATTTGTTTTCTTCATCTTAGCCAGTCTGACTGGGGTAAGGTGAAATCTTAAGTGGTTTTAATTTGCATTTCCCTAATTATTAGTGATGTTGAACATCTTTTAAGATTTTTCCTAGCCATCTTTACTTCTTCTTTTGAGAACTCTCTGTTCAGCTCCTTAGCCCATCTTTTAATTGGGTTACTTCCTTACTAGATTCTCCA
>NW_008360320.1:6232179-6232974 GCF_000622305.1 Nannospalax galili
AATGTTCAGGATTGTAATATCTTCTTGATTGATTGTTCCTTTGATCAGTATAAAATAGTCCTCTTTGTCTTTTCTGGCTAGTTTCAGTTTAAAGTCTATTTTGTCAGATATTAGGATTGCTACACCTGCTTTTTTCTTGGTGCCATTTGCTTGGTATATTTTCTTCCATCCTTTCACTTTGAGAGAGTGTCTGTCCTTGAAAGTGAGATGAGTTTCTTGCAGACAGAAAAAGATGGGTTTTGTTTCTTAATCCATTCATATAATCTATGTCTTTTGAATGGGGAGTTCAGTGCATTAATATTTAAAGTCACTAATGAAAGATGAGTCTTGAGTCCTGTCATTTTTGTTGTTGTTGTTTGTTTACATTCTTGCTATAGCTGTACTTTTACACTGTTATACCCTTGTTGGAATTCTTTCTGCAACCCCTTGGGTATAGTCATTCCTTTCTTCAGCTCTTTGTATTGCTCCCAGAACTCTCTGAAGGGCTGGTTTTGTGGACAAGAATTCCTTCAGCCTATTTATGTCATGGAAGATTTTTCTTTCCCCTTCAACTATAATAGACATTTTGGCTGGAAATAGTAATCTGGGTTGGCATCTGTGGACATTTAACACTGGGAATACTTTGGTACAGGCTCTTCTGGCTTTCATAGTTTGCATTGAAAAGTCAGCTGTGATCCTAATGGGTTTTCCTTTATATGTGACTTGTTGTTTCTCTTTTGCAGCTTTCAGAATTTTCTCTTTGTTTTGTGCGTGTAGTGTTTTTACTACGATGTGCCATGGAGAGTTTCTGTTCTG
>NW_008360320.1:6233735-6235884 GCF_000622305.1 Nannospalax galili
CTGATTTTGTCTTCAGGAGTTCCATGGTAGCCCACTTCCAAAGTGGGTCAGAAGTTTTCAGACTTTCTCCTTGGGTCTGGAATTTTCTAAGAATGATTTTGGCCTCAGGAACTTGGGTGTTGGACTGACCTGAGACCCTGGCCGTGGCCGTGCCACACATGGATACAAAGGCTGATGGGGTGGGAATAAGCCCCAAGATTTCCCAGGGAGTGGATTGAGTAGCTGTGTTGTACTGGATGCAAAGGATCAGGGAGAGGCAAGGCAAGCTTCGGAACCCCAGAAAGAGGCTGACGTGTATTGCAGGACCAGGGAAGCAGAGAGAGGTGAGGGTGGGTCCTGGTCCAGAGGCAGTACTCCTGGGGCCCAAGGAAGGCACCAAGCCGGTGGGGGTGAACAGGGTCAGGAATCAGCACTGTCTCCCCAGGTGTCTGGGGACCCAAGACTAGGAGTGGCACCAAGCTTCGGAACCCCAGAAAGAGGCTGACGTGTATTGCAGGACCAGGGAAGCAGAGAGAGGTGAGGGTGGGTCCTGGTCCAGAGGCAGTACTCCTGGGGCCCAAGGAAGGCACCAAGCCGGTGGGGGTGAACAGGGTCAGGAATCAGCACTGTCTCCCCAGGTGTCTGGGGACCCAAGACTAGGAGTGGCACAGGGCCCAAGCTAGGATTAGAGAACAGCGAGGGAGATGGAAGGGTGAGTGCGCGGAGGGCTGCACAGTAGACCTACCCCGAGAGGCCTGAGGGCGGGAGAGTGGGCCAGGAGAGTTAGCCAGTGGTGCAAGTCTGGGAAGCAGGGAGAGGTGATGGCGGGGCCAGGTCCTGCAGAAGCAGTGTTCCTGGGGCCCAAGGAAGGCACCAAGCTGGCCAGGACAAAAAGGATCAGGAAGCAGCACCAGTTCCCCAGGTGTCTGGGGACACAAGACCAGGAATGGCGCAAGGCCCAAACCAGGAGCAGAGAACAGTGATTTAATTTTTTAATTAGGAATTCAAGTGGGAATTCTGTTCTCCATCCAATCTTTCAAATCTATAATTCTTTTAAAAGAATAGATTATATTTGTATGGGCATGTTTTTCTTTAATTTTGCAAAATTTTCTTCTACAGCCCTGTTGAAGGTCTGGTCCATATAGTTATCCTGTTTCTTCTCCTGTCTGTATGCCTCTGATTCATAAGTTTGGGATATTTATGGTGTCACACAATTCCTATATATTCCATTCTTGTGCTTTTTTTTAATTTTTCATAATCTTTGCTTGAGTGGTCTAATTCCTCCACTTTATCTTCCAGTCTTGATATTCTGATTTCCTTCCCATTCATCTTATTGGTGAGGCTTTCTCCTATCATTTCTAATTGGCTTATTGAGTGTTTCATTTCCTTCTTCATTTCAGAAATATTCTTCAATATTTCTAACTCTTTTCTGAATTCCTTCAGCATTTTTCCCCCATCTTCTTTCAGTTCTTTGATTTCTTTGTTTATGTGTTTTTTTGTTTTTTTTTCTTTAAAAAAAATTATTTATTTAATAACCACATGATTAGAAGAAGCATTTCATTACAGCTTTAACATATTCAATAACAATTTCCAGAGCAAAGATGCATCTTTTTCAAAATTGGCTGTTAATTTTTAGGTTCACAGTTGAATTAATACTGTTATACAATATCAAACTCAGTATAAACCCGATAAAACACAAAATTGAATGAGGTTTTAACCTTTAAAAAAGATCTCCATTTCATTTTAAGATATAATGTTTCATATAGAAAAACTAAATTTTTTTTATTCATTTATTTTTATTTCATGTGTATGAATGCTTTGCCTGGATGTTTGTAAGTGCACCTATATGCATGCAATGCTCACAGAGTCCATATGAGGGTGTTAGATCCCCTGGAACTGGAGTTACTGATGCCATGTGGGTGCTAGGAAATGAACCTGGGTCCTCTGCAAGAGCAGCCAGTGCTCTTTAACTGTTGAGCCATCTCTCTACACCTAGATTATTCTATTTTTTTTTTTGTTTGTGTGTTTTTTAAATTCACTCAACTCTTTTATCATGTTTATAATTGTTCTTTTGAGTTCCATGTCCTGTGTTATCTCTAGGGGGTTCTCATTGTACTCCTCTAGAGGACTGTTGGTACTTGGAAGGGATATGTTTTTTGGTTTTTCATGT
>NW_008360320.1:6235926-6249059 GCF_000622305.1 Nannospalax galili
TGATTCTTGTGTGAGACTCAAGCCTTCCTTTGTTGAGTTTAGGTCTGCTTCTTTTTGCAAACTTTGTGGTTTACTTGTTGGGAATGAAAAGTCGGTTGGTCTAGGCTTCAGATTCTCTCTTTTGATTTTATTTTGGAGGGGCCAAATTGATTTTGTCTTCCTGCTCAGGAGTTCCCACAGAGTCCCAAGATGGATGAGGATCAGATGCTCTCAGACTTTCTCCTAAGGACTGGGTCCCTCCAAGAAAGATGTTGGCCCCAGGAAGGTGGGGCCTGGGCTGTCCAGAGATGCAGAGGGAAGTGGGGACAGGAAGAGGCCTCAAGGGCTCCCAGGACTAGACTCAGCAGGTGGACAAGCACTGGGGAATGGCTGGGGGCACTGACAACACAGAGGACAGTAACAGGGAGACTGAGTATATGGACTCCGGGGAGGGGGGCAGGAGGCATGGAAGTGTATCACTTGGGATGTGGTATATGGATGAATAAGATTATTTGGGATGTTCTGTTTGAAATACACGCAAAAAAATCAATAAATTTAAAAAAATGAGTTATATTTGAGGAAGAAGCATAAAAATTTACTTCATATTAATTAGTAGATGTGAATAGCATTATCATTGAAATCTACCTGGTGACATTATATCCATGCTCAGGTGCCAAGGATTTCAGAAAATAACCAACTGTGACTAGTAATAATCACATATATAGATATTAGAGATGCATGTGCAAACAGCTGTGTTAATTGCATTAAAAATGAGTTTTTCTGTAAGAAACAGTATATTTTAAAATGAAATGGAGATCTTTTTTAAATGTTAAAATCTCATTCAATTTTATGTCTTATAGGGTATATACTGAATACAATATTGTATAACTTTATTAATTCAACTGTAAGCCCCCAAAATTTGTAGTGGGTTCTGAAAGAGATGCATCTTAGCTCTGGAAATTGTTATTGAATATACCAATGCTGTTGTAATGAAATGCTTCTTCTAATAAAGAATGGATTCATAACATACAGTCTCAATTAACTGAATTAAATGTACATTAGAATTAGAACAAAGATGACAGCTGAATTTTTAGAGCCAAAGCTACGGAGCTGTCCAAGCTTATCTAGTGTAATTAATATACAAAAGCTTGAAACTTTATGTTTTATTTATTATGTGGATGTATGCAGGATGTGTGTGGGAATTTTGTGGAATCACTTCTTTCCTTCCAACTTCATGTGAGTTATTATGGTTGCCAGGCTTACCCTGCAAGCTTGTCTTCATTTGCTGAGCCACCTCACAAGCCCCAATATAAAAGCTTTATAATAAGTTAGATCCCAGTTTGACTTGTGAAGTTCTCATAACATGTATAGTTAAGGTACATTATTTTAATTCTTTGAAGCTCAATCTTTGAACATTGAAACATTAGAGATGATACTTTTCCATATATTGTAGATTAATTTGTAGTTAGCAATTTTCATATTATTAGGCATATTTAACTAACTAGGAGAATGAAAAACTGTAAATTTCAGTGTTACCATGGAAGTTAAATTATTGATTTGGGAAGCTAGTATTGGAAAATATTAAAATTCAACAAGTGGATACATGGCCAGAGCTATTTTTTTGGGGGGGGGAGTACAGTTTCGGTTGTTTAATTTGTACAATCTGGAATTTGCATAAGTTAAACTGCAACCCTTGATTTAGATTATAAAGAAAAGTTGCCCAACATTAATTTTAGCTAAAATTTGTTAAATATAAACAGGAAACTTAAACAAGAGATTTTTAAGTATCATGAACTTTAAATGAAAGTCAAATACATTTTAATAATATAATGATTAATATTTTTCACATTAGTTAAAGCAATTTCCTCATCTATAAAATGATTGGCAAATTGTCTGATTCCCCAGTTATTTAGGAAAATACAGATTATTTAGTCTATTATTGCTAGCACTTCAAGATGTTGAAGAGAAGCATACCAAATAAATATTGTGCTCCCATAAACTTGTCTTAAGAAATAGAGTCAACAGTAAAAATTAACATGAAATCCTAGTAATACGAGAATCATTGGAATGTACTCTCCAGTCTCCACTCTCAAAAATCCAACTTACATTGCTTTTCTCTCAAGATAATCAAAACTATAAAGTCTGTGCTTTGTTTCCTTTAGTGACTCTTGTTTTCTACATTAGGAGCTCATCTTGACATCCGGTTTCAATAATTCCTTTGCAGTCTGTGGTCACAATGTTCCAGCACAGGATAAATAGATGTCAAGAAGCAAATTGGCTAGCTTGCTATGTGATCTATGACTCCCCAACATCAGTAGAACGTATAGGGACAGTAGCTCAGGATCTGATAAGTGTGACAGTGAGAAACTTTCCCCTAAATTTGTGACAACTCATCAATAAAAGATTCTCCTAAGCTGGACGTGGTGTCACACACTTCTTTAATCTCAGCACTCAGGAGGCAGTGGCAGGTGGATCTCTGTGCATTCATGGCCAGCCTTGTCTAAATAACAAGTTCTAAGCCATCTGGGGCTACAGAGAAACCCTGTCTCAAAAAGAACACCCCCCAAAATTCAAGTAAAATGACTTGAAAAATATTTTTTTTGTTTTTAAAGAAAATGATCCTTCCTAAGATTTTAATATGGCTAGTGTTTCTTATCATGAATGAATAAAGTAATAGGATTGTTTAAATTATGCTAATACTACTTTTTGTACAATTTGAAATTGGGTAAAACTTGAGAAATAATTTTAGAGTCAGGTATTCTGGGTCATACATAGGTCTGACTGCCTGGATTTCTGGATGAGAAATTGGTTAGAACTGACACAGCTCAAGTTTCCCATATCGTCTTCGGGATGGAACAAAAACAATAAGCAGAGGGCAAAGCCAATGACTGCAAAGTTCAGAAGACAACACTTTGATAAGAATAGGTATCTTAAAACTATTTATTGAATAAGTTATTTGTTGAACAAATAGTATGAAATTGTACTCATAATTTTGATAAAAAACACATTTTAAAAGAAGGGAAGAAGGCAGGCATAGTGGCACATGCCTTTAATCTCAGTACTCAGGAGGTAGAGGCAGATGGATCTCTGTGAGATCAAGGCCAGCCTGGTCTACATGGTGAGTTCCAGGCCTGCTGGGCCTACAGTGAGATTCTGTCTCAAAAGGAGAAAAAAATGTAGTGAAGAAAAGAATGCTAATTTTATTTGACTATACTGTGAGAATACAAAAAGTAATTAAACAAAATGTGAGACTCTAGGAAAATGTGAGAAGCACCATATACCCAGCTTTTGTCAGTGTCCTCCCAGAATGTGCTTCTCTGTGAGGCACATGCTTGGCTGTCTTTCTACTCTCTTCTGTCCTCACCTCTGCCTTATAGTAACCAAGGCTTTAATCTTTAAACTTAAAGTTGTTCATATCTTCTTGTGAAATCATTGTTCTATAAGAACCTCATCCTGTTTGACCAGTGAAATGAATAGAGTCAAACAACGTATGTTTATGATCCCACTTATTTAATTTCAAAGTCTAATGATAAAAAGGCAGAGAAGGTAAAGAGTGCTTGGAACATACAACATTTCTTCATGTGGACTTAGCTGAGAATCCCTTGCGGATGCATTTATCTTTCTTGCATTTGCTTGCCTTCAAGCTTTCAGAACAGTGTTTATGAATAACCCATGAATTGAATCAATTAAGAAATGTAGACAGTCAATCCTAGGCTATTACTCTGTTTCTTCAGATACTGTTTCTTCTGAAGTAAAGAAAAAATATACCCATCTGGCTGATATACCTTGCTGAAATATATACATTATTTGATTGTCTTTGTATATACATTTCTCCATGCAAACACCATTACTATCACCTCAGTAACAGGGGATGTTCTTTGATTCAGTGAAATTAAGACCCTAATCAGTCACTAGCAGTATTTTTACCTCACACTTTTAGTTTCCCTTCCAAACTTTTACTTTCAAAACCTTTTCTTTTAAGATAGCATGAAATAACAATATATGAATAATAGACTATGATACATTGAAAAAAATGAATAAAAATCCCAAGATAATCACGACACTTTACTTGAAAAGACAATCTGATCCATATGGGCTCTCAGATATTTCTGCATGGAATTAAGATGTTCTAAGAAAATACAATTTACCTTAACACTTTGGTGGTGTGGGAATAGCCTGCAGTGGGCAGGCATTCTGATGGAATTGCCCTGGATTTGCTCCACATGGAGGCAAATACAAAGCAAAGGTCTGTATCTTCCATTGTTTACATCCACATATTTCCTGACTGAATAAGACCCTGCTAGGCTGCAGGGAGTGCTCTGACCTTGATGCCAAATTGTTTTGATCAAGTGTTTTAGCTCTGTAGGCATTTGCAAAAAATAAAGGACATCAGACAGATAGGTCATCTGAATTCATAGTAGTATAACATAGGTTGTCACATTGTAAAAAGATCTATAATTGGATATTCACTGAGTTAAAGCATGTAAATATATGTATACTAATAATATTGTTCATGCAGATAATTCATCTTATCTTGACAAACACTGTACAGTTCTCCAGACCATGGAAATAGTACATTATGGACACCATTCCAATATTTATACTTTAGAGTTTTTTTATTTTATTTTATATGTATGAGTCTTTTGCTTACATGTATGTAAGTGTACCATGTGTGTACAGTGCACACAGAGGTGAAAAGTGGGCATCAGATCCACTGGAATTGGAATTATGAATGGTTGTTAGTCACCACGTGGGTGCTGCGCACTGAACCCAGGTCCGCTGCAATAGCAGTCAGTGCTTCTAACCCTTGAGCTGTCTCTCCTGTGCCTAATACATACACTTAAAGGATGATGGTTAATGATCAGTCCTCAAAAATGTACTCACATTGCTACATTCCTAAAGAGATTTGATGATCCTGCATCATCTAGTGGCTTCAATCCATAAATATGTTAATTATATGCATGTGTATATGTAAAAACTGTTTGTGATTGGCTTCTCAATAAATCAAGTAATTGACATCTTTGAACAGTAGCAACATTTTGATCATCTCACACTGCAACAGAGACTGAATATTTAAAATTAACATCATAAAATGCAGAATAAAATTATAAGAACTTTATAACATAAAACTCATGGAGACAAAACTCAAATTTCCTGATGGATATATTACATTAATGTAATGGATACCTCAGTGTAGTTAAATTGCATTAAATGGTTATTAATGCTTGAATAAACTTCAAGGAAGTGGGTACTGGTTGAAATGGGATAATATTTTGTTCTGCTAAATTATATGTTAATTGGTATTTCCTCTCTTGTAAAAGGACCTAAAGGGTTTAATAAAATATGTGGTAGAAACATTATTTTTTCCTTCTTGAGATATTAAGATGAGTGTAACTGGAAATGATTCAAAGCTTTCCCAGAAAAATTCTTCAGTGTTTGTGATGACAAGGGTTTCAGAGACTCCCAAAAGTAAATAATTAAAGCTTTTAGTCATCCAAATAATGAGAGGCTGCATCATGGGAGAAAATGTTACACAGTGTGCTGTTCTTATTGTATGTCTCAGAAGGACAAAGAGAGAGAGTGGGGAGAGAGCAGAGAAAGAAGACAGTGAGGTAGAGAAAATAAAGGAAGAGATGTAGGAGAAGAAAAAGGGGGAGAAGGAGGAAAGGAGTGAGAGAGATTAAGAGAGAGCAACAGAAAAAGTGGCAAGGACAAGACAGGGATCCCATGTGCATCTAGCTATAAATCTTTCTTCTCTTTACTTCAAAGGCATACGTGAAATTAGGAGGCCTGGACTTTTATTTTCATTTGCATTTGTTCAGATTAGGAAACATCCCAGCAACCTCAAGTTTTACCTGAATAATGTGGGGCTTCTCCTATGTATGAAGAAAGCAACTATCAGCCAGGTTTTGAATCTTAAACTCTTTAATTTTTTAGAGTCAAGCTAACTCTGTGGTAAACTTAGGTCTGCATACACTGCATGGTTAAAAGAACAACATGCTTTAAAATTGTATAGCTATCAGTGCTCAGTCTAAATGAAAGTGGCACATAGGAATGTGAGAAAAATTAAGCATGAGAACGTAGAAAGCATGCGTACATTCATAGTCGAGTTAGTTCATTGACTTCTATTTAAACTTTAGAAGCTTCTATACAGTTTTACTGCTCTGAGAGGCCCATCTTGGAGGCACATCTCATTTTCTTTAGGGTAAGCAGTCATACAATGGTCCTTAGGTACAATTCAAAGAAAAAGGCACAGACTAGTCATTCTAAATAGGCAATGTGGCCCAGCCATTAAGGAACATATAACCAAGGTGAAGAGAAAGCTAAACCGTTGGGTCTGGCAATTCCAAGTAACTAATACTAACAGGAAATGACCCCCAACTTCTTAGTGATGCTCTGATTTTTAATTGAAACATACTTATCAACAACAGGAAAGTTAAGAAAAGATAAACAGCAAAAGGGAAAAAATCAGTAATTAAGGCAGCAAAGCAGAGAAATGTTATGTGTGTGCGAGGCTAAACAAGGACATCACAAGGCCAATGCTGATTCCACAGCCATTTAATTCTATCACAGTGCAGCTACCCTCAGGCCTAATAGGGCAGCCCAGACACTGCTTTTTCCTCTACTCATTTGCTCATCTGTACAGAACACTTAGACTAACTTCAAAGGATAAAATGCCAACTCAATATCTACAACTAAGATGCATAAATGCAATCTTACAGGGTCAGTAAAATAAAATATCCTCAACACACACAAGATGCAAATACAGTTCTGGACAAGGGATTTTATCATTTAAACATCTGGTTTCAGACATAATGCTTTCTGAGTTTCCTGCGTGGTATTTTTAAATGTTCCGTTTATCAGGACATGGCAATCTTACTTCTCCAATGATTTAAACCAAGCTTCCAAATAATCCTCGTTGTCACAGAGCTTGTACAGAAGAAAATTATTGCTATTTTTGTTGTATAAGGTTAGTACAGACTGACACTGCATCATCGTGTCTTCTCTGGAGAAAACATAAAAAACAACATATTGGTCTCAGAAGACTCAGCACCTCATAACCAACTGCATGGGAAAATAACTTCCTTTCCCTTGTCAGTGCCTACACTGAACAGAGCAAATAGAAGATCTAATTCCATGCCAGCATATTGCTTTGTCTACACGAATCTAATAGGTTTTAAACATGTGAAATGTTTTATCCTTTGGACAAAGGAAAAAGAAGTATATAAAAAGCAGTTTTTAGACATTTAAAAAATCAGAAATGAGGTGAAATCATGAAAAACACTGGTAGACCTGGTCCCGTTCGTGTCTCAGGTCCCCACCTTAGGAATTCTGTGGTATCAAGTGGATTTCCTGTCATCACTCTTTGCTTTTCTTCCTCTGTAAAATGGGTCTTCATTAACCTAGAATATCTGTTGTGATGCTTTCAAGACAAGAGTGTAAGTGCCATATGTGTGTCCTTGGTACACAGGAGCCACTGATGTCAGTAATCAATGCCTAAGCCAACCTGGTCATTCCTTAAGGCTCTTCAGGGATACCCTATTTCATTAACTATCATAATCAAAGTGCTTCAAGTTAAGACATTTTATTATGAATCAAAC
The DNA here is from genome assembly GCF_000622305.1 of Nannospalax galili. Taxonomy (NCBI): domain Eukaryota; kingdom Metazoa; phylum Chordata; class Mammalia; order Rodentia; family Spalacidae; genus Nannospalax; species Nannospalax galili. The sequence continues at coordinate 6,243,507 of NW_008360320.1, forward strand.
ATTTCTCCCTCCAAAATCCTGTAAGATTTAGCAAATTGGATATTTTGTTTTCCCTCCCTCACATTTTTAATTCCTCTGATAAGAAAAACAACACCACCACCACATGATCAAACCTTACCAAGAAACGATCATGCATCCTTTGGATAAAAATCCACCCACCGCTTCCACCTTGCTTGATTTAATTCAGAGCAGGATCCTTACGGTGATTCTTTTCCCACTGCAGAGGGGATGTTTTGATTCCAAGTTTTTATTCTGGGGGGAACTGGTAGTCTTTGGAGCAGGAAGCAATGGGGCAATGATGGCTGTGTGTTTTCAGTTTCAGATTTGGAGGTTTAGAGTGTGTTTCCTTCAATTTTTAAACTAATTTCAACACTCTGACAAGTCTAAGAGATGTATGATTTGGAGTAGAAGTATTAGATAATGAAAATCTAGTCCACATGAATTTTACTCTGAGGTTTAAGGTGCCTACCTTCAAATCATTACTCCCATTTCCTAGGATAATTTGAGAACATAATTTTGATAAAAGAATGAAGCAAGCTTGAAACTATGTGGAAGGGATATTGGTAAAGGTAAGGTATAAACAGTCTGAATCTATGTGAGAAAAAGTAAGTGCTTTAGGACATAAAGGAACTCATAAAAATTAAAAGGAGGAATAAGAGTATAGGAAGGGGTTGCTTAGAAAATTCATTCTTTGTGCCAGTATGAGTGCCCACATGATCAAAATGATGAGCAGAAACTTTACTCAGCTATTTATTTTAAAAAGAAAGTTATATGGTTAATTTAAAATTTATACTTATCAGATGCCCTTTCTGCTTATAAAATGAAAAGTTAAAAATGGAAAAAGCAAAGTGAAAACTTCACTGTTGAATCAATCCCAAAATGAGGCTATGGAAATCTTTGAATGACAGGGAGCCTGAAAGAACCAGCATGTTGATGCACCTGCTTTACTAGTTAATATGAGTTGACCATTTGGTCAGCACTCTCTCAGGGCAGGAGAGGAACTGCTTGTCACAATACACTGCAGAAAGAGGTGGTTGGGCCTCTGGACTTTCAGTGATGGACACTGTCATAACAATCAACCCAGTCATTTATTATTTCCAACTGTTAAGCGCAAAGGCCATCAATTCATAGCCTTTTCATAGCGTTCAGGTTTATTGCTTCTGTTAGAGTCAGAAGGGACAAAGCAATCTTTCTAATGTGTTCAATGGCTTTTCAGTGAATTCTAGCTAAGCAGCATAAAATCTAAGGCAAGTTTCAAAGAGCTGATGGGCATACATTCTCAGGACAGGCTGCTGTATAACATAGTGGTGGCCATGTACATATCAGCAAGAAAATGTGACTTCCTCCTTATGTCATCATAGGAAGGAGAAGACAAATATTAGGTCCATTAAGAGGTTAATATAAGAATGCAGAAGCAATGGGGTGTAGTGGTAACATATGTCTGGCATGCTGTTCTGTCAAGGGAAATTTGTGATTATGAAATGCCAATTATTATTAGCCTAATAATGGTACCATTAACAATTCGGATCATATGGTAGATCCAGGGAATTAAGGAAGGTCGTGGGCTCTCCATTTTATATTTGGCTTTTAACATATTTCTTGTCATAAAAAAATTGTTGAAATGATTATGTTAGTATTACAATCTAGGAAACAATAAAAGGACGCATTTTTCCTGAGTTACAGGAGAAAAGTGAATCATCATCTACTCAGATGAAATAACAGCAGACACCAACTCAGTTCTCCCCACCAGAATGTTTCTGAAAACTTCCATTCCTTCAGGTTTCTTCAGTTGTACATCTTCTAGCTCTGACCACATTTTTCAAAATGGGTAAAATATTGTAAATGGTGCAACTAGATTGGTGTTTCTCTACTTAGAATTTGCTACTAATGTGTGAATTGACAAAAATATCTCTGAGCTGCTATTACATGGAATATGCTGTCTTAGTTCATCTGGGACTACTATGGGGAGAAAGGAGGAGGAAATAGATTACTCTTCTTATTCTCTGACTATAGAGAAGCAGCAAACGTATTCCAAAAATCACACCAAACTTAACTCATAGCAACACAGTACAATAAAAGTCAAAAGGGAATTTAAAAGAATAAACGGCTATTAATACAGACCAAAGGAACCTATATTGTTGTGGATGGGCTGAGAGCTTTTGAAGACCGAGACTACCCTTGACATTAGTGATTACTAGATCCATAGGAAAAGAAAGATGCGAGAAATTTGAGCAGAATCTCAGGCAAAAGCATGAAGGCTATGCTTCCTAAGGTATAGACATGTTAACAAATGACCAGATGTCAGAGTGGGATATGTAATACTTTAAAGTACAATTTAAGGCTTATGTGACTTCAAGAGGAGAATGGCTGAAGTCACTCTGTGAACTCAAACCACAAAATGCAAAAATCATAATGAAATATCAATGGAAAAGTTCAATCAAAGTAACCCATGAAACTTTTAATAATTATACATTAGGACAGGATGAGGCAAACCAGGATATACTCTCTTCTTTCTTTAGAAAAATTGTTTGTTGAAAGCTTATATGTAAAGCTTTGGTAGTTTCTACCCTCCATAAGGTATTAAAATTATTAAAACCCAAAAATTTCCCTGGGAATTTTTAGAAAATCTCCTTTGCTTACATAAAGTTGGGATGATGGGTTAGCAGTCTGGAAGGCATTGAGATGAAAGGTGCTGGTGAACATCTGTGAGAATTAGTGATGCCTGATAAGAGACTAGTCTGTGTTTGCACCATGATGTTGAGCACCTCTCTCTTTTTTTGCAATATATATTTTTATTGAGTGTTTTTGTGCATTTCGTACATCTTAATCACATTTAGACTCCCTCCCTATCTGAAGACTCCCCTTGCTCCCCACAGATTTTCATGTGTTCTTTCATATATGTTAAGGCCTATCAAGGCAAGTTTATGTACCCAAATGACCCTCCATGTGAGTTCTTCCACTGGAGCCTGGTCAGCCTGTCAGCATTACTCATTTAAAGACCAGCTATCCCTTACCCAGCAGTGATCAGCTGCCAATAGCTCCAAAGGTAACTGAGGAACTATTGGGAGCTGATCACTGCTGTGTCCCTCTTTAGGCATACCCTGTTACTACCATTAAAATACGTAGAAGTTAAGGTTGTATTAGAATTTCTTACTTCACATCCGATTCTCTTTAGAGAAATTTTTCAGGATCGGTAAGTTTTTCTCCTCTATTTACCTGTAACTGTCTTTAAAGCCTCAGTTTTTGCTGATGTTTTTAATCAGAGTCTCACTGTACAGATCAAGATGGCTTCTAACTCAGAAATCTACCTGTCTCTGACTACTGAGTAAAGCCTTGATTTTTATAATGAATTTTCATTTCCTCACCAGTTGGGAAATAAATCATGTTTTCCAAATGTTGAGATTTCTGCAGGGCACCAGGAAAACTCGTAGTCCTGTCTACCACATTTAACAGAATAAGGTAGCATGGGTTTACCTCAGTACTTTAAATATTCCCCAAAACTTGCTACTTCTGAAATCCTTAAAACTATACTTTTAAGGGACTTTGAAAAATCCCTGCTTGGAAACTCTTTAATGTTCCAAATATAGATTTCTACACATTGCTTTTAATTAATTTTCAAAGATAACATAAGTCATACTGGAGGTCCAGTTGCTAATCCTCCTCTGCTTTCATCTATAGACATAGACAATTCATCCATGGTAAAATTTAATTTTAGCTATAATTACAAAAGTTTGAAATTAAATCTCACTAGTGCTATGCTCCCATTAATACAGACAAAAAAATGCTGATGTACTTAGGATTAATGTGGGGGACAAAAGTAAGATTTCATTTTTAACATTTATAATTAATTTGCAAAAACGTAATAAAGGATTTTGTTTCAGAGAGAGAAAGTTCTGAGTTTCAAGAAAGGCATCCAAGCAATCCATCAAACTCCTCACACGCTGAAGGAATCTTGTGTGGGTTCATTGTAAACTAAACCCCAAATTGTTCCGCAAACAAAACATAATATATAATAGCTCCCAACCCTGAGGGCAAAGTGAAACTAGAACTTGTAGTAGGTGTCTTTTTACCAATTAGAGATGAAGCGCATTCTCAGGAGAGTCTGGTAATTTATACATTATACATAATTACTCATGCCAATTGTATTGATAATTAGACTAGTCTCGACAAAAAGGATGCACCAGCAGTTTAATTCCCATTTGGCATTCAACATTTCTGCCTCTTGCTTGTGTTCTCACTTGTATATAAACCCAAGTATTAATGTCCAGAAAATTAAACAAATTGACAAGTGTATTGAGACCAGAGTTTCAAATGTACTCAAGGGAATTTTGAATTATGATCTTTTCAGGTCCCTTTTATTCTTTTTTTTTTAAATTTTTTAAATTTTTATTTTTTATAATTTTTAAAAATTTAGTAACTACATGATTAGAAGAAGCATTCCATCACAGCTTCAACACATTCAGCAACACATTCCAGAGCAAGGACACATCTCCCTCAAAGGTGGCTGCAAATTTTTGGGTTCACAGTTGAATCAATACAGTCACACAATATTGAACTCAGTATAAACCCTGCAAGACATGAAATTGAATGAGTCCTCACATTTCAAAGAAGATCTCCATTTCATTTCAAGATATGCTTTTTCCTACATTTTTAATGCTACTAACACTTACGTGTTTGCACATGTGACTTTAATCTTTATGTATCTGATTATTACTAGTCACAGTCAGTTATACTCAGATCCTTAGTACCTGAATATGGATATAGAGTCATCAGATTTCACTGGTAATGTTTATAACCTCTACCATTTAAAATAAAGTATTTTTTTATTTTTAATAACTACATGATTAGAAGAAGCATTGCATTACAGCTTTAACATATTCAGTAACACACTCCACAGCAAGAGTACATCTCTTTCACAAATGGCTGTAAATTTGTAGGTTTACAGTTGAATTAATACAGTTATACAATATTGAACTCAGTATAAGTCCTATAAGACATAAAATTGAATGAGTTATTAACCTTTAAAAAGGATCTCCATTTCATTTTAGAATGTATTGTTCCTTGCAGAAAGACTCATTGTTTTTGCTAACACTGAGATGTTGGTGCAAGCATCTCTAATCTGTATGTATCTGATTATTACCAGACATAATGGGATGCACTCGGATCCTTGGCGCCTGTGTATGTCTATAAAGTCATGAGGTAGATTTCAGTGGTAATGTTTATCACCTCTACCAATTAACATGAAGTAAATTTCCATGCTACCTCCTTAAATAAAATACATTTTAAAGCATTTGTTGATTTTGTGTGTGTGTGTGTGTGTGTGCGTGTGTGTATCACACAGAACATCCCAAACATTCTTATTCAACTATACACCCACTTCCCAGATGGCACCCTCCCACAGCCTCCCTCCCCCCACTAGAGCCCTTATACTCTGATATCCCTGCTACTGTCTGCTGTGTTGTCGGCACCCTAGCCATTCACTGCTACTTGCCCTTCTGGTGAATCTAGTCAGCCTATCTAGAGGTCTTTGTTTTAGGAGGGTCAGCTGTTCCT
>NW_008360320.1:6249088-6307163 GCF_000622305.1 Nannospalax galili
GTAAGATTGGGGTCTGCTTTTCATTTTCCCAGTTCTATGCTGGGTTACTATCTGGGAGTCCCTTTGGCCACACTGGCCAACAACTCAAAAGAAGGTATCTCCTATCTGGCATTGTTGCTTGTTATGTAGCCTTTAGCTATACATATGGACTGTTAAAAAATTGTATTGGCCCCTTTAATCTTTGGTTATACTTTCTTTGGGGTGTTTAAAGCCATACAGTTGGCCAGGATAAACCAATTTATCTTACTCTTAAGGTCCTTTGAGGATCTGTTTCTCAGGGGACACATGGGCTTGGGAGGAGCCTCTGGCTACTCTCTTTTACCAGTTCTGGCCATGTGAAGAAAAGTCAAAGGTCCTACTCGACCATGGCTGTCTTCGACTGGAAGCATTGAGGAAGGTTCCTCTGCACTGACCCTCCTCTTCTAGACTAAACACTGGTTCCAGTCCATCTCTTGGGGTCTCCTAGGCCTGCTTGATCAAGAGGACAGGTGACCCACCACAATTACCGGACATTTTGAGAGATGCTCAGTCTCCTGGAACTAGTCGACCTAGGAGGGCAAGGAGCAAAAACTGTCCTTTATGTCCCTCTGACCAAATAATTATAGGCCACACAGTATGTCTGTTTAACATCCAAGAAGGTTAGTTCCACCAGTCTGGCATTTTTAATTACTGTGTGTCATGTAGATAAATCTTGGGCAAAGACCAATTGTTCGCAGATAAACCTTACCTAGACATATATTTCTTGATCTGTTATGTATAATTTGTCAGTAGGTTGTTGGAATGATATGGTTCCCTCTGGTTTTTAAAACCAGCTAGGCATTATTAATCTCTCACATTGTCTCACCCCTCCATCATGGTTTCCCCAATTAGGTGCCCCCATTTTCTCTCTTTCTCCCTTAATAATACCCTTCTCCTATGGTCCTACCACTCTGGAGCTCCTTTGTTCCCTTTATCCCCTAGGTTCCTTGTATACCCTTCTCTCCCCCCTCCCTTAAATTAACCCAATTTTTATCCATATCTCCCTTATTAAGGCCTGTTTCCTACTGTTCTTTTCTTTCAGGTTCTTTCTTTTCCTTTACCTCCCTTGTTCCTTTCCTTATCCTGGTTCCTGTTGTTATGTCTGGATACATACTCACTTATCAGGGTTTGGTTCTAGGATCCACATGAGTGAGAATATGTGTCGATTTTTTTTTTTCCTGAGTCTGTGTTACTTCACTTAGTATAACAGTTTCTAGTTTCATCCGTTTACCTGCAAATTTCAAGATTTCATCTTTTTTTACTGCCAAATAAAAGTCCATTGTATAAATGAACCACATTTTCGTTATCCACTCATCAATTGAGGGAGACTTAGGTTGCTTCCATCTCTTAGCCACTGTGAAAAGAGCAGCAACAAATATGAATGTCCAAGTGTCTCTGCAATAGGATGAGTTCCTTTGGTATATGCCAAGGAGTGGTATAACTGGGTCAAATGGTAGGTTCATTTGTAGTTTTTTAAGAGTTCTCCACACTGCTTTCCATAGGGGTGGAACAAGTTTGCAGCCCCACCAGCAGTGGATGAGTATTCCCCTTTCCCCAAATCCTCTGCAACATTTGGTATCATTTGTTCTCTTGATCTTAGCCAGTTTGAATGGGGTAAGATGCACTCTTAAAGTGGTTTTAATTTGCATTTCCTTAATTATTAGTGATGTTGAACATCTTTTAAGATGCTTCTTAGCCATCTTTACTTCTTTTGAGAACTCTCTGTTCAGCTCCCTAGCCCAACTTTTAATTGGGTTACTTTTTGTCTTGGTTCTCTGGTTTTTTTTGGTTTGTTATATATTCTGGATATTAAACCTCTGTTGGACGTGTCGCTGGTAAAGATTTTCTCTTCGTGAGGTTTTGTGTTACTGTTTCAATAACTTTTTTTTGTTATTGGTCTGTTTAAGCTGTTAATCTCTTCTTGGTTTAGTTTTTGTGGTTCCCATGCCTTTAGATATGCATCCATTTCTTTTAGGTTTTCAAATTTACTAGTATATAGGTTTATAAAGTATTCTCTTATTATGTTCCATATCTTTCTGGTGTCTCTTGTGATGTTTCCCCTTTTATTTCTGATTTTTTTTTTTTATTTGGAGGTGCACTTTCTTTTGGTTAACTGGGCTAGTGGTCTGTCAATCTTGTTTATCTTTTCAAAGAACCAGCTCTTGGATTTGTTGATTCTTTTTATTATTTTCTTTGTTTTGATGTTATTAATTTCTGCCCTGATTTTTGTTATTTCATCTTGTCTGCTGGGTTTAGGTTTGATTTGTTGTTGCTTTTCAAGTGTCTTGACTTGCAGTGTTATATTATTTATTTGTGTTCTTTCCGATTTTTTGATGTAGGCACTTAGAGCTATAACCTTCCCTCTAAGGACAGCTTTCAGTGTTTGCTGGAGGTTTTGTTGTGTTGTATTGTCTTTTTCATTTAATTCCAGGAATACTTTTATTTCTTTCTTAAGTTCTCTTTTGACCCATTCATCATTTAGGAGTGTGTTGTTTAATCCACATGTGTTCATGTGATGATTAGAGCTTCTTCCGGTGTTGATTGTACACTTTATTGCATTGTGGTCTAATAGAATGTATGTAATTATTTCAGTCTTTTTGTATTTGTTGTGGTTTTTTTTTGTGCCCCAGTATATGGTCAATTTTGGAGAAGTGTCCATGGGGTGCTGAGTAGAAAGTATGTCCTTTGGTGCTTGGGTGGAATTCTCAGTAGATATCTGTTAAGTCCATTTGATATATGGTATTGTTTAATTCAGATGTCTCTCTGTTAACTCTCTGCCCTTTTACCTATCTAATGGAGACAGTGGGGTATTGAAGTCCCCTACTATTAACGAGTTGGTATTAATCTGGGTCTTAAAATCCTGTTGTTTTTGTTTTGATGAAGTTGGGTGCACCAGAGTTTGGTGAATATATGTTCATGATTGTAATATGTTCTTGATTTATTGTTCCTCTGATCAGGATGAAGTGGCCCTCTTTATCTCTTCTGATTAGTTTTAGTTTAAGGTCTATTTTGTCAGGTATTTGAATTGCAATGCCTGCTTTTTCTTAGTACCATCTGCTTGGTATATGCTTTTCAATCCTTTAACTTTAAGATAGTCTCTGTCCTTAAAAGTGAGATGAGTTTCTTACAGAGAACAAAAAGGTGGGTTTTGTTTCTTAATCCATTCACCTGGTCTGTAGCTTTTGACAGGGGAGTTCATTCCATTAATATTTAAAGTTATTAATGCAAGATGAGTATTGAATCCTGTCATTTTTATTTCTATTTGCATTCTTGATATAGCTGTACTTTTCCACAGTTATACCTTCATTGAATTTCTTTCCACAATCCCTTGAGTATAGTCATTCTTTTCTTCAGCTCTTTGTATTGCTTCCAGAACTCTCTGAAGGGCTAGTTTTGCAGACATGAATTCCTTCAGCCTATTTATGTCATGGAAGACTTTCTTTTCCCCTCTACTATAATAGATGTTTTGGCTGAGTATGGTAATCTGGGTTGGCATCTGTGGTCATTTAAAACTGGGAATCCTTTGGTTCAGGGTCTTCTGGCTTTCATAATTTGCACTGAAAAGTCAGCTGTAATCCTAATGGATTTTCCTTTATATGTGATTTGTTGTTTCTCTTTTGCAGCTTTCAGTATTGTCTTTTTGTTTTGTACGTTTAATGTTTTTACTATGATGTGCTGTGGAGAGTTTCATTTCTGGTCCTGCCTGTTTGGTGTTCTGTATGCTTCTTGTATTTGTATGGGCATGTCTTTCTTTAATTTGTGGAAATTTTCTTCCACGATTCTGTTGAAGATCTGGTCCATGCCCGTATCTTGGGATTCTTCTCTTTCCTGTATGCCTATGATTCGTAAGTTTGTTCGTTTTATGGTGTCACACAATTCCTGCATATTCCATTCTTGTGATTTTTTAAATTTTTCATAATCTTTGCTTGAGTGGTCCAGTTCGTCCACTTTATCTTCCAGTCTTGATACTCTGTTTTCCATTTCGTTCATCCTATTGGTGAGGCTTTCTCCTGCCATTTCTAATTGGTTTACTGAGTGTTTCACTTCCTTCTTCATTTCATCCTGAGTAGTATTTAATATTTCTAGCTCTTTTCTGAATTCATTCAGAAGTTCATCCCTATCTTCCTTCAGTTCTTTGATATCTTTGTATGTTAAGTTCACTGAATTATTTTTATCATGTTTATAATTTTCTTTTGAGTTCCATGTCTTGCATTATCTCTAGGGGCTTCTCATTGTACTCCTCTAGAGGACTATTGGTATTTGGTGGGGATATGTTATTTTGGTTTTTCATGTTACTATTTTTTCTCTGTGATTTTGACATGTGAATTTCTTTTGTAGTTTCTGGCTCTTGTGTGAGACTCAAGCCTTCAAGTTTAGGTCTGCTTCTTTTTGTAAACTTTATGGTCTTTGTGGTTTACTTTTTGGGAAAGAAAAGCTGTTTCCTCTAAGCTTCCAGTTCTCTCTTTTGATTTCATTTTGGAGTGGCCAGATTGCTTTTGTCTTCAGGAGTTCCCACAGAGGCCCAAGTCAGATGAGGATCAGATGCTCTCAGGCTTTGCCCTAAGGTCTGGATTCCTCTGGGAAGATTTTGGCCTCAGGAATTTGGTGGTTGGACTGGCCTGGGAGCAGGGCCCAGGAAAGATGCTGGTCTAGGGCAGCTGGTGGCTGTGCCACCCAGAGATGCAAAGGAAGATGGGGGCTGGGAGAGGCCCCAAGGACTCCGGGGGACTGCACTGAGAAACTGGGTTGGTCTGCATGCAAAGGATCAGGAAGCAGAATGGTCAGCCCTGTCATCCAGGAAAGAGGCTGGGGGGTTGTGCAGCCCAGGGAAGCAGAGGGAGGTGAGGGCAGGACCAGGCCCTGAGGGTTCCTGGGGACCCCAGAAGGAACTGGGTTTTTCTGGATGCAAAGGATCAGGAGGCATTGGTGGTTCCCCTGGTGTCTGGAGCACCCTGGGTCTCCCTGTAGCTCCAGCTGTCCTGGAACTCACAATATAGACCAGGCTGGCCTTGAACTCACAGAGATCCATAGGCCTCTGCCTCCCAAGTGCTGGGATTAAAGGCATGCACCACCATACCTAGCCCCTTTTATTATTTTAAAAGAAAATTTTGGCTTGTGAAATAAAACATTTTCAATTTAAAAAAAATTAATTTATTCTTAAAAATACATAATTCAGAGACTGAGATATTCACTAGTCACATAGTTTTGGAAGAATATGAACTAGAGGGAATTTCAGAGCACCTGTGTCAATGCTTCAGTGGAAACTGTCAGAGTACACATGGCAGCCCTTGGTAATCAGCAGGTGTTGTGCAAATCTGATCACCATAAAAGAAAAAAGATAAATACTATTTCCATTGTTCTAAAACATGTAAGTGATTGGAGAATTCACTTTATTTCTAATCTTTGTGTTTACCTATCACCTACACTATGCTGGCAATTTATAGAATTAATTTAATATTAAAATGTGGTAATAAGAGGTTTAGATATTTTGAGCATGCACAGAGAACATTCCCTGGCCTTGTGCTACCTGATTTAAAAACTACAGAAAGGTATCAGTTAAATGTTTAGCCATTTTTGACAAACTCAAATTGGCCAGTCCATATGCCTCTTATTTTAGTGATGACGATTATATGTTAATAAATGTAAGATTGATTTCCCCTTGGAACAATGAGATTTGGTTGTTACATTGATGGAGAAATTCCAAATGACCCAAACAACAAATGAGAAACTGTTAAAAGTAAATTTTTATTTGGGAGTAACAATTATTATCAATTAAACCAAATGATGAAATATGCAAATGAGGCATCTACTTTTCTCATTCACTAAAAAGACATATTATTTTGGCAGATAATAAAATACATGATTAGTTCAATGGCTTTCTAATTGGGACATCAAAAGCAAAAGTCAATTTTGGTATGTAAAACCACAGAAAAGGCACCACTTGTTCATGTAATTATATTAATAAAAATCTAATTATTCAAAAGTACATCTTTTATCATTTTTCTTAGTAGCAAATCACACAAACACTGTCTTTTAATATAAATCACACAGTGATAAGAGGCCACAAATTACTCAGTGCTAATTTTAAAAAGCTTATCCTTTTTAAAAGTATTGTCTGATAGTAAAAGGGGAAAGGGGATGGCAGATACTGATGCTCACTTGGATATGTCAATGGCCTATTAATTGGCACGTAAGAAGCTTGTTGAAAACAATTAAAGATGGAATGTAAACCAAAGAAAAAAGAGGTTACTAACAAAATCCAAATGACTTTATTTGGTAGAAAAGAGCAAACATTAAACTTTCCCATGAACATTTGTTTGATTTTTGGTATAGTTCTCCAAAAATGTGAAATTGATACAACTTTTTATTAGACTGAAAGCGAAAGATGATAAATAATTCAGTTCAGATACTTCTCTTAACTAGAACCAGTTCTAAGGTTTACTTTTTAGTTGTTCTCCACCTTTGCTTAAGGTGGTGACTTGTTCTGAACTTCTCTGCACTTTAGACTGTAACAAATGTCTAAAGACATTTGGCAGATGACAATAGAATCAAGGGGGTCAGATGACTAATAGAAATACATCTTATTCACTTCAGTCACAGAAGAAGCAATCACTGATTTTATCTTAAGGATTGCATACTTTCAATTTATCTATCACACGCTATATTTCTAGTATTAACTAATACTGGTAAAATAAGTAAAGCAATCAGTTTGCTGTACGAATTGGTGGTTTTTAATTAGGATAGTTGTACAACCAGGATAACTTTATTACTATGTGCTTGTCAAAATATCTGCAATAAAATGCTAGCATATCCGCCATTTCAATTATTCTAGAGAACTTTTATTGGTAGGTTACAATGTGAAATATTTCTAAAGCTAAGAAGCATGGTATTTTCTGGGAAATAAAGGAAATGACATTAAACTTATTCAAAAACATGCCGACCACATCCTTCAAAGAAATTAGGATGTGGACCCTTTCCCAAAGTTCTTGCAGTGAAGCAATGTTAAAAAGAAGTTTCTTGTGATCTTAGTACATCATCAACATCAACAGATATCCACTATTCTCGAATGTCTTCAGCTTCATGGGTAGAGAAACATTAGACAAAATCACCTCACCTGTATTCTTTTCAAGGCTCTGGTGTAAAATTGGTATTTTATTTCTAGATTTCTCCGTTCCTATCCATGAAGTAAAAAAAATCATTCTTTCCTTCATATATTTTAGATTTTCTTTTTCTCCTTTTAATGTTATCAAAATTTCATATTTCTTATGTTTTAGAACTCTTAAATCAGTACTTTAAAGATGAGGTAAGTGTGTTTATCAAGCTTATTGAATATGAAAATATATGTAGTTGGACAAATTTGGGTGCCTTCAACTACTGTTTCCTTAAATGTAAACAATTTTCTTATGTACACTGCAATGAAATATAGTCATCAACTACATACTATTCCATAAGTCCCTAGAACCTTGTACATTTTGTTTTTCATTTTCATTCACATGTTGCTTATACTGTATAGGTCCTAATATCTTATCTAATTTTACCATCTTCTTTTCCCTGTAATGTCTACTCTGTGATTAAATCTTGCCCTGAATTTTTAATTTATCTTTTGAGATTTATTTTAACCTATGATTACATATACATAAGTGACAAAATGTAATATTTTCATACATGTGGAATTCATTTCATACACTGTGGAATTAGTAAAGCAATCCAGTTACTAGAGTGTATTAGTTACTTTTCTTTTTTCTGAGACAAAGCAAGTTATGGAAAGAAGAGTTTATTTGGGCTCAGAGCTCAAGGGTAAAGTCCATTGGTGAGGGGAAATCATGGCAACAGCAGCTTTAGGTAGCTGGTTCATTTCAGTTCACAGACAGAAAGCAGAGATAGACAGATGCTCCTGTTCAACTCACTTTCTCCCTTTTATGCAGTTGAGGACCCCACCCCACAGACTGGTGCAGACCAATTTTAGGGCAGGTCTTCCACCTCAATTAACCTAATCAAGACAATCCCACAAAATATGGCCAGAAGCTAAAATAATCCTGATTACCCTCAGGGGCATGCTCAGAGGCTTCTCCCACAGTTAATCTAAATCTTGTCAAGCTGCCTGTCAGTATTAAAAACCATGTCTACCTATCACCTCAAATAGCTATAATTTCTCTTATATGATAAAATTGAAAATTTATTCTTTCACAAAATTTAAAATAGAAAATACAAGTATATCAAGTTACACATGATAACAATGTATTGAACATAATCAAGTGGTAACCAAAAACTTTCCATTTTACCTAATTGAACTTATGTACTTTTATACAAATTCATCCTTTTTTTGAGTATCACACTTATATCAGAATCATAAACAGCAAAAGAAATTCACATGCCAAAACAACAACAAAATAATAAAATGGAAAGACAAAACACTATGTCCCCACCAAATTCCATCAATTCTGTAGAAGAGTTCTACAAGTAGAACCCCCCTAGAGATAACCCAGGGCACTGAACTTAAAAGAACAATTATAAACATGATCAAGGAATTCAATGAATTTAAAGAACACATAAAAAAAATCAAAGATCTAAAAGAAGATAGGGATAAACTTCTGAATGAATTCAAAAAAGAGGTAGAAACATTGAAGAAAACTCAGGCAGAAAAGAAGAAGGAAGTGCAATACTCAAGAAGCCAAGTTAAAACAACAGGGGAAAGCCCCACCAACAGAATGAATGAAATGGAAAACAGAATATCAACAGTGGAGGATAGAGTTGAAGAACTGGATCACTCAAGCAAAGATTATGGAAAATTTTAAAAAACACAGGAATGGAATATGCAAGCGATATGGGACTACATGAAAAGAACAAATTTACGGATCATAGGAATAGTAGAAGAAGAAGAATTTCAGGTTTATGGTGCTGACCAGATCTTAAACAGGATTGTAGAAGAGAATTTCCCCAAATTAAGGAAAGACATTCCCTATACCAATACAGGAAGCACATAGAGCAGCAAATAGACAGGATCAGAAAAGAAATTCCCCAGGACATATCATAGTAAAATCCCTAAATGTACAGAAGAGAGAATACTGAAAGCGGCAAAAGAAAAACAACAAGTCACATACAAAGGAAAGCCCGTTAGCATTACAGCTGACTTATCAATCCAAACTATGAAAGCCCAAAGAGCCTGGACTAAGGTATTTCCAGTTCTACATGACAATATATGCCAGCCCAGAATACTATACCCAGAAAAAATGTCTATTCTCTTTGAGGGGGAAAGAAAAATCTTCCATCACATGAATAGCATGAAAGAATACATGTCCACAAAACCAGCCATTCAAAGAATAATTAAAGCAATACAGAGAGAAGAGAGAGAAACAACTATACCCTAGGGGCAACAAGAGAAAATAAACAAAGGTATAATCTACGGAACACAAAATTACACAGAGAACACAAACAGCAATCAAAATGACAGCAACCAATACACATCTTTCCATAATAACCTTAAATATCAATGGACTGAACTCCCAGTCAAAAGACACAGGATAAGTGAATGGATCGAGAAACAAAATTTATCTCTTTGCTGTGTGCAAGAAACCCATCTCACCTTCAAAGACAGGCACTACTTTCAGGTAAAAGTATGAAATGAATATTCTGAGCAAATGGCACTAAGAAAGAAGCAGGGCTTGCAATCCTAATATCTGACAAAATAGACTTCAAAGTAAAACTAATCAGAGAGAGATAAGGAGGGTCACTTCATTCTGATCAAAGGAACAGCTAACGAAGAAGATATTAGAATACTTAACACATATGCACCAAATTCTGATGCACCAAAATTCATATAAACAACACTACAAGACTTTAAGACACAGATTAACCCCAGCTCAGTAATAGCAGGGGACTTCAATACTCCACTGTCTCCATTAGACAGGTCAACTGGACAGAGAATAAACAGAGAGACATCTGAATTAAATGATACCATACATCAAATGGACCTAACAGACATCTTTCGATTATTCCACCCAAACACCAAAGAATACACTTTCTACTCAGCAACTCATGGAACTTTTTCAAAAATTGATCACAAACTGGGCCACAAAACAAACCTCAACAAATATAAAAAAAATTGAAAAAATTTCATGCATTCTATCGACTACAAAGCAACAAAGCTAAAAATAAACACGAGATGAAGCCCTAGTCACACAAACTTGTGGCAATTGAACAACACACTCCTAAACAATGAGTGGGTCAAAGAAGAAATTAAGAAAGAAATAAAAGAATTCCTAGAATTCAATGAAAAGGATAATACAACACAACACAACCTCTCGGACACATTAAAAGCAGTCCTAAGTGGGAAGTTTATAGATCTACATGCCTACATTACAAAATTAGAAAGAACCCAAATAAATGACCTAACACTGCAACACAAGACATTGGAAAGGCAAGAACAAATGAAACCCAACCCAGCAGAAAAGAAGAAATAGCAAAAATCAGAGCAAATTAATGAAAGAGAAATAAAACAATACAAAGAATCAATGAATCTAAAAGCTGTTTCTTTGAAAAGCTAAACAAGATAGACAGACCCTTAGCCTAGTTAACCGAAAGATAAGAAGTGTAAATCCATATCAACAAAATCAGAGACAAAAGGGAAAAAAGTCACAACAGACACCCAAAAGATCCAGACCATTAAAAGGGAATATTTTAAAAACTTATATGCTACTAAATCTGAAAGTCTAAAAGAAATGGATGGATATCTGAAATCATGGGAACCTCCAAAGTTAAACCAAGAAGAGATCAACAGTTTAAGCTGACTAATAACATATAAGGGAATGGAAACAGTAATATAGAGCATCCCAGATAAAAAAAAAGTCCAGGCCCAGATGAATCTACAGCAGAATTCTACCAGATATTTAAAACATACATCCAACCAATACTACTTAAATTACTAAAAATGATTGAAACAGAGGGAGAACTCCCAAATTCCTTCTGTGAAACCAGCATCACTCTAATATCCAAACTGGGTAAAGATACAACCAAAAAAGAAAACTATAGACCAATATCCTTAATGAACATAGATGCAAAAATTCTCAAAAAAAATACTTGCAAACCGCATACAGACACACATCAAAAAGATCATTCACTATGATCAAGTCGGCTTTATCCCAGAGATGCAAGGGATGGTTCAATATACACAAGTGAATAAACATCACTAATCATATAAATGGACTCAAAGACAAAAACCACATTGTCATCTCAATAGATGCAGGAAAGGCTTTTGACAAAATTCAGCATACATTTATGTTCAAAGTCCTAGAGGGAATTGGACAGGTGGGAACATATCTCAACATAATTAAAGCTATATACAACAAACCACAGGCAACATCATTCTAAATGGAGAAAAACTGGAAGCATTCCCATTAAAATCAGGAATGAGACAAGGATGTCCACTTTCTCCACTCATTTTCAACACAGTGCTTGAAACTCTTGCTTGAGCAATAAGACAGGAGAAAGAAATTAAAACAGTGCTAATTGGATAAGAAGATGTCAACTAACACTTTTTGCAGATGATATGGTACTATACCTAAGAGATCCCAAAAGTTCCACCACACAATGTCTAGAACTGATCAATACTTTCAGTATAGTGGCAGATTGTAAAATCAGTCAACAAAAATCAGTAGCCTTTCTCTATACCAAAAAGAAACAGTTGAAGAAAGAATACAGGGAAATGCTCCCATTCACAATTGCTGCAAAAAGAAAATATCTTGGAATAAATCTGACCAAAGACACCAAAGATCTCTACAATGAAATTTTTAAATCTTTAAAGAAAGAGATTGAGGAAGACACCAGGAGATGGAAGGATCTCCCATGCTCACGGATTGGAAGAATTAATATTGTGAAAATGACCATCCTACCAAAAGCAATATATAGATTCAATGCAATCCTAATCAAAATCCCACATGACATACTTCACATAATTAGAAAAATCCATCCTTAAATTCATATGGAGACACTAAAGATGCCAGATACCCAAAGTAACCCTGAGCACAAAGAGCAACAATGGGGGAATTCCTATACCAGATCTCAAAGTATACTGTAGAGCTATAGTTTTAAAAACAGCACGGTACTGGCACAAAAAGAGACACATAGATCAGTGGAACATCATTGAAGATCCAAACCTGAGTACACACAATTTCAGCCACCAGCTATTTGACAAAGGTGCCAAGAACACACAATGGAGGAAAGACATCGTCAACGAATGGTGCTGGCAAAACTGGATCTCCACCTGTAGAAGAATGAAACTAGATCCTTATCTTTTGCCTTGTACAAAAGTCAACTGCAAGTAGATCAAAGGCCTCAATATGAATCTGGAAACCCTGAAACCAGCAGAAGAAAATGTTAGGAGTAACTTACAAAATATAGCTGCAGGAAAGGATTTTCTAAATCAGACAGAAATTGCTCAGGAATTGAGATCAGCAATCAATAAGTGGGACCTAATTAAACTAAAAAAGCTTCTGTAAAGCCAAAGAAACAATAAAAAAGTGAAAAGAAAACCCACAGAATGGGAAAAAAAATCTTTACCAGTGACCCATCTGACAGAGGTTTAACATCCAGAATATATAAAGAACTCAAAAATCAAAGAAGCAAGAAACCAAATGAGCCAATTAAAAGATGGGCTAACGATCTAAACAGAGTTCTCAAAGAAAGAAATAAAGATGGCTAAGAAACATCTCAAAAAGTGTTCAACATCATTAGTAATTAGGGGAATGCAAATTAAAACCACCCTAAGATCATCTTACTCCAATCACACTGGCTAGGATCAAGAGAACAAATGATACAAAATGCTGATGAGGATGTGGAGAAAGGGGAATGCTCATTCACTGCTGGTGGGACTGCAAACTTGTGCAACCTCTATGGAAACAGTGTGGAGAACTCTTAAAAAAACTAAAAATAAGCCTACCATATTACCTGGTTATACCACTCCTTGGCATATACCTCATCCTATTGTAGAGATACTTTAAAAAAATTATTTATCTTTATTTAATAACCACATGAATTGAAGAAGGATTTCATTACAGCTTTAACATATTCAGTAACAATTTCCAGAGCAAGAATACTTCTCTCAAAAATGGATGTAAATTTTTAGGTTCAAAGTTGAATTACTACAGTTATACAATATTGAACTCAGGATAAACCCTGTAAGACATAAAATTGAATGAGTTTTTGACCTTTAAAGAAGATCTCCATTTCATTTTAAAATATGCTGTTTCCTACATTTTTAATGCTATTAACACTTAGATGTTTGCACATATGTCTTTAATCTCTATGTATCTGATTATTACTAGTCACAGTTGGTTACACTCGGACCTGAGTATGGATATAAAGTCATCAGGTATATTTCAATGGTAATGTTTATCACCTCTAGTAATTAACATGAAGCAAATTTTTATGCCTTCTCAAATATGTCTTTTTTTTGATTTGTTGACTTTTTGTGTGTATATCATACAGAACATCCCACACAATCTTATTCATCTATATACCAACTTTCCAAATGGCACTCTCCCATACCACCACCCCCACCCCACCCACTGGAGCCCGTATACTCAGTGTCCTAGTTTGTTTCTTCATTGCTCTGATAAAACACTCTGACCAATACCAACTTGGGGAGCAAAGGGTTTATTTAGCTTACATCTCCCAGGTGACAGTTGATCAGGGAGCCCAAGGTGGGAAATCAGGGAAGAAACCTGGAGGCAGGAGCTGGACCACAGGCTGTGGAGGAACACTGCTTACTGGCTTGCTCTCCTGGCCCATGATCAACCTGCTTTCTTATACAACATAAGCCCTCCTGCCCAGGGGTGGCACTGCCCACTGTGGGCTGGGCCCTCCCACATCACTCAACAATCAAGAAAGTGCCCCATGGACATGGCCACAGGCCAGTCCAATGAAGGCAATTCCCCAATTGAGGATCCCTTAACCCAGGTGTGTCAAGTTGAGGCCAAAGCTATCTAGCACACTCTGTCATCCCTGTTACTGTCCACTGTATTGTCAGTGCCTCCAGCCATTCCCCAGTGCTTGTCCATACACTGAATCTAGTCAGTCCATCTAGAGATCCTTGTTTTAGGAATATCAGCTGTTCCTCCTCTAGCAGCAATCAGCTGTCAATATTCCTTTAGATAAGATTGGGGTCTGCTGTTCATTTTCCCAGTTCTATGCTGGGTTACTGTCTCGGAGTCTTTTGGGCCACCCTGGCCAATAACTCAAAGGAAGGTATCTCCTGTCTGGCACTGTTTCTTGTTATGTATCATTTAGTTATACATAGGACTCTTAAAAAATAATATTGACCTCTTTAATCTTTGGTTATACTTTCCTTTTGGGTGTTTAAGACCATACGGTTGGCCCAGATAAATCAATTTATTTTTACACTTAAGGTGATTTGAGGATCTGTTCCTCAGGGGTAACATGGGCTTGGGAGGATCCTGAGGCTCCATTCTTTTACTAGTTCCATCTATGCGAAGATAAGTCAAAGGTCCTGCTGGCTTTGCTTGGAAGCATGCAGGAAATGTTTCTTCTATGTTGACCCTCCTCTTTGTAGACTGGACACTGGTTCAAGTCCATCTGGTGGGGTCTCCTCGGCCTCCTTGATCAAGAGGACACGTGACTCACTACAGTAACAGGACATTTTGAGAGGTGCTCATAGGCCCCTGGAACTTAATCCACCTAGGAGGGAAAGGAGCAAAAACTGTCCTTTATGTACTTCTGTCCAAAAAGTATAGCCCTCATAGTATGGCTGTTAAACATCCAAGAAGGTTAGTTCTACCAGTCTGGTACTTTTAATTACCTTGTGCCATGTAGATAAACTTGGGCAAAGACCAAACACTCTCAGATAAAGCTTGCCTAGACATAATTTCTTTGATCTGTATTCTTGTCAGTAGGTTGTTGGACTAATATGGTTCCTTTTGGTTTTTTAAAACTAGGTAGGCATTATCTTTTGCATTGTCTAACCCTTCCATCATGGTTTCGCCATTTAAAGTGCCCCTATTTTTCTCATTTCTCCCTTAATAACACCCTTCTCCTATGATACCACTTCTCTTGAGCTCCTTCGTTCCCTTTATCTCCTAGGTTCATTGTATTAACTTCCCTCCCCCTCCCCTTAAAATAACCCAATTTTTATCCATAGCTCCCTTATTAACACCTGTTTCCTACATTTCTTCTCTTTCAGTTTCTTTGTTTTCCTTTAACTCCCTTGTTCCTTTTTATTATCCTGATTCCTGTAGTTATGATACATAATCACTTACCAGGATTTGATGCTAGAATACACATATGAGGGAGAACATACGTCTTTTTTTTTTTCTTTTTTTCTTTTTTTTTCTGAGTCTGTGTTACTTCACTTTACATTATGGAAAACTCTTAAAAAACTAAATATGAACCTACCATATGACCCAGTTATATCAGTCCTTGGCATATGCCCAAAGGACTCATCCTATGGGAGAGACACTTGTACAGCCATGTTTGTTGCTGGTCTTTTCACAATAGCTAAGAGATGGAAACAACCCAATTGCCCCTCAACTGATGAGAGGTTAACAAAAATGTGGTGGTATATTTATACAATGGAGCTCTATTCAGCAGTGAAGAAAGATGAAATAATGAAATTTGCAGGTGAATGGATGGATCTAGAAACTGTTACACTAAGTAACACAGACTCAGAAAAACAAATGATGTATGTTCTCCCTCATATGTGGCTGCTAACACCAAGTCCTTTTAAAGTCCTGGTCCTTTTAATAAGATGATGCTATACACCAGTTCCTTCTGCATAAAATAACTACCATTATCACAACTTCAGCCGAGCCTGATTTCTAAACATCACCACAATTGGGCTTGTTGACGGTTGTGCTCATTCAAATGGAGGGCCAACCTGTGTCACTGGACTCTTACTACAGTACCCAGCCACTCTTCCTAGCCAACTGTACATAATTTGACCCTAATCACACATGGCCTCCTGGATTTGGGATGGGGTAAAGTATACAATCTGCAGAAAGATAGGAAGAGAAGGCAAAACCCACGCTGGGTTAAGGCTATCCAGTGTGCATACCTTCAGGTGATACATACATCTCAGCAACCCCTCAGTTATCTTGGTAAGTAAGCTCAATAAGTTAATTTGTTCTTCAGTAAAACTTTAATCAAACATTGGCTTGACACTAAAACCTTTAAAGGGAATAAGCATTGCTTAGCATCTCCAGGAAAAGAAGTATCACAACCAAAGGAAAACTTATTTGTTAATGCTATTATATCTCATAATTATTTAAAAAAAAGAAAATGAGAATGTAAAAGATGTTAAAATGATATGGGAATGGAGATATTTAACAAAATAGATAAAATGAAAAAGCTTAAGCAAGCGATGAAGGACTGTTTAGGTTTGTTATATATAAAGGATGAGACAAAAATAATATACACATAATCTTAAAATTTCTATGGTCATAATTTAGTGAACTAGTTTAAGGAACAAAATATAAATCTAGTTAGTGTTTATCTGAGAATATTTGGTTCTTTACCCAAGGCTCATCTACAATGGCACATGATAATTAAAAGTATCAGACTGGTGGAACTAACCTTATTGAATATTTAACAGCCATACTTTAAGGCCTATACTAATGTGGTCAGAGGGACTTCAAGGAGAGGTTTGGCCCCTTGCCTTCTAACGTCAACCAAGTTCCAGAGTACTATGGAACATCTCTCAAAATGTCCTGTAAATGTGGTGAGTCATCTGTCCTCTTGTTCAGGGAGGACATGGAGACCCCACGAGATGGACTTGAAACTATGTCCTGTCTACAAAGAGGAGGTTAAGCTTAGAAGAAACATCTCATTCATGCTTCCAAGTGAAGTCAGATGTAGTTGAACAGGACCTTTGACTCATCTTCAGATAGATGGAACTGGTAAAAGAAAGGAGCCAGGAGCTCCTCCCAAGCCCATGTGACCCCTGAGGAACAGACCCTCAAATGACCTTAAGTGTAAAAATCAATTGATTTATTTGGGCCAACTCTATGGTCTAAAACACCCAAAAGGAAAGTATAACCAAAGAGTAAAGTCATTAATATACTTCTTAAAGAGTTCAAGGGAATACACTTCCCAGACATTAGGCTTAAGTCTATATAAAAAGTTATTTAGACAATTATTTCTCATTGATGATTTTGCTCCTAACCAGAAAGTGCTGGTCAGATGTAAGACTTCAAATCTTCTCCAATACTATAGTGCCCACCTGTAGCTAAGGGAGACAACCAGCTATTGTTCTAAAATGATGGATAAATTTGTTTTCTCCCTCTATCTAGAAGCCTTTGAGAGGGAACTGACTCTGATTCTAACCACTCCAACAGCTATCAAAATTCCTGAAAGCCAATCCTGAATCCATCACTCTAGAGTCCAGCCTTGGAAGACAAAAGAAAAATGAGGAGGAACCCAATAGAGGGATGCTTTTGGAAGCCCTTGTCAAGAAATTCCAATGGACTCTCATATTTGAAAATGGCCCTGTTCAGACTTTTTTCTAGTTCCCTGTCTAGAACCTGTAATGCTAATTACTCTTGCCTTTACTTCTCCTTCACATCTCCTATTCACAATTCAAGGACTTTCTTTTCCCCTTAGAGATTAAGAGTTATGCAATATGGGAGTCTTTTAGATAGACCCACTGAAGGGGTAATCCAGTTGCCTCACCCTGCGTCCCTGTCCAGCATAGAAGTCAGAGCAGTCTGCATCCTGACTCCCTACAGGCAATTTGGGTAACCTTTTCAGAGGATAGTGTGATAAGACTAGGAGATAGACATTGGCTAGGCAGTTAGGGTAAAAAGACCCCAAAGAAAAGTAGCCAGTTTCTTGGCTAAAAGTCAAAGTGTCCTTGGGACTATTAGCAACATACTCTGTTCCAAAGGCCAAAAATGTCAAAAGTATTTGGGAGCTTGTATCTAATCCTTAAAAGATTTTAGGGTTACCTCTTCTACCTCTTCAGAGGAGAGAATGTTAGAGTACCCAAAAGCCCCATAAAAATAAATAAATGAAAGAAGAAAAGAGAAGAAGAAAAAAGTGATGGGGAGATTTGGGAAGTGTTTGCAGGGAAGGAATTGGCATAGATTTGATCAAAACACCTTATATACATGTATGAAATTCTCAATAAAGTTTTTGTAAAAGTTAAAAATAACATGTTTGCTACCATTTGTATTTACTTTTCTATCAACAGTGTAAGGGTGTTCACTTTCTTTCACAGCCTTGCCAGAACATCTTATTTATAGCCTTGGAGATTTTTAATTTTTGTCTTTATGTTTTGCTATTGATATGGGACACCTTGTACATTTTGATTATTAATACCTTGTCAGATGTATATGCAAATGTTTTCTCACATTCTGTAGACTCCCTTTTCCCTGTTGATGTGGCTTCCTTAACTGTGCCAATTATCTTTAGTTTTACATACCATTTAAAAAACTCCTCTGCTTTTGATATTTTTTAAGGCTCGTCACCTCGTACAATCCCATGTCCCAAGGATTTTCCTCCTAGTTTCATAGCGAAGTTTGGTTTTCTCAAAATCCTAAGTGTTGATTTTTGTTTCTTTTCATAGGCAATTAATTCATGTACATAATTCAAATGAAATGACTTAGGTATGCAATGTAAGCTTAAATTATAAGCTGTCCACTATATTGATTCAATTTTTTCACTCAGCATCTCAAATGTGGAGTTGGATTTCTGTCTAAATTCAGAAACTAGTTCACTTTTTTCAATATATATTTTTTATTGAATTTACGTGCATTTCCTATAATACAAAACCCAGCATAGAACTGGAGAGATGGGCAGGAGGCCCTGCCAGTAGCTGAGGAACTGTTGGCAGCTGATCACTGCTGGGTGAGGGAGAGTTGGTCTTCTTTAAGAGAGTGATGCTAGATAGATGGACCAGGATCCAGTGGATGCACCAACTTTTATAATCCTTTCTTCCTGTTTGTGGTGAGCTCAGGACTTCTGTAGGTTCTCACAAACATATGTATCTATTTTCCAGATCACTCTTCTGTAGGATTTCTCCATACTCTGCAGTAACTAGAGATGTTCATTTCATGTCTATCTGTTCCTTTACACACAGAAAAAGAGATTCCTGTTTTTTTGTTATTGTTTTCTAAGTCCATATCCATACAGTAGTGTGTCACGATCAGGACACTGCATATGCAAATAAAATTCTCCTTCATTCTCTGTATAGCAGTACCTCATTCTGTTTGCCTGAACCTTATCCCAGGAGTACGACTTTTTCTAGTGCCTGTGGTGTTTACATCACTGTTTCACTGCAGTATTGTAGTTTTATGATGAGATTTGATGTTGGGCCAGGGCCTCTGAGAGAGAGAGAGAGAGAGAGAGAGAGAGAGAGAGAGAGAGACAGAGACAGAGACAGAGAGAGGGAGACAGAGAGAGAGAGAGAGACAAAGAGAGAGAGACAGAGAGACAGAGAGAGACAGAGGAGGGAGACGGAGATAAATGTTTTTATACCATTGTCCATACACAGCTTTGTGTATCACATAGTGGGAGATACAGATACAAATTTTAATCAGGAGTAGAATATAAGATGGCCATAGTGGTTGTTTTGCAAGTTGTACCATCATTCCAACTTTTCTGTTGTTCTTTCAAGTTCTTTGAATAATTGTTATTTTTTTCAAAAGTTTCATCAACTTTTATATTTTGATTTTTTATTGAATTTTTAATGTATTTCATACAGAACATCCTAATCATTTTTATACCCCCTTCCCCTCTGACACCCTCCCATAGCCCCAACCCCCAACCCCACTGGAATTCAAAAGAACCTCAGAACTGTCCTCAGAAATTTGGACATTCAATAAACCCTAAATTCACTATGGTTGACTCAAAATCTCTCGCAAATCTCCAACCTTCCATAGGAAATCCAGGACGCAGGACATAGTACACCTCCTGTAAAACAAAATAAGGGATAACTAAACTCAGTTCACAATGATACAGTAACAGAACATGGCTGGGAGTCATCAGCTAATCTGAACTTCTACA
Organism: Nannospalax galili; assembly: GCF_000622305.1. Classification (NCBI taxonomy): domain Eukaryota; kingdom Metazoa; phylum Chordata; class Mammalia; order Rodentia; family Spalacidae; genus Nannospalax; species Nannospalax galili. The sequence goes on from NW_008360320.1 coordinate 6,269,117, forward strand.
AGCATTACAATTTCTTCTAGTTTCCTACTGCTTCAAATTTACATGTACATTATAAACCTATAGTTCATTCTTGGTCCAGATTCATATAGGGCGTACTTAGGCTTTAGCACTATATAGTACAGTCTGGTGCCAGAGGGTTAACCACCAACCCTGAAGGCAGGGGCAACTCTTTCTTTTTAAGATTCTTTGTGTGTGTGTGTGTGTGTGGTTTCTGATAATGCTACATTCTGAACATACAAAGGGTACAAATGAATTTTTTTCCCAGAATATTTCAAAGATTTGTGCCAGTTTATCATTGTCTGCAAAGCACCTTCACATGCTGTTACTGTAGGTCATTTTGTCTCTTAATTAAAGTAAGACATTATATGTCTATAGTTTTGGCCTGTACTGAAATGGGGTTGGGGGAATATCCCTTAGATGGTTCTTAGTCTCATTCATAAAAGAATTGAAGAATGGACCCAAATGGCAGAAAGCAGTCAGACTTACAGAGATCTATATGACTGTGGCTAGTCAGAAGTTCTGTGGAGTTCTGCATTACAAGGCAAGATCCCAGGCAGGAAAAATTCAAGACCTCATTAGTGCACTATGTATTCCGCCCACCTATTTAGCATAACTTAAGGTGAACCTGCTTTCCTAAGGGTGGTTCTATCACCAGGTGATTGACCAGTGAGACTGGAAAGGTGGGTCCTCTAACATATAGACTAGGGATTTTATAGTCTTGACCAGTTAAACTTATGGGATTTTTTGCTACTCTAACATTCCTCCCTCTGAAAAGGTAACCCTAAAATCTTTTAGGGATGCTTTTGAAAGTCTTGTCACAAAATTCCAATGGACTCTGGCATGAATATTTGAAATTTGCCCTGCTCTGACTTTTTTCTGGTTCCCCATCTAGAACTTTTAATGCTAACTACTCTTGCCTTTACTTCACCTTCAATTCTCCTAGGCACCAGTCAAGGATTTTCTTTTCTACCTACAGTTAAGAGTTATGCAATTTGGGACCCTTTTAGATAGATCCACTGAAGGGTTACCCCAGTTGCCTCACTCTGCGTCCCTGTTCAGCATGTAAGAAGCCAGAGCAAGCCAGTATGGTGGCACGTGCCTTTAATTACAGCACTTGGGAGGCAGAGGCAGGTGGATATCTGTGAGTTCAAGGCCAGCCTGGTCTACATAGCGAGTTCCAGGCCAGCTGGGGCTATAGGGAAACCCTCTCTCAAAAAGCCAAAAAGCCAAAAAAAAAAAAAAAAAAAAAGCCAGAGCAGTCTATGTCCTGATTCTGATTCCTTATCTATCGCAACTTGAGTAACCTCTTCAGAGGATAGTGTGATTAGAATAGGAGGTAGGACTTGGCTAGGCAGTTAGGGTAAAAAGACCCCCCAAAGAAAAGTAGCCAGTTTCTTGGCTAAAAGTCAAAATGTCTTTGGGCCTCTTAGCAATATATTCTGTTCCAAAGGCCAAAAATTTCAAAAGTATTTGGGAGCTCTTATCTAATCCCTAAAAGGTTTCATCAACTTTTAACCAGCAGCTAGTGATAGTGTGGCTGCTTCAAGTGCATGTCATGTTCCTCTTTGAAGTTCAAAGGCAACACACATGCATACACACACACACACACACACACACACACACACACACATACACTCATATGCACATATATCACACATGAATACACACATCCATGCCTACACACATATACAAACACAAACCAGCACACTCACATACATACACATTCTTAAAAAAATAAAGACCTACAAAAAGAATGTCTTTCTTGTGTTTCTTCATAGCAAATGTTTCAGTTTCTTAGCTACTAAAGGTAATTTTCCTGTCATCTATTGCTGTAGGTAATGATTGGATTTTGGGAATACAGCTCATATTTATGAATGAGCATTGTCTAAAGAGTCATGGATGGAACTGCAATTTCTAAAGAATCTATATATTTTCTAGAATCTTGATTTCCTTAAAAATCAATCTTTCCATTTTATAGAAAGAACCATGTTAACAAGTGAAAGGATATTTGAATGGTAGTATTTTGTCGGATTTGTATGTTACTATCCCTAAAGTATAAACTAGTCAAAGAATTCCAAAAGGAGCATGCACTATTGCTGAAGGACATGAAAACATAATGAATCTTCATGAATATTAAAATAATGTTTCCCCTAAATTGAAAAAGAAATCCAGTCTACATGTCACAATTGAAAAAATTTTTAAATCCACTCTGAATATTTTTATCATATTTTGGGGAAACTTTTGTCAACAGGGTTTTCAAATCATATTCTTTAACATTTACTATTAAAATTGGTGAGCTCTTAAATACCCAAGACATTAAAAAGATCAACCTCTGTGCCATGGAGTAATTGGGGCTAAGATAAAGTTACAGTCCACGAAAGGCTGAATATTGATCTGTTCAGTTTGCCTCCATTATTGCTGATCTTTCAGGATTTAAATATCGATTGAGCACTGCTGTTACAATAAGCTAGAGCAAAGACTCGCCCATATTGCAATGTTGGGCAAAAGCAAAGAGTTCTAACCTCAATAAGCCTCTGGCCTAGTTATAAAATGCCATGCTCATTCTAAATCTTCAGTCTAGCTATGAAAAAATTAATAATTTATTAAAACATATTTTATTGCAGGGCTTTCCCTTCTGTCTCTCTGGCAGGAGGCCAGTATACACTATGAAGTAACAGTTGGAAAATGACCTCCACTTCTTCAAATGAGTTGTTTCTTTGGTTTGGCTTAATATTAATCATTTACTTGGAAAAAAAGCCAGAGACCCTTCTCGGGATGGCTCCACTTTCATGTTCAGTGTGGCTTCCTGCCAGGGTCTAATATGACATCAGAGTGATGTTAATGTGGCCGTGGCCGCCATGCTAGAGTTATAATGCATTGCTCTGATGATATATTAAGCACTGACTTGGAACCTGAATATATAATTGTTCATGACAGAAGGAAGCATGATTTAATATCTTTCCTGTCCCTCTCTCTTCAAACCCCTCCCCAAATTGCTGAGGGTCATGTGTTCTCAATGTGTTTCAAGTTTGGTATTTGGAGCACATAGTGGAAAGCACCTTCCAAACCCCATTTATTTGAAATATTTTACATACAATAGAATAATCAACATTTCTACCTTGCTTTTTTTTTTCTCAGGAAGCAGACTTGAGTTTTGCTCTCCCTCCCAGTAAATGGTATAATGCTAGTTAAACATTAAATATCTGATTGCTTATAGATCAAAAAACATAAAACATGCCCTGAAATGTCTTATACCAAAAAGCATTTGTTTTCAATCTGTCCAGAAACAGTGTTTCGAAATTCCGAGCCAAACTTTCAGAGAAATAATACCTTTCAAATTTTAGCAACCCAGCAGAATCAACTCCTGTCAGATTGCCTCATTGACATTTATTTCTTATAATAATCAGCAAAAACAGTATTATTGTGAAGAAAATCAGAAGGCAGTAAGTTTGTGATGCCCTTGAGTCTTTGAGCCTTTGTATTCATCTTTTTTTCTCTGTTTTCTGGGAAATCCAAGCTGTCAAGAATGTAACTTTGAGAAATGTTATCTGAAATCTATCATCCTGAGAAGACTCAAAAGGCACTGATCTCCCTCTTAGCATTGTTTTTGGGTTTCTAACATCCAAAATTATTTGGCAGTGTAAGTTGTAGGAAAATTCATAACTCACAGTTTGTGACAGTTTCCTGTACTCTACCTTTTTCAATTTTAATTGATAAAAATATTTCAAAAACAATTGTTGGTAAAAAACATTTTTAGCGTTCTCTCAAGTTTTTTTTGTTTGTTTTTTTGTAATCATAGACATATTTCAGAAGAAAATTCTACTCAAGTTCTGAAAAAAAGTACGTAACAGGCTCACCTGTAATTGTTACATATTTTTGAATAAAAGAGCCTCCTTCAGCTTTACATTTACTATTTGTGTGAATTATTCGAAAACTGCCCTCCTCTTCATGCACATTACTCTGTTTGAGAAATTAGAAATTTCCTTCACCCTGAAACTATAGAACAGTTTTCAGTTTAATGCCCATCACTAATACATCTCTTCTAAGCACGCAGTCTCAGGCTGAGGTTCTGGATACCGTAGGAAGCTGGAATGTTGAGTAATGTCAAGAAAGCATGGAGAGTATAGGTGGTTTAGATGATCCAACTACATTTTAATCAATTTTCTGGGTTGACCAGAAAGTGATGTTTGTTGTGCTGTTACTTTTTATACTTCTCTTGTAATATTTCTAACTAAAATTTGGTTTATATTGGTTTGATTCACAAAGATGTGTGGATCATTCTACTATAGGAATATGTTAGTTGTGTGAGTACTAGCAACAAGCTTTAGGGTGATGGAAGATGCACTGTATACGGTTACCTTAAGGTAACTGATACACATGACATAGAATAAGCTAATCTTACATACCGAGACAAGGATATCCACAATTCTTTTAGGTACATTGCATTTTTCTCAAAGCTATTATAAATGGAGTCTTCAAGAGATCACTGTTTATTAGAATTCACTGGACTAAGTTAATATATCTGGAAATAGATTTCTAAATTACTAGATTATTTACTTTGGGTTCTTGTGAAAATTATGGATTCCTGGACATTGGCAACAGATTTGCTGAATGAGATTACTTGGGTTAATTTTGTTTTATTTTTGGTCTTTCATGCCATAGAGCTACACATTTATGCTAAAGAATATGTTTTCTGTGACAAATTCTGCCCACCCCATTGATGTTATAACCTGGAGACATAAATTAATATTAATTTTTAGATTTCTTTTCCAATCAGCTATGTATAAAACCATACAATTTAAATTCACAAAGTAGTACACATTGGATATTAGGCATATTCAGCTAAGTAGAGGCAAATTTCTAATAGTTTAGTTTGCCTTAAAACTATTTTCCCAGTACATATGAGTACATAATTGTAACTTTGGTAACTTCAGTGTGTTAAAATAGAAATAGTAGAGCAACATTATTGAGAACAACTAACAAGGAATGAAGCAAAAGAGTAGCTAAATATAATTCAATTGTGACTTTGGGAAAGATACACTTTTCCAATTATTTTAACTTCACTAGCAACATACTAGGATGATATTACCTACATCACATACATCATTGTAAGAATGCAGTTATATAATCAGCCAGGTATTTATCCATGCTGGGCATACATAAACTGATATTATTTATTATTAAAATTATTGCAACCAGGTATGACTATTGGACTTCCATTTGTACATTTGACACAGGTCCTCCATTACTGAAGGAAATTCCACCTTCTCCCTTTTTGATTCTCTAGTCCTGGGGATCAATGCCAGTGTTTCTATATCTTCATGTCATCTTAACTCTTTCTAAACTAATGTTCTTGCACACATACCAGTGTACCTCAGGGCTCTCCTTTGCTTAAAAACTCTGTCTAAATCAGAAGTTTGAACACCTCTGAGAGCTCTTGGAGGTCCATCTAGTCACACACATCCACGTTTCAGCTTTATCCTCCACCACTCCCCAGCATATTTTGCATCAGTTCTGGTGGTCTTGACTGAGGTGGAATCCCCACTTTTAACCAATTGCTGAAATTCAGACCATCATTGACCTAAGTTCCAGGAAGTGTTCCTGATTTACAGGAGCCCCTCTGATCTCAACCAAATGTGACTACTGAAAGTTTGGTCCAAAGTCACCCAATGGCCAACTCCTGGGATTCTGTTTGAAATTCAGAATGCAGGAATTCAACTTAGGCCCACTGAATCAGAACCTTTCTTTCAGTGTCTTTTACAGGTGTTTATTTTACAGATGCCGTTTTGAAAACTGTCAGCCTGAAGTACTGTTGGTCATCACTTTAATGTGTGCTCAGAATTGCTTGATTCTTTTTTTAAATTTTTAAAAATTTGTTATTTTTATTTTATGTGTATAAGTGTATTGCCTGCATGTATGTGAGTACACGCATATCCTGCAGTGCCACGGAGGTCAGAAGAGGGTGTCGGATTACCCTGGAACTGTAGTTAAGGACTACAGTTCATAGCTGCCAAGTGGGTGCTAGGAATCAAACCCAGGTGTTCTGCAAGAGTAGTCAGTGCTCTTAACTGCTGAGCCATCTCTCCAGCCCCAGAATTGCTTGATTCTTGTACTCCAATTCCAATCACTATTGTTAAGTTCATTTTAACTTTATCCCAGGAATTCCATCTTCAAAATTTCTGATGAATTAAACATTTAGTTAAGAATGAAAAGCATCAATCAGAGCTTGAATGATACCAGGGCAGAAGCTATGTGCCATTCTCAATTTACAGTAAGCAATTAAGTTTAATGAAATGAGTCAATGGGTAAAGTAAAAATTTCCATTCCACCTTCTGATCAGACATAGTATTTATTGATGTCCAGGTGTGGATTCTTATAGAAAAAAAAACAAAAAAACAAAAAAACAAAAACAAAAAAACAACCACACTCCATACCTAGCAATCAATAGTGTGCTTGCTAATCTCTCAAATTCTCTGGCTAGAGATTTATTATTGCTTTCACATTTTTGATAAGGGAGCTAAACCTTAAAAATATTGACTAATCTGGCCAGGGTGACATATCTAACAAGTTGTACCATCGATATATTGACCTTGGTCAAATCCTATGCAATTTGCATTCCCACAGAACTAGCCAAACAACAGGAAAGAGCAATTTTGAAATCATTACTCTTGAGTGAAACTTCTCTGAGTTTCTCTCCAGGATTTTCCCATCTTCTCACAAACTCTTGGAGTAACTACTCAGTTACTATCTAAAACCAGTTCCATCTTCTCAGTATATCCAGTTTGCTGAAGTAACAGTGTAAAATGAAAACTGTGTCCTGTCATTTTCTCTGTCCCCATGGTGGCTCTGGCAGCTACTGCAGCCCTCCCTTACTGACCCTGATTCTATCAAGGCCATTGCTTGTTTCTTTTCTGTGACTTCCAGTGGCTTCTGTATCTTCAGTGTCTGAGGGTTTCCTGATAACTCCTGAAGGTCCATGTTAAATAATCATATTTCAAGTCAATGAAAATATGGTCTGCACATCTAAACTAACTGTAAATATTTAGACTGGATTTTTTTAAAAATCTATTTTGAAATATGGTCTCCCTATAGTCCCAATTGGCCTAGAACTTGCTATGGAGACTAGGCTGCCCTTGATTGCACAGAGATCTGCAGCCTTCTGCCTCTTGAGTGCTGGGATTAAAAATTTATGCTACCATTCCAGGCCCTTATGGAATCTTTTCTATATTCCTGTTTATTTTTTAATTATACTAAATATTTCTTCTATATTATCATCACCAGAATTTTTGTTTTGAAACTATAAATCAAGGGAATTTCATTCATTAACCACCCCCCCTTTTTTTTTGAGACAGGGTCTCCTTGTTGCCCCAGCTAGCCAGGATTCACTACAGAGACCAGGCTGGCCTTGAACTCATAGAGATCAGCCTGCCTCTGCCTCCAGAGTGCTGGGATTAGAGGCATGTGACACCACGCCATTAAAAACTTTTTATAACCAAGACTCAACATAGTACCTAAAATAATGAATAATTTCTATCTAAATTTAAAATGAAACTAGTTTTAAAGAAATAAGATAATACGAAGAGGCAAAGACATTAGAAACATTTGCTTTCTGAGATATATTTTCTCTTAAGTGATTTTTTTATAGATCTGACATGCTAACCAACATGGGTTGCATTGTTCATTCTGGTGGCTCCTGGCGTGACATCCACCCATTCTGCATGGAATTTAGGACATGAGTAAAAATCAGGTCAGATATATATCAAGACTAATAAAATTAAAGCGTATCACATTGTGAACTTGTGCGGATTGACCCTGGCCTGCTGTGTGCTTAATTCTAGAAAAAATTGGATAATTTTTTTTAACCAATAATCCTTGCATGGAATGAGCATTTGTTTCAGTTCCCAGTGAAGGAGACCCTTAGTGATCACTGTCCAGTCTTTTGCATAGATAGACATACTTACTCTGCTTCATAATTACACAGCAATCCTAATTTTATATGTTCATCATCTCCAAATAATGGATTGATAAGTGAATTCATATCTAATATTTTAAAATGTATCCAAAATAATTTTTTAAAACTTTTCAAAGTTTCTGTACAGGTTGTTTTCATCTTCTCAAAATACAATTTAATACATAACTACCATATATCAAGTACAATTTTAATAAATCAAATTAACACTATCATGTGTATCAATGTTAGATATATTTAGAAATAATGCTAATAATTATATATCCAAGCATAACTGCTATCATTATATTAGTTGTAAGTTAATCTGCATTTGCATGTATATAAAATGTGTAACTTCAAATATGCCCATGTTATCATAATCTCTGGGTAAATTAATTGCTTAGCTTGGACTAGTGATACACGTGTTTGCTTCACATACTACCTTACTGGTTTCCTATTCATTTTTCACTGTTTGCCTCAATGTTATACAGACTTTCTAATTTCCACTTAACCAAATTTGGCTGTGATAGATAACAGCGCTAAATAAATTTGAGGACAATAATTTGGGGGAACTGTAAGCAAAGACATGATACAAATGTGTGTGCAAATCTTCCACTTTATATCCAGCATCGTACTGAAGGAATCCTGTGAAAACTTAGCAAGGTCTCTAAAAGAATTTAAATTCTCACTGGCCAATGGAATTCTGCAATTCCATTAACACGAGAGCTTGACATAGTTGAGATTTATACTGCCAGAAACTCTCTTTGATTTATAATCTGGTAATCCTTTTATCCTCCATTTATATGCGGTATAACTTGACATAAATGCAAGAATGCCTCTGCTAATAGAATTCACGAAGATTGGACCAAGTCGTTTTTAGATCATAAAGGTTCTGTGAAAATGTGAAGAATGAAAAAGGCTAGGCCTGGCCAGGATGGATGATGGGGTCTGACTTTAACACAGTCTTCATAAAATGGAATTCTGGTTAAAGACAGTAATTTTAGAATGTTTGGCTGGCATAACATTCTCTTTAGATGAGTCTGTTTCCTCAACACAGCTCACATAAAGTATTTTACCAGTCCTCAAACGACAGGCAATTTTAGATACTTGTAATTTTTAACAGTTTATATTAAAAGGTTATTTGACTTATTAAGTGCATGTAAGTGAAATAAAGCAAAGAAAAAGGAATTGGGGAGAATAAGAATCATAAACATCATTCTGAACTGGGAAAATTCTGGGATTTCAAGCTGAGTACAACAAAGAAATGTTCCCACATCTATTCCACTTACTAAACAACATCTTTTAATGAGACGGCAAAACAAGGAAAAACAGTAAAGGAAGGGTCCAAGGTTTATATGTGTTTCTGTCTTCTTCTCCCATCTGTCTAACCTCCACTCTGCTTCCCATCCCATTACATTCTACTTGTTGGCTGTATTTTAAATTTGGTTTTGTGAATATTTTCTCTGATTGTTTATTACTCAATAATATATACTGTTTGTATCTCTTTGCACATCCCCATGCTGAAGTTGAACAAATGCCCTTTTATTTTCACAATGAAAAATTCCAACTAAACATAATACACACACACACACACACACACACACACACACACACACACACACACATATACATTGATTCATGGTATATGAACTGAAAACTCCATTGGAATATCATAAGCCATTGAAATGGTGTGGTGAGATGCCAGATGATGTGTGAATGCAGTCTTTCTGCCTTTAACTATTTTCTTTATTCATTGTTTGAATTTTACTATCACAATGTTTCAAATTTAAAAACATTCTGAGGCCAGCCTGATCTACATAGTGAGTTCCAGGACAGCTGGGGCTACAGGGAGAGCCTGTGTCAAAAAGACAAAACAAACAAACAAACAAAACATTCTGAAGGACAAAGGAACATAAACTGCTTCTAGAATAATTACATAAAAATTGTGTTTCAGTTTGAAGAGGTCACAGGATCTCCTCCAAATATGGTGTGACCCAGAATTTTAGCCATTTTAACATCTTTGCATTTTCTGTGAGTTAAACATAGTTACCTCATCAATAATGACCTTGTGTTTTTGATTTGTCATTTCAAAATTTATATGGCATCCTTTATACTATAAAAGCTGGAGTCAAACATGTTTTATGGTAAATTTAGCCACTCAGTTATAATATTAAAATAAATTTCAGAGTGAACTAGAATGAACAATTATTTCTATGCTAAATAGTTTCAGAAATAAGGTAGATATATATATCTAATTGAATTAGAGTAATGGTTGGATACGATTTTAATGATCAAGAGGCAGAGAAAGGAGGAAATCAAAATGATAAATGGAAGAGTCAGAGTGAGAAGTAGATAAGAGGGACATCAAATTAACAGAATTCAGCAAGACTTTATAGAGATGGAAATTCTGACAGGCTGTCTTTTCAGTTTTGATGAGATTCCTATTCAAAAGAAAGAATGCTGCTGATGGAATCCCACACCACAAGCATTCTACCTCACAGTTTGAGAGGAACACTAGCCTGGCATCGTAAAAGTTGTACAACTAAGACTTCCTCTATTAAAATGCATATATTTATTATTATTATTAAATTTCTTAATTTTAGAGTATTAGAGGGCACTGTAGAAATTTTGTTGACTCATTAGAAAGACCTAATGTGATATTCTGCACAATTAGACAGTGTATTAAAAGCCTATATTTATAGTGTTAATTTTAATTCCCCATTTGAACTGTTATGCTATAGAACAATACAAAAAAGGTAAATTTAAAAGTTAAACTGAGAGTCTTGCCTATTTACTTTTCCAGTTTGCTGAACATGCATATGAATTCTTTTCTTCTCACCTCCAAAAAATGCTCTATAAAGTCAATTCACTCCTCTTTTTTGTCTAGTTGCCTCTCTCTCTTTGTTTCTCCTCATAATTCTTTCCTCTGAAATTGCTTTTCAGTCCAACACCATGCATTGAACTTTGCCTTTCAGGATGTAAGCTCTTAATTCCATTCACTTGTTCACAATGATGACCAAACACAAATAATTAAATTTCTTTCTAAAGCAAGTAACATTTTTTGAATTATCATATATTACAGCATTTCATGTTTCAGTCAAAGTGAATCAAAATATTCGTTACATTTTGTATTCTTCTCTATGACTTGCGATCTGGTTGTACTGAAATAAAATTAGGATGTTGCTTGGAATTAATTTAAGCATTATACTGCATTATAGTAAGAGTACTCATCTGTGTAGAGCATCACTGGAATGCATTATCCCTGATTTTCTAGACAACAATTACCTCCTTGATACAACAAAATAATACCATAGCTGCATTTGATTTTTTTGGCAAAATATGCCTAATTCTGGTAACAATAAAGAAATCAGTGCATTCCGGTGTTATAGGATGTGTACCATTTTGAACAAGAGGTATGCAGTATGTATAGCTTTTTGTGTCTTTTTTTTTTTTTTTTTTTTTTTTTTTTTTTTTGGTCTTTTTGAGACAGGGTCTTCTTGTAGCCCCAGCTGTCCTGGAACTCACTATGGAAACCAGGCTGGCCTTGAACGCACAAAGATCCGCCTGTCTCTGCCTCTCAAGCGCTGTGATTAAAGGCATGTGCCACCACGCCCGGCAGCTTTTTGTGTCTTAATATGGAAAAAGTTCAGTAACTGATTGTAAATACCTTGTCATCCTAATCTGAGGTAGGCAAAGCAAGGGACAGGGCATTACCTTGGTCTGCCAAATTTAACTTAAATCTCTGTTAGTATGTTTTCAAGAAAACTGTGTATATGTACATGTAAGTATATTTAACTAAAACTTCAATGCAGAATAAGAAGTGTTATCTGTTAATAAACAAAAAAAAATATGTTAGTTTCTATAGCTTGTTCCTGTTAAGCTAATTTTTTTTTTAAAGCTGGGGAAAGAGACAATGCACTTGCAAAAAATATCACATGTTATTTAATTGTGAAAAGTTCTTCAAAATAACTGGTAGAAGTCAGAGAATTCAAATATTTTCAATAAATTATTATTAGTTTTAAATCTTTCAGGTTGTTGGAAAGTTGCTTAGTTTTGGATTCTCAATTGTTAACCTGTAGGATGGAGAATCTTATCAATATTACTGCACAGACAAAAGGATTTGAAAAATAAAAGCCACTAACACCATCACATGTCATTAGACAACTCTCTGTCTTCCTTCCTTTCATATGTACTTTTCATTTTTTCATGAATTTCATGTTTGTAGGGTAATCACTTCTTACATCTTTTAAGATGAGTGCTTTAATAAGACTGTCTTCTAATAATACATGGCTTAATTTCATGAATTATTGAAGACTTATGATAACAAATATGAGTTATATATATTCATTATCTCTGAAGTTCTTTTAGCTCACTGGATTTTTCTGCATTCCTTTTAGGTAAATAGCATGGTATTCAATATCATCTTTTTATCGATAGGCTTTCACTGGCTAGCAAACTTTGTCAGATATATTTTTCTCTAAATACATGCTTGTTGAATTTAAAATATAATCAATGTCCACGTGGTTATATGTTTATTGTACTGCATTTATTTTTATTAAATATTGTTGTGGTTTAACATGGGTATAATAAAATATAATATTTTGGATAATACCAATCACCATCTTTTTAGCTTAAAGTATCAAACTGACACCCATGAGATGCACAATCAGTACACAATAAGAACAGTAAAACAGGGAAATCTTTTGGAATCATATTGAGCTCTAGAACTCACTCAAAGTATTTGGAAAAAAGAATGTGGTTGGTATACAAGAGTACGAATATAAGATTTAAAATATATATTGCCACTGGGCGTGGTGGCGCACGCCTTTAATCCCAGCACTTGGGAGGCAGAGGCAGGCGGATCTCTGTGAGTTCAAGGCCAGCCTGGTCTACATAGTGAGTTCCAGGACAGCTGGGGCTACAGGGAGACCCTGTCTCAAAAAGAACCCCCCGAAAAAAAAAGGAAAAACAAAAATATATTGCTGTTCTGTATCCCACAGACCCCCAAACATTTTAAGTTATTGCCGTTGTTCTTGATTACCTATTAGAAATTGACAGTGAGACACTATTGCTGAAGACAGCACAAATGAGTCATAAAATGGAGAAATCAAGCAGGTGCTAACCTGTAAACTTCATCAACTTCATCTCTACTGACTAGCTTTCACAGTGCTAGAAGGTTCTAAGCATGCTACTTGAGGAGAAAAGTAATCATTAATCTTATCCAACCATGAACCCTGCAAACTACAGTAATGACTAGTCTGTCAAGATATACCAACTGGCTCAATAGCAACACAAATGGTATGGAAGTAACGAACCTCACTATCACTGGATTTAAGGCCAACTGCAGGAGAAAGAACCCCTACATGGGAACCATTGTTGGGGCTATATAGGTGATAGGTTCTAGGGGAGAACATACTACAACATCCCACGAAATGGAAACAGTATTAAAATGACTCCTAAAGAATCATTGCTATACCCATAAATTAGAGAATCTCTCATCTCTCATCCCAATAGAAGGGAGTTAACACAAGGAACCACAACTGATCAACATACAGATAATAAGACTGTGGATTGCTCAGCTCCAAATGGGGTGTCCATGTCACACTCCTCTCCCCAAGGTTTAGTTATCTTCATGGAAATAGGAGGAGAAAGATTGCCAGACTGATGGACAACAACAAGGAGACAGTATTTTCCAGAGAGCAGGGCAATTACACATATGAACTCACAGTAATGGTGACAGCATGTACAAGATCAGCTCAAGCTCAAGCAGGACAAAATCCAAGCATGAAAGGGGAGGTGGGCATGAGGTCTCACCCCTAGCTGAGAAGCTATTGGCATTTTGTAGCACTGACAAGAAGGGTCAGGGTGTGACCCTTGGCAGGTTGACCATATCCAAGGCAGATTCCTCACCCAGAAGTGTTCAGACAACACAGTGGACTCAATGGGGGGGGCATAAATTAGGATGATTAGGATGGATAGGTAGGTGTGAGTGGATCTTGGTGGAGTTGGGGAAGGAGGAAAATATGAAAAAAACATGAACATGAAGAAATAGGCAGTTCTCAAAAATTAAGTACTAATATTTTTTAAGTAGCTAAAAATATATGCTCAATGTCCTAAAGAAATAGTTTAGATGGCAGTTTGAAAATTCGAATGATTAATATAAAACTCATTATTTAAGCTTGGTGGAATTTAGCTTGGAATCTGAATTTATTTTATCATGTATTAGAATTCACAAGATTTCAAGTTTTCAATAAAAGACACCATGTTCTTATTCTGAATCTTAGTTTATTAAAATCAACTTAGTATTAACTTTTAACAGCTGTAGGAGTATATGTTTTATTATAAGAGAAGGCAAAAACTTTCATCTCAAGATTAGGAAGTTTTGTTTAGGTCATCAAAGACAAGCCACACATTTATTCCGTGTGTGTGTGTGTCTGTGTCTGTGTGTCTGTGTGTGCTCTCACGTGTGTACATCATGGCATATGCAGGGAGGTCAGAGAAAAACTTTTGGGAGTTGGTTTTCTATTGCTACAATATCGTACCTAATGATCAAACTTAGGTCATCAGGCTTAGTAGTAAATGCCTTACTTGCTAAACCGTCTCACTAGACCCTCACTTTAACTTTTAATTGAATTTTTTTCTAGTAAAAGAGACCATCTGAAAGTGTAACCATTTTATATTCATATATTTACCATGCAAAATAATTGAATGTCAGACAAAGAACTGCCTGTCATATTTTGCTATTAAAATAATGGATTTCTTGCATAACCTGACCTGCCTTTGTGAGTTACTGTAGCCCATCATCTCTGCAAGATTTTCCAGTGCAATTTTAATAATACTCTTATGTTTGCTGTCTTAAGCAGTGCAGGCTGTTAAACTCAATTTGTAAGAAAAATATTCAGGTATAAAACCAGATAATCCACATCCCTTTGGAATCAAAAGTCGTTTTGCCAAAATATTTTAACATGCAAAATTGCTTCTTGAGAGATGTTTGCCAGTATAAAATTACAGAAAACTACATTTTCATTATAATTATAACTGATTTGTGGTGCTAAGTTTTTATAATTTAAAGGTATTCTCAACTCTGACAGCTCTTCCACATTGAATTATGCATCTTAGCCTCTTAAATAGTTCTGCTGGCACGAGACGGCTGAGATGAAGTCGTCTTTCTAAAATAATTGCTCCATGGAGCATCCATTATACCTTCAGAAAAAAAATGTATTACTTGACTTCTACAAATTATAGACTAGCCTATAATGGGTATTTTTGACAGCTATTAGCTTAAAAAAATCAGAACAGTAAAATGAGTATTGATATCACAATGGCAAGTCATGAATGCTAATTCAGGCTTCTCTGTGCTTTCCTATGAAAGCATGATGTAATCATTAATTATAATAATATTGATGAAACTGCACTCATGTGAATATACAGTATTGGTAACATATGTCCTTTTCTCACCTAAGAGATAAAAAAACACTAAATATTTTGCAGAGGATCTTAAAGACACTAAGTTTAAAAGATAAATTTGTCTTAGGTAATGCCTTTCTTGATCATGAATTTTTTTAAATTTGTTGTTAATGAATTTTTTGTGTATTTCATACAGAACGTCTCAAACAATCTTAATCACCTTTATACCCCCATCCCCACTGGCACCCTCCCAAAGGCAGCCCCCCCTTACAGGAGTCCCTATACTCTGTCATCCCTGTTAAGGCCCACTGTGTCCTCAGTGTCCCCAGTTGTTCCTTAGTGCAAGTCCATCCACTGAGGTCTGGTCAGCCTATCTAGAGTCCCTTGTTTTAGGAAGATCAGCTCTTCTTCACCTGGCAGCAGTCAGTTGCCAACATTCCTTCATATAAGATTGGGGTCTGCTGTTCATTTACCCAGGTCTATGCTGGATTTTTGTCTGCCTCAGTAGTATGCTCCATTTTATTTAAATAGCACAAAAATATATTCTTATTTCAGATTTCAACATCAAATATGCTGAAAATGTATAGTACTTTCATTCTGTCAACTGCAAGTTTTAGAAAATAAGCTACAAAGTTTACAAAATTAATTGATTTATTAAAATTTCAATGACTTTGGAGAATTGAAAGATTTTAACTCCAGAGTTTAATTATCTTGGTGTCTCCTTGCCCCCAAAATAGCCATCGATTACCCCACTTTGTGTGTGGCCAAGCATACTTGTGACTGTTAAGTAAAATTTTTTTAGCGTGCTCAAAGATACCCCATAGCTTCTACCAACCTGAAAGCAAAGAAAGAATGTCATCAAATAATATATGAGACCTAAAGCAGTTTCTTCTTTGCTGTAACTTGCCTATCTGAGGTTTTCACCAACATATTTTTAAAAGGCCTCGATTTATATGTTTCTTTTCTCTGTTTCTGTGAATGAAACTGTTAGCACACCAGAACATGTTTTTCAATGTAAATTAAATCAGTGTTCCCAGGACATGGATACTCACATTTGGCTCCAGAATAAAGTTTCTCTTATTCCCTTAAAGATGAGAGATGTGATTTTGGCACCCACAATGTCCTGACACTTCTCATCCCTCTCTAGGACCTCCACCTCAACAAGTGGGTGTTTTCCCAAACTCACCTGCTGTTTATTATTAGAAACAACCACCCAACCCTTAATCATATTATCTAAGGATCTATTAATACACAGATCTTCTTGCTACTTAGTGTCTTGAAAAACGCCTTTCTCCAAGCTTCCTTGCAGAATATTATATAATTTCCTTTTGGCCAATAAAATGCAAGCAGAAGTCACCAAATCGTGGAGAAACTTTCAGAAGTAGGAAACACACTTCCCTCCACCATTATTTTCTTCTTACTTCCTATAATTGAGTCCACTTGCTCTGGAATAGGAAAGGAGGGCTGGAGTCAGCAGTCTCTCTAGCAAATGCAATGACAAGGGTCACACTCAGAGAAGGCCCCAGACCCATTAATAATAAAAAGCTGAGGTCTGGAAAGATGGTTCAGCAGTTAAGAGCATTGGCTATTCTTCCAGTGAACCAGGGTTCCATTCCCAGGACCCACAGGGCGCTAGCAGCCATCTACAATTCCAGTTCCAAGGGATCCAACGCCCTCTTCTGACCTCTGTGTAAGTTTCCCAACTTGGGTGAAATCAGATACCTGTAGGCAAAAACTTCATATGTATTAAATAAAAATAAATAAATTTAAAAAGTAATAAAAGCTAGATCCCTGAAAATACTATTCTAATGCAGTGTGGTTTATTTCTAGATTTTTTTTCCTGTACAGTATAAACCCTTATTATTTGATTCAAAACTATTATTTATGGTTTTTATTTCAAGAAATACGAGTGAATTCCTGATAGAAAGCACAATATCTAAGTGTTTTTAAAGTTGAACCTGTTTTTTTTTTTATCTCATAAGTCACCCTAAAATGCTAATTGGGTCTTATATTGGTTTTTATTCACTTTATGAAATTTTAAAGATTTTTATTCACTTTTTGTCCAATTGTCACTTATACAGACTGCTTTGTGACATTACTGATTACAGTTTTGACTTGTTAATAGGTTACATCCATTTATTTTATTGATATTAATGTAGAAGTTATCCTCAATTGTATCATTTTATTTTCTGCTAACGTCTTTTTTCGTGGCTGTTTCCTTTTCATAGAAGGCCATTCTTCTTTGAAAAGGTACGGCCTATCATGTATATTCAGATATCAGTTATTATTTTATTTTGCATTACTGCTGTACATGTCTGCTCTTGTATATACTTGTTTTCACTTCTTTGTCTCCAGAGCTTGATAGTGTTGACTGTTAACTTGACACAATGTAGAATCACCTGGAAAGAGGATCTTGAGGAAGAATTAAGTAGATCATGTTGGGTTCTGGAAGGCCCGTGATAAATTTTCTTAACAATGGTAACTGAGACGAGAAGACTCACCTGAATGTGGCTGACTCCATTTTATGGTCTGGATCCTGGACTGAAAGAGGAGTGAGCTGAGCACACTAGCATGTATACATTCGTTGCTCTCTGCTCTAGACTGTGATATGACAAGCTGCTTGAAGTTCTGCAAACTTAATTTCCCAACAATGATGGACTGTAACCTGAAATTGTGGGCCAATTTGCCTTTTCTCCCTTAAGTTGATTTTGTCAAAGTATGTTATAGAAAGAAAAAAAAAAAAAAAAACGGAAAAAGGGACTGAGACTGAAATAAGGAGATTTGCCTCCAGCATATTCATAGGTATGGAGATATAACTCTGTTATCGTGGGGAGTGACGCTGATTCCCTTAGCATTTGATTGAAATACTTCCAAGAGAGACGATCCTTTCAACAGGATAGAAACCTGTGGACTCCTTATAAGGAGAGTTTTCGTGAGACCTAAGCTTTGTTTGAGGTGCTTCATATGGAGACAGCCAACAGCTATGTCTTTTTCCACATAGCAAAGTAAGGATAGCTTGACTTGGTTGTTTGAAAAGATGAAGGATGTCTGTCCACTAGCTATCTTTTCTTTAACTGTATTTTACTCTATGCTTATAAATTCTATAGTTAACTCAGAAAACTGTAGATTTCTCTCATTAGTAAGTATTACTGCCTTGGAAGCAATTTCCTTTCTTCTCTCACATAGGTTTTAAGGTCAAAAGTCCTGAGTTCTGATGCAGGGCTGTTCTTCTGAATGTGAAGGTACAATGATTGCTCTATTTGATGGCCCATTTTTCCTATTGTTTGTTGATTCCACAGGTTCAGTTTCTCTGCATGTGTTCGGCCGTCTATAGCTTTCCTACACATCCCATTCAGAACCCAATCTTCCTCCATGGTTTCCATCCATTTTCTTTTGTTTCTGTCTTTAATAGCTCAACATGATTCCTGTAAAAGCTCATGACTTGCAAAATTTTAAACTAACATTTGATGATTATTTTTAAATCTTTGGGGATAGGAAGATATGGAAGGTAGAGAGGTAGGTGCCTGTTTCTAGCATGTCATTTTAACCCTAGTCTTTTTAGAGTGATAAGTAGTTATCATCAGGAAAAAATGCACTTTCATGTTGGCATAAAATGAGTAATACGTGCACATAAAAGATTCAAGGTTTGCAGACCATGGGCTATAACTAGTGAACATTTTATATTCTTCAGGTTTGTATGTATGTTTTTGATGTTTTCAGTAATAAAAATGTATTGGCTTTATTATAAAATATATAACTTAAAAGTGTTGTGTGGAACTTCATTAAACTGCACTATTCCTGGCTTCATGTTTATAAAATTCCAGTGACTACTCATTATATAGCTCGTTTATACAGCAGGTATTTTTAAGTAGATTGTGTACATTAAGTTCTTCAGTTATCAAAGTCATGCTTAGACACAACTGACACAACTGTTTTTATCTCATCAGGAACTGAGACACATTGAGGTTAAGTAATTTTCTGAAGGCAGTATACCTAAGATCAAAAGGATATGCACACCAAAGCAAGTAACTTTGTGGTATACTCCACAACAAAATATGTTTTATCTACTAATACTGGGGTTGAGATAATGAGCGGAGGTTCAGCCAACAAAGAGTATTCAGACAGCTTAAGTCTCAATGACTTTATTTTCATATAACTTAATAGAAATTATGAATATTTTTACTCTGAATTAGAAGACATTTTTCCTAGCAGATGCACATGGCATAATAGCCAAAATTCAATGAGGGAAAAGCAGTGGGGGACTGGAAGGAAAGAAGCTCTTCTGCAGCAGAGAAAAACCATAACCCTGTCCTATTTGCAGACTGTCAATAAAAACTGGGTGTGGTGGTGCACACTTGTAGTTCCAGCACTAGGGAGGCAGAGGCAAGTGGATCTCTGTGAGTTCAAGGCCAATGTGGTCTACATAGTGAGTTCTAGGCCAGCTGGGGCTACAGGGAGACCCTGTCTCAAAAAGACCAACAACGACAACAAAAAAGTGATGGCCTCTTTGCCAGATCCCTCACTACAAATGGTTTGGTAGGGTTGAAAAGTCCTGGGCTTTCCTCCCTGACTCTCACAGCTCAGATTGCCATTACCATCAGGGATGGAAACCAGTGGCTATAGAGGTTATGTCCTAAGTGAGAATCTACTACACCTTTTGGAGTGGGCCTTAAATGCTATCAGAAAGTGGTTATTTAGTCACATGACATTTGGGCCACTATTTCACCAGTGGGCATGTCTTGACAGGGTAGTCGTTGTACCCACAGGATTCAGTTAGGTGATTAATTTTCTCCTCCGTGCATAGCACCTTCTAGCATTAATAAAGCTAACCAGTAGGGATGACATTTCCAGATCAGTGCCAATTTGATTTTTCCATGTTCTATATCTCAGATATATGCAATGCCTATTTTTCCCAGACTCCACATAGGGGTCCCAGCTCTCGCTTGGTGAACCAATTAGTTTATACTTAGAGGAGTGTGGGTGAGGAGTTACAGAAGCGCGAAGGACTTACAAAGAGTTGCATCACTGAAAATCCTCATCTTAGGTGATAACCTCAGAGAAACTACATCATAGAATCTAAATTTCTAATAATTTTCCACTTTTTATATGGCTGGCACCTCCCAGAGTATGTGCTACTGGCTGACAGAAATAAATTGCAGTTGGAATCCCAGGTGAGCATTCCTTGATCCTCTCAACCTCTTCTACCATGATTGCTGATAGTTCTATTATTGCTAACATACACACAGCTATCACTGTATAACTCTTCTTACTCCAATTATCAGTACTATCAGCCAAGGCTGTCTGTTCCATAATTGAAAGGGATGATCATACAATGCCTGCAGGAAGGTACTATGTTGTAACAGCAATTTCCAAGTTTGCTGAGCAATCCAAGAACCTAGATGATTACATATCAGATTTTATTATGTGATATTTAGACTGTGGTTTGCTTTATGTGAATGTTAAAGTATGTGAATAAATTAAGAGACACAAGCTTCCTCGTGCAACAGATGGCAACTAACAGTTAACTACAACTGACCACAATGTCGAGAATAAGAGACTTCAGAGTGTGTGTCCCTGGATAGGACTCTTATATTAAACCTTGGCCACCCAGGTCTCTGGGACCATTGCAGAAACCAAAACAAACCAAACCAAACCAAACCAAACAAACAAACAAACAAAAAAACAAACAGCAAAAAAGTGAGGAAATGTGTAAGAAGCCCCAACCATAGTTGAGGTACTACTGGCAAATGATCACTGATAAACTGATCAGGCTCCAGTGGAAAAACTCACACCCAGGGACATCTCGGGGCACAAATTTAACTCAGTTGGCCTTAACATATATGGTAGACTGCATGGAATCTGGTGAGGGATGCTACTGAGGAGTATAGATAGAGGAGGGGGTCTGAATACAATTAATATGTATGAAATGCACAAAAATTCAGTACAAACAGAAAAACAGAGATATTTGATAAAATATTTGGAAATGGGCTGGAGAGATGACTCAGCAGATAAGAACACTGGCTCTTCTTGCAGAAGTTCAGGGTTTGGTTTCCAGCACCCACATGGCAGCTAACAATCATCTGCAACTCCAGTTCCAGGGATCTGACTCCCTCTTCTGACCTGTACATTCATTGCATGACATGGGTTCACTTACATGCATGCAAGCAATACACTCACACATAAAATAAAGTAAAAACAATAAAAATAAAATATGTTTAAAAAATATTTTAAAATTTATGAATCCTTAAAAAAGTTCTCTAAAATTTCCAGATTTGATTAATCAAATAAAATTATTTAGTAACATGACTAATGACTTAAATTATTTATAAATTAATGTTTTCATAAATTTTCATTCTTATACAAGCAAAATACTATTTTTAATGTTCTAATAAGTATAAAATCATAAATTCCCTTCACATATAAAAATTGTGAGATTTGAATATAGATTTTTAAAATCTTTTAGAATAAGCTTACTTAACAAAAATAGAAAAATCTTTTTGATTTTTCCATTAATACTTATTTTTTTGGTTTTGAACATTTCTTACTATATCTATTTGAATTAGAAAATACAAAAATATAAAGAAGTATAAGCTATATCTAACTCCGTAAACTTTTTGTTTCACTTTTCTATGCACTTCTGCAGAATATTCCCTTACCGTGAATAGACATGTTCATGAATCTAATGTATTTATTTATAAATACTGTTAGGCAGTGTTTTTACTTTCAATGTGGTTCAGGATTCATTCCAAATCAGTACATTGAGGACTATTCCATTTATTTTAAATGCTGCATATTATTTTATTATAAAGCTATGCCAGACTCATTATGCCATTACTGTATTGCCGGACATTTGGGTTGCTGCCAATTTTCTATATTCCCAATAGTGCCCTGGGGAATATTCTTAGGTTTTATCTTTCTGTACTAGTACCAGAATTTCAGTTATATGAATTCCTAGAAACAGAAATGCTGATGCAAGGGTTGGGCACATTTTGAAAATTGCACTGAATTTTGGTAAACTTCCCTCCAATGTTCTAATAGCAATTTTTATGATCTTAAAGCATGAAAGGATCTGTTTTCTGTGAACACTGTTACTATTTTATTTAAATTTTAAAGGACTACTGGACATGTAATTGTTCTTAGTATCCCAAATTGTCACTGAATTTTCTTTTTATGTTCCTTTTTTACTTTCTTTTTTTGTTTGTTTTTTTAAATTTCTTTGGCCAGAATTCCTTTGGTGAAGTTAAAATTGAAAATTAGGAAAAGCTCAAGCCAGCTACTTGCATCCGTTGTCACCTGACACATGAGATGCCTCTGTCAGCATCATCAGGACAATTTATTGGTAGTGATCCTAGTGTCTCAGACTTAAGTGACCCCTGGTTGCTTGCTGAGGTGTTGGCATTTCTAATAGATTCTGAACTGGGAAATTCACTCTTTCTTGTTTCTGTAGGTTTGTTTATTAGGTGACAGTAGCTCATTTTGTCCCCTTTAAATCTTACTTACCTAAGATTGAGAGCTGTTATCTTCGTGAGTCACTTTCATCACACTTTTAGCAGAAGCAGTCCACAGTCCTCCAGACTTAGGAGTGCAGTCATCTGAACCTTTGCAAATTTTCCATGAGTATCCAATATTTGTTTTTATTTTTATTAGAAGGTTATGCACTAATGAATTTTTTGATGGATTTCTTAAATGCAACAATTTACCTTTCTCTGAATTATAGTATGTAGAGACAAAAGGCCAAAAATAAAAGCAAGATTCCCAGATTTTACCAATCAAGCCGTGACCGTGACCATGGAACTTGATACTTGATGTCTTACACAGCCATTTGAGGCCTAATGTCTAGTGACCCATGGCAAATTCCATGGGTGGCCAATATCATAAAAAAAGTTTCACTAAAAATTTCCTACTGAATAGGTAACAAGATATCAACCTGTGCCTTAAGAAACAGGCCTGCATAGGAATCTCAGAATGATGAAACCAAGTAGGTTCACTCTTAACTGATAAAATGAATTTCCATTCCCTCTCAGTGGCATGATCCCTTCTGTAGGAAATTTTCCACTAATTTCCTGTAGGGTGTATCAGTGGATTTTCTCCATTTTCTGTTCATGTCTTGGTAAACTCTTTTGCTGGTCAAATCCCCTCCCTTCCATATGCTGTTTCTCATGGCATTTTGTAGGCCTGCATGGGGAAATCATCCACTTTGTTCCCCCTTGGCCACCGTTCTTCTGGTGTGGGACAACTGTCTGACCAGTTCTAAAGCACCCAAAGGCATCTTCCTACAGTGGCACATCATTTTTATCAGAAGGCCACTAGACCTTCACAGGACCTGTCAATGACCTTGGAGTTACAAATTAAGCCTTATTTCCCCTCTCACAGATGAAACTGCCTGGCCAGGGCAATATTGGTGGGACATAAAGCAAAGAAGGCAGATAACAGGCCACTGTAGTCTGAAATGGAAAGGGGCTACCTTTTCTTCCTTCTAGGCATCCCTTCCTTCTCAATGTGAAGTGCAATTGGCAGTAGAAGTTGTTCAGGTGGAACCCACACATACTTTGATGACTCCCTCTTCTCTTCCCTCTCAGTCCTCTGCCTTTTTTCTGATATGTGAACCCCCTGCTCCCTAGAGAGGGAGGTAACAGAGCATTTTATCCAGGATTTACTCCCACCTTCTCCCCTCACCAGCTTTTCACTTTTCTAGGATTTGAGCTCCTTTTCCCCTTCACAACTGATCTGTGCTGGGTTTGGTTTGAGTATCTCCCCTTGACACCAGTTCAGTGTAAGCAAATAAACACTGAGGATTCCAGCAACATAAATGCTTTCAAAGTAAAACCAAGTTCTTATTCCATGATCCAGATGTCCTCTAATCTCAGAGGACACCTCTACTAGTGTACCACCTTCTATCCTTTCTGTTACCCTTTAAGGATAATTTTGCACCTTTGTAGGACTTGTGATTAAACGCCATTCCTCAGATCCCTCAGACTCAGCCTGGAGAGCACTGTCTTCTGGCTGCTTTCTCTGCTCTTTCCTCTTCTCAAGCATGCACACTTTTCCTCTCTGCCTCCCCTTCACCCATACTACCTATAATCACTTGTTTAATCTCAACTACCACAAAACTTGTCCATCGTCTTCATTTTTTTTCTGCCTAGAGACCCTTTGCTGTTATGTCCTGCTAAATGTAATCAAAGGACTAGTTCCCCCACAGTCTTAAAATACAGAGGGAATTTACGAATTATTTAATAAATCCCCCCTTTGTACTATTCATTCCAACTACATTTGACAATGTTCCCCCACTTGATAGTTGTTAGAGATTCATTTTTCTTGACCCTTTTCAAAACCGTCTCTCTGATCTCCAGAAAAATCCCAGGAACTTCTGGTAAGAATTCTTAAATAATATACCTATTTTTTCCCTGAATAATTATATTTCCAAGAAGTTTTTCTTGTTATCTGAAGTGGAATAATTGGAAATAAGGAAGATGTTTATTACAAAAGTGTGGAACTGAAGAGTGAAAAATGATGGACAATAGAACCCCGTGTTGCAAGGCTACTTGTGTCAGTTTTGCTAATTGGAAGGAAGTGCATGCAATTAGAAACAATTGATGGAAATCCAATTACTTAAATGATTAATACATGAGGGCACTAATACACTCATGAAGTAATGTTCGTTAAAGATCCCTTGCTCATATCACTGTACCAGGTTCTCTAGTACCATGGAACTGCATTGTTCACCATACCCATTTTCAATAATTTATGACACTTAGCATACCATCCCTCTCTTTCACTATAGATGTTATATATAAATGTTAAGCAGTTCTTAGAGTGAGTATTATCTCTAGCCTGCCTCTGTTTATTTTCCTGTTCTCATCTCCAGAAAATTGGATGAGATACACAAATGGAAATCAATGTGAATAAAGCTTAGCTTCTAAATAATTTTCATACTTTCTTGTCTTATTCCTTGATATAAAAATGTTTGTGGAATCAAACAATTAATGTGATTCAGTGGGTAAATTTTTTATACTACCAGGATGAACTGTCCAGAGCTTATGCAGCCTGTATTCATTAAGAACAGCACCACTTATTATAGTGTCTGGCTTATATCACAGACTCAGTAAGCGTGTGTACAAGGAGAGGGAGAAGCAAGCATAGAATGAAGGAAAGAAAGAAGGAAGAGAAAATAATGCAATGTAATGTTCATTTTTAAGCAACACAGAGTAAGGGAATTGGCCTTTACCATAGTCCTTAATATATTACAGGATTGAATTATAGGAGTGTAAATTGCTACTAAAGCAATTGGAACAGAAACTAAATGAGAGTCACATGAAATATTCTGTAAGTAGCAAAACGTTTTGTACGATATTATAACCTGTTAATTATTAGAAGTGCAGGAAAATTCAAAATAAATGTTTGGGTTTGATATTAAATCTGCTATTGGAACTGTTTTCTCACTGACTCTCGAGTGTCAATCCATTTCATTTTGGCAAATATATTAGCTACTTTTCTGTTGCTCTGAAAAATTACCATGACCAAGGCAGCTTATCGAAGAAGAGTTCATTTGGGATACAGCTGGAAACTTAGGGGTCTCTTTTGGCCTCCACACATGTGCCCACAAATACACGTGCATGAGCACATGCAAAAACACACATGCCTGCATGCACGCGTGCACACACACACGCAGAGGCACACACAATAAGATGAAATGATTGAGGACAACACTCAATGCAGACCTCTGGCTTCTACATCCACATGCACACATATGCACGCCTACCCCCAAAGCACATTTACACACAGACTAACAGTATTTCCTGAATTGCTATGTTGTGCCAGGGAAGAAGATGGGCAACTGAGATGTTCAAAACATCAGGAGACCATTTTGTTGAATCCCAGTGACTTCACTGTCGTTCTTTGATTTTAATCTGAGCATTGCTGTTTGTGTCATCTTTGTTCAGATTTTTAGATAAATACTCCTAAGCCTCAGTGACTTCTAAAGTACAAGAGGAAGAGTAAACCTAAGCTGCCTGGAGTACACAGCCTGCACCATGTGAATGCTTCTTTACAAACAAGGCACTGCGTGAGACCACTGTGTCACTGAGGACAGGTAACAACAGTGCATTCATTCACGCATCTTACCTCTGCCTTCCCTGCCTCTTGTTGCCTCCTGACACCTCACCATAATTCCCAAATTATGGAATGCAGAGTGACAGTACGATGCTCTTATAAATCATTAGTATTTTTAAAAAATATGTCTACAATTAAGCAATTGATTTTCCATTGGTTTGGTTTTAATATGGGAAAGCAGTTGTTAAAAAGTAGCCAGTGTAAGAGTTCGCTGTGAACACTGAACCCCAACAAAACAAATATGCCATCTATTCTGAATAATACATGTATATAACATTTTAATCTTTTATGGTGTACTCTTATCAGGAAGTAAATCTTAACGCACAAAAAGTTATTGTATTTATTAACATGGCTGTATCAATTTAAGCTTTCCTATGGTTTGTCAAATTTATAAAGTATTATATTTCTTTTCAGATAGAGTTACATACTGTGTAGCTCAAAGATAATCCCTATGGTCTTGGCATATGTTACTTAATTGTCTCAGAAGGAAATGCCATAAATAGCATGCTGTCATCCCCCACAGGCACTGGCTCATCTGTCACAGTGGGGGCTCCAGACAGGGTGAGGTGCTCTAAGACATTGCTTAGTCTATGTAAATCACAGCCATTACTTCTTACCACTTCCCAATTGGTCAATTATGTATAAACATGTGTTAATAAAAATTTGCCTTTGTGCCTCTAAGGTACACACCCATAAAGCGATGTGAGTATGATAAAGTATAAATGACATACGTTATTATCTGATTCCACCTACCTCATAAATTAAGATCCAAAGTGCCTCTATAGAAACAAAACTCTAGAAAAACCTCTAAATGCTGGGGGAAAAGTCAAATGACAAAATGGAAAAAGTAATTTTTTTCCTGTTTTTTTAACTTTAGTGAAAAAATGCTCGGGTTTTTCTATTAAAAATAAAGGGAAGTAAACAATATGCTGGATGTTAAATTTCATAAAGGCTTTTTACAACCATTTGAATCTTTTATACATGCTTTTATTAATTCTTTACAAATTTTATACAATGTACTTTGATCGTATTCAACCCCCTCCTCAACTCCTTCCGGATCTACCCCTTCCTTACCTACTTAAATTTGTGTCCTCATTTTATTTTCTTTTATTTAAACTCATCTAGTCCAATTTATGCTGCCAATTTACTCTTGGGTGTGGGATCATCCACTGGGGCATGTTGACCTACCAGTGGCCACACTCTTAAAAAATCAGACTCTCCATTTTTGGACTCTTTATTGTCATAGGTAGTGGAACTTTAAAAATAAAATCTCTATTGTTAGTAATAAATAATGACGATGAAGTTGCATGAGTTTTTAGAAAATTTTAAGAATAACATTTAAAAAATATTCCATTTTGGTGATGAACCAATTAATTGCCTCCTGACTGAATGTCTCCAGGTTATATCCCACGGATAGCTGGCTATGAGACTACTGAAGTCAGTAAGAGAACATAAGAAGCACCTTTCAGGAGGAGTTATGATAACTTTAAACCTTAAGGCTGAGGCCTTACTGCGTCTTATGAGGACTGTACTGCCTTAAACATATTATTGAGCTTCTCTGAGCATGTCACCTCAGCAAAAAGTAGACAGCATTGATGCCAATCCACTATACAGCATTGTTATGAGAAACAAATGAGACTGGTCAGTGAAAAAACAAAACAAAAAAACCCAACAAACTAAAAATGTTGTCATTATACAGACTTTACCGATAGAAACCATTTAATATATTGACAGATATTTATGACTAACAATGAGTGTGTGGTTATCTTATGAAGATACAAAACAGCTCTTTTAAAGACACATTTAGTAATGTTTAGAAAATAGCAAATTGTAGTTAAACAGAAGCAAAGTTGGCATACCAGTAGCTGAAAATTTAAGATATTAAGAAACCTTCCCTAGAATTGAATCTACCCTTAGTAAAAATTGTATTTATATTTAGTTTCATTGAGGCACAATTGACATACAGAGATAGGCACATATTTATTATGTATAACTTGTAAGTTTTGACATATGTAGTGCTGGACCACTAAGCCCACACACAGCCCCTGCAATCCCCTACTATCAACTATTTGGGGTCGTGTTGTCACACTTATGTTGTCACAATTGCAGCTATCATCTTTTTAAAAGGGAAAATATATAATATACATTATATATATATACATATATTCCTTTATCCTTTCATCGTCCCATGTGTACTTAGATTCTATATCTTGAGTATTGTCACTAATGTTGCATGGAAACACAAACATCACTCATAAATCTTTATTTCCAAGGTTATATATGATTTAAAATGAGGTCCAGAAGCAGTTGCTATAACCACCAAATAAATGCCAGTATTCTGAGGCCTGTTTTAATCCAGGTCCTTAAGACCTAAACTTCATTAAACTGTTCAAAACTTTATTAGGTTTAATGTGAGTGGGTTCCAACTATCTGTACAAAGTTGTCAACCTAGATTCCAGAGAAAACTAAGGTCACATCTAACAGAAACTCAGAACACATGTTAAAAAAAGTCATGATTCAAAACTTCATTAATAAGATCATATCACTACCACAAAAGTGTTAAAATCGATCTTCAAGAGTTATGATTTTTTTTCCTCTATATTTTTCACAGACCCAGGCTTTGTATTACAAATACTGTTAAATATTTGGAGGTTTTTATCACCTGTGCACATGAATACGTACCTATAATCATTAACCCCTGAAAGATATGCTACAGGAAATCAGGCAGAAGAAGACAGATGCATAAAATGATTATGTTCAAATCTTAAGAATGCCTTTGGAATTTTGAGATCATATGTTGCATTGAGATTATATTTATTATTAAACCAAATGTACGTGATTCCCAAAAGGGGTTGGGTTCTGAAAAGTGGAATCTCTTTTGTCAATAAAATTATCCATTGTCCATTAACTGTGGATGTAATGAGCATTAAGGAAAATAGAGAATAATGACAGGCTGTGAATTCACACACATACATATACATATATACACATACACACACAACTCACTTATACACACATACACATGTAAAAACACACAAAAACACACATATACACAAAAACATACACACACACATATACACAAAAACACACACAAACACACACAGAATCTGTCAGTTTACTACTTTTCCCATTTCTCATCTTTCCATGTAATCCAATACATTAACCAGAGAATATATCACTTTTTATTAAGAATATTTTGAATTCTCACCCAAAATTTGCATTTGTTGCACAATTTAGTCTTCAAACAATCGAATTATAAATAATTAAGACACTGTGAAATAGTGTTCAGCAAAAGTAAGAGATGAACAATGGATGCGTCAGTATTATCTGTCTTAATTTTTACTTGCACAATTAACTTTAAAATGCATACTAAAGCACTATCAGATGATCTAAATATCGTGTTAAATATGTTTTATTGCTATACTACACTTCATCTTATCCAGTCTCTTCTTTTCTTCCTCTCTTTCTTCCCATACTGCCCTCCTTCCATCCTTTCTTTTTTTATTCATTTCTATTCATTTCACATAATCATTTACATGGTGACTTATGAACAACTATGTTTTGAATAGTACATATTGCCTATAATGAAACTTCAGACGACATATTTTATTCCTTCTTTTAAAGGGAATAGTTGATTTAAATGTTAATGATTTGCTGAAGGTAAATACAAAAAAAATATTCCACAGATAATAGATTAGGTTAAAAAATACATAATTTTGAAGACTAATATAAGATGATGCTATGTTTTGCGTCCTTATCATCATTACAAAGTGTTGAGGCAGCATAAGAACTTAGTGAATGGCTGTGTAAATTTGAACATATTAGCTACTTTTATAGTTGATGTGATAAGAATCCTTGGCCTCATGGAAGGAGGGCTTTATTTGTGCTCTTAATTCAGGGGTACAGTCCATCAGGACTTGGAGGTGGCGTTGGCAGGAGCTTGAAGCTGCTGGTCACAATGCATCCACAATCAGGAAGAAGAGAGTGTTGAATGCTGGCACTCAGCATGCTTCCTCCATTTTATGAGTCTAGGAACAAAAATGCAGAGAATAGTGACATCTACTTTGGGATGTTTATTCCTACTTCTACCATCATAATCAAGGTAATCTCTCCCAGACATTATCAGAGGCTTGTCTCGTAGGTAACTCTAGAACCTGTCAAATTGATGGTCATTAATAACAATCACAATGAGAAAGAAAAGCTATCGAATATGTAGGAATAAACCTCTATTTCTGGAAATGAGGTAGAAAATATTCTCTAAGATTATCTCCTGCAAAATTACTATACCCGAACACATCTTACTCTTTTATGTTGGTTAAATTTTAATAAGAAATACAATCTCAAGTACCTTCTCATAAAACTGGACCCAACCACATGTCCACAAATAAGCTGGGAAGAAGGGAAAATAAAATATCTGTCCTCAGGGGAAATATTTGTAACGGGGCATAAGCTATTATAAATGCTTTGTTGGGTCAGTGGGTCAGTAAGAAGAGACCTTAATGACCAGTCTACTATGGCTCTGAGCAGAGACAACAAAAATATTTTTAACAATAAGGATTTCTCAATATAGGGTCATTATAATAGTTTGATCAAAGTCAAGGAAATATGTACTCAAAATAGAGAATCTCCAAACTCATGAGTTAGAGTTAAAATCATAAAAGTAATACACCACAGATGCAAAGCTTGTCTCTATTTATTTGCTATTGAAGTGACTACATTTACAATACAGAAATTTCTATTAGAAGTTATTTTTTAAATATGTTACTGGGAGCTAGGAGATGGCTTACTGGATAAAGTGTTTGCTGTGACAACATAAGGAACGGAGTTCAGATGCCCAGCATTCAAGTAAAAAAAGAAAAAGATGTGGGATTATGCACGATTTTAACTCCAGAACTAGCGGTGAGTCAGGTAGATACCTAGAGCTCTTTGGCCAGTCAATCTAGCCTAAACAGGGAGTAGCAGGTTTATAAAAATATACTCTCTCAAAAGCATAGAGTGACAAGTGATAGAAGAAAACACCCTGATGTCTGCCTCTGTCCTCCATGTGCACACACACACGCACACAATGATTTTTTTTAATGAAAAATACATTTATATGCAAAAGTTACATATTAAATAAATTCATTTCACATATAAACTACATAGAGCATAAACTACAGAAACTCAAAACAATCACGATAATCGGGAAATTAGACAATGATTAAAGGAATAAAAAACCTGAAAAAATATATTGAGAAACATTGCTGAGAACAAGTGTGGTGGCACACACCTAGAATTCTAGTGCTGGGGAGGAGGAAGCAGGAAGATGGCATGTTTCAGGCCCATCTGTGTCGCAGAGGTGTGTCATGACTCAAAACAACAAACAAGCAAGCAAACAACTTCAACGGTCAGAGCAAGGGGAGAAAAAAAGGCAGAAATAATGAGAGAAAGTTTAGCATATTCAAAAGAGGGTTAAGTTTTATTAGTTTATAGTCAAATTAGAGCAACAGAGGACAAAAATAAAATTAAAGAGGTAATAATTGAAGAATTAATGGTGGAAGGCTTGCCTTGCATGCTCCAGGTCCTGGGTTCAATCTCTGTGCTGGGCATGAAAAATAATGAAAAACAAAACAAAACCTTCTGACTTTAAATGCATAACACATTTATAAATTGACATAAATGTTTAAAACTGTGGAAAGTAATTTTCATGATATTTCAAAAATAATGATACTGCAAATGAACCAAATTAAAGGATAGTCTAATCAAACCATTTCACAGTAAATAGTAAACATGTAATATCAATAAACAATGTTCAAAGGCAAAATAGTCAAGTCACATATATAATGATGATGAAGAACATATATTTGGCAAATATATCTTATAAAAATTTAGTTGACAAAAAAAAACAGAAATAAAAACATATTGTTATCAAGTGCTTATAACAAAGGAACTTGCGAAGAATTTCTTCAAGAAAAAAAAAAGGAATTCCTTTTAGATAAGCGATATTAGACTCAAGAAGAGATAATAAGTTGGTAGGGGAATATGTGAATAGAAAGAAAAATGACACTAACAAATTATAACAATAAAAATGCTGCCCAGTATGAGGGCTCCATACTTGTTTTTTATCAGCATGCAAGTTGTGTAAGTGTTTCATCTTTGTTACTTTAAGGAATGGCAGCACAAAGTTTGGGTAGTATTTCTTCCCTAAGGTTCATATATTGGAAAGCTGGGCTTGAGTGGTGGTACTGTACAATGTTGAAGATGGAAAACAACTGAGAGGAGCCTAAGTCAACTAAGGGCATGGTCTTGGAAGAGACCGAGGGAGCCAAGCATTTCTGATTTCCCGTTTCAAGAGTGATCTCCTCCTAAGCCAGAGTGACAGGACTTCAGAAGATTAAACACATTTTTAAATAATTGATTATATATTTTTTAGAATTTCTTACTCAAATATTGTATTTGTATTATTTCCACCCCTGGCAGCCTTCCCTAACTCCTCTCACACACACCTCCCCCCATTCCATCTCATTTTGTTGTTCTCGTTTTTGATGATTATTGTTACATATCCATGCATACATTTATAATAACATCTGAGGTTCACACATCACCTTCTGGGCTCAAAAGATGTGGAAAGCTCCACTTTTTAAAATTACCATCCACAGCACAAACAGCTTTTCTCTAGGCTTGGGATAGCTCCATTACACATCTGTAACTGTCCTTGGTCATCACCACATTTTTCCTAGCAACTCCAGCTTCTTGGTGACTCCACTGCAGCTGAGGCTGCGCCTTCACCTGTAGTCTGTCCTGGCCTCATATGGTGCCAACTCTCAGATTCTCTGTATGACCCCTTAAATTCTCCAACTTTTATGCTGCCATAACCAGCTGCCATCACACTGCTGACTCTTACACATTACCAAGTTCTGCTTCTAGCTTCTAATGCAAGATTGGCCTCCTCTGAACCACAACTTCTATCCACTGACCCTGAGGAAAGACCTTCCAGAAGATTTCACCTTAATGATGCTGGTCTCTTGTTTATCATAGCTGATGTTTTTGGCACACTAGACTGTTGCCCATTGTCTCAATAAAGCACAAAAGATTTCTCTTCCACAGATTCTTAGTTCAAAAATATAGCACAGATTGCCCTGATAGTCTTTGAGGTATTCTCAAAATTCCCTTTGAAACTTCACAAGTCAGACCTCTATCATTGTTAGCATTATTCTACAAGTTACAACAACAGCTCATTAATTTCTGAGCATTGAATGGCATTTCCAGCTCAAAGCTTCAATTTCTTCCCTCTATCCTCCCGAAGCAACATGGTCATGGTCAAGTCCTTAACAGTAAAAATTCGCACCTCTCTGGTACCAACGTCTCTCACGGTAACCTTCTTTCTTTCTTTTATTCTTTTTCCTTTTTTTGTTTCTTTTTAGTCTTTTTGATATAGGATCTTCCTGTAGCCTCAGCAGACCTGGAACTCATCATGTAGATGAAGTTGGCCTCGACCTTACAGAATTCTGCCTGCCTCTGCCTGCTGAGTGCTGGTATTTTAAGACCTTGGGCGTCTCTCCTAGTAATTTTTTATTGTAGTAAAACTCTGGCCAAAAGCAACATTGAGAAGAAAGGGTTTATTTGGCCTTCACTTACCCTTCACTGTTTATTATTGTGAGGAGCCAAGGCAGACACTCCAGCAGGACAGGAACCTGGGGCCAGGATCCGAAGTACAGATCATGAAGGAGCCCTGCTTACTGGCTTTTTTCCCTAGCCTGTGCTCAGCCTGCTTTCTTATACAACGTAGGACCACCTGCCTAGGATAGGTGAGATCCAGAGCGGGCTGAGTCTTCCCATATCTCTCAGCCATCAAGAACATACCTCACAGACGTGATCACAGATAAATCTGATAGTGGAAACCACCCAGCTAAGATTTCTTGTTCTCAGGTGTGCCAAGCTGACAACTGAAACTATCTAGCATATTTGTAGTCTACCAAAAATAAGGTGTACAGTATTGTAATTCACTTACGGAACAATGGAGACAAAAAATACCTGCAGCATATAAAATTTTGATCTAAAAAACTTCAAAGGTTTTTACACCAATGACATGGAATTTAAGTAGAAAGCATTGTGACAGCAAGAGACTATCACCATAAGCATTTTTCTTTTTTGCTTTAGCAATTATAGTTTATTGTGTGTTTTAATTTGCAAACTACAACAGAAGAACCCTTTTGCTACCTTATAATTTAGAGTGTCTGCTTCTACACAACAGCAGAGTGCACATCCTTCCCTCAGCTTCCATCATGGTCTCCTCTCTATAGCTGCAGGAATATGACCAAAGATCTGACCATGGGTCCAACCCCTGGCCTCACTCACATCGCACTAGTGTTCTATGTGCCTATGTGTGCATGCATATGTGCATGTGTGTGTGTGAATGCATGTGTGTGTGTGTGTGTGTCCTATTCAGTTCTATGCTGTGTTGACAGTCGCAGTATGCTGTGATGACAGTTACAGGTATGTGTCTAGTACTGAAGCACTGTTTCAAGTATGTGGCTCCCAGGCTCTTGCCTTCAGAACACAGTTACTCCCTCCAGTCTTCTTGGTGTCAACCCCAGCTGTCCTGGAATTCACTATGTAGATCAGGCTGGCCTTGAACTCACAGAGATACCCCTGCCTCTGCCTCCCAAGTGCTGGGACTACAGGCGTGCCCCACCACGCCCAGCTTAACAAGTGATCTTTAAAGCCTCTTTGTAATTTTTCTGTTTCAAGAATGAACAAAAATGCAGTCACTTAAAGCTCAGCTTTTTGATGTGGCACAGTTCCCTTGAGATGTGACTGAGCTGTTGACTGCCCTGCAGTACATAGCATGGCTACGCTGTCTGTACAAGGCCCTCATACTATTGGAAGTTTTCAGTTATTGTGTAGAGAACTTTTCTTTCTTTTATTTTTTAAGAATTTCACATGTGAGAACTGTATAGAGTTTCCACCACTACCTCTCCACCTTCTAACTTTTCCCATGTCCACTCCCCACTCCTTCTCATTTTTGTAATTTAATCACTATTTTTAAATATATAGCTATATATGTATGTATACACAATCTACTGGATCCTACTAAACTCTACACAAGTTTAGGGCTGAACACTTGGGATTGGATAACTTACAGTAGAGCTTGTCCCTGGAGAAAATGGATTCTCTCTCTCCCAGCAGTCATTGATCTCCTGTAGTTCTTCATCTAGAGATGGGACCTTGTGAAATTTTCCACAACCTCATTGGCCTGTAATAGCCTCTATCTATTGCAAAAAGAACTTTCTTCTATGAGTGGTGAGAGCTACACTACCTCCACCTTTCTAAACCAATAAAATTTCTACCTATATTCAGAAAGCTTATCCTCATACCCACACATAAGTGTAACTCTCATCAGTATATACTTTTTAAAAAATGTTCACCAGACTGATCAAATAGATTTTAAATTGTAATATCATTATCCACATTAAACAAGAATGATTGTTTGAAAACAAATCATTAAAAATCATAGTTTTTGATTTTTGCAAAAGATCTTTGTCAGACAAACAGATAAAGGTAGAGGATAGATTAAGACAACCTATTTAATAAAACACACTCAACAAACTCAGTAATGCAAGCATATATATTCCCATTACTGTATTCCATGTATTAAAATGTACTCTACAAATTCATTCAATTTAGTTTTATATATGTTTTGAACACAGTTTTCATTAAAATATTACATCAATCATCTATTGATGTCTGATATTCATCTATCTACAATTTCTTTAACCATGAAAATTAAGAAGTAACAGAAAAATTAATACTTTTATGGACACATCGTCCATAAAAGGACTATCTTATAAACCGGATATTCATCTGCCCTCACTATTGGTGAAAAAAGTTCACAAATCTGCAAAATTTTAAACATGTCATTAAATTAGAACTCATAAAATTACAAAATTAAAAGTATTAATTGGAAATGTAATTAAATCCTGTCAAACAATCCATGGTTTAAAAAATTAAATAGCTCTAAAAGAAAACTAAATCTTTGGGTACAAACGCATTAAGCTAGTAACCAAAAATCCACTGCTTTGCTTTGTACCATTTAACAACTGAGATATGAAATACAGAAAACACAATTTGTAATAACAGCATTAGAAGAGATGTTTTTGAATATATTTTCAAAGATATTTAGTGTGCATTATGATACTGCTATATAGTACAACTTTGTAACTTGAGAAAAAGTGAGATGAAGAACATTTGCATAGTTTGAATATATGGTTAAAGCTTATGCAATTCTGAAGATTAAATATATTGCCTTCTTTGGAAGTGAGGAAACTGAAAACAGTAAGTAATGTTAAAGTGGAAAATATGGCAAGTTAAAAATAAGTTTTGAAAATTTTAGAACAGAAACGGCAGAGGCAGTCAATAAAGCAGATGGTGATGCCTTGAATTGTCTCGTAAAAGAGTCAAGCAATATACAAGATGACTGAAGAAGAAAAGCCAAGGCAAGAAGCAAAGCAGGAGAGTCCCAAGATTATACACGAGAAAGTTGCGTATTACAAGGATGAACAGTGAGTAAACTCATCCCAGTTACGCTGAACACTAAGATGAAATGAGAAGCTACACAGCAAGTGACAACCATCAAACGAAATTTCAAAATAAGTGTCCAAATCAAGGTTCTTACAACTTGTGGAGAAACAGAAATAATTTAAAACACTTGTAGGAAAATCCAAGTCCAGATGTATTTCAGGCAATTTCTACATAATTTCAGTGAATAGAGAATTCATATATGACAAACAAGAATACTTCACAATTATTTCTGTTAAGGAAAGAGCATCTTATTCTGAATCTAGACAATGACAGAGTAAAAACTAATCTACAGGCCAATCATGCTGTGAGTATCAATGAAAAGTTTTGTAGTCATGAGCCAATTCATACACTACATAAAAATGATAACCCTTTACAAGAAACAAATTTATTCCAAAATTTAATGATGAGATTAACATTAGAAAGTACACTATGTCAGTCTACTACATAAGTAGATTAAAAAACAGATGATAGGCACTAGATCATAAACTCAAGTTAAGCAGAAAATGTAATTGATAGTGTCCAATACATCCATATTGTTGAACCTCCTAACAAAGTGATCCATTATAACTGTTTACATAAAGACACCCTGTCAATTAAACACTATCTTTGATTGAACAAAAAACTCTAAGCACATTATTTGAAGCAAGAACAAATAATGTCTATTATAACCAGTTTAAAAGAATTTTAAGGTCCTATCAGGAGCAGGAAAAAAATACAGGAGAAAGCAATGAAATTAATGCAGTTAAATGACCAAAAGAGAAGACACACATCAGAAGATATGATTATTCATACACTTAATCCAAGAATCACTTACCATTAAAGTGTTAGAAAAAAAGAGATTCTACATATTCTTAAGATGAGCATACATGTTTCTTCAACAGCAAAATATAAAATATATAATTGACAAATACAAAATTGGAGATATATATCAAGGTATTGGAATACAATATCTTAATAGTATATAGATCTCAACTTCTTCAAACTGATATATTTATTCATAGAGACTAATTACAGATTACAGAT
>NW_008360320.1:6307255-6315601 GCF_000622305.1 Nannospalax galili
TCGTCAAATTTAAAACTTTTATACAAGAATAAAATAAAGAATCCAATAAATCTATAATCATTTTTGTAAAACATATAGTTGAAAATAATTAGTATCTAAAATGCTAACAACATGAAAGAAAAATACTTTATTAATGATATAGTTATGAATAGATATTTTACAGAAGAAACACAAGTCACACGACCAATAAATATTAAAAGATACATAATGTCCTTAGCACTCAGGCAACTGGTAACAAAGACTATCATGAGATATGATTACAAACAAGCTATACTGAAAAATTATGAATTTATAAATATCAAATGTGACTTAAGAAATGCCCAGAGTTTCCTGAATATGAAGAATGACCTATAGACAGTTATATAATGATGAAAGGGTATTACAATCATACAGAAGAAATTTGTCAATGACATTATTATTATTATCATTATTATCATTATTTTGGTCTTTTTGAGACAGGGTCTCCCTGTAGCCCCAGCTGACCTGGAACTCACTATGTAGACCAGGCTGGCCTCGAACTCACAGAGATCGGCCTCTGCCTCCCAAGTGCTGGGATTAAAGATGTGTGCCACCACGCCAGGCCTCTTATTAAAATGAGTAGAAATGATGTTAACATTGAAAAATTTGGTAGGTTAATGAAGTCACAAGTTTCAAACTATTGTCATACTGAAAATTTGGATGATTATGTGCAGAAGGCTCTGAGGATGCCAGCACTCAGAAGCGCAGGTTCAGGTACTCAGATATTCTCAGAATTATCTTGGTTGAGTTGCCTCACATCTTATTTTCTCACAGTTTAATCACCATGTCCTGATATTCCATCTACTTCGCAGCCCATTTTGTTTCTCAAGGGTCCTTTTTTAGCTAACAATGTGTGTTCTCACCTATGTAAGTTGATTTCCAGTTTTATTATTTTACTTTCTTTGAATCTAGGCCCCCAGTGCTCATGTGTGGACTCAGTTATATTCCCAGATCTATCCTATCAGGTTTTGATGAGATTCGTGGATGCTGAGGGCTGCACAAAATAACCCCAAGTCCTTTTGAAATGAATTGGTCCAGGCCTAGTCAAAATGAGCTCACGATGATACTGGTGACAGTATGTGATGCTTGTTTTGCCTTAGATAACAAATTGCTATCATGTTTATAATTATTGATAACAAATATAGGAAGTGTATTTCTCCCTCCCTATCAATACTGAAACCTTTCCAGATTCTTAAATACATAAAATAGAGATGAATATTTCAGAATCCCCAAACCATGCACCACATTCTCATTTGTAAGAAACATGACTACAGTATGAATTCCCATGTGTCATGGGATTTTGTTAAAGCATCTATAACCATTAACTATAGATTACTGTGGTGTAACATAAGATCCCATACTAGCTGGTATGCACCATAAAGACTTTTATATTGGGCGGTCTCATTGATTAACACAGACAGGGAGAAAGAGTATTCTAACTGGACAGATTCCATCTTTTGAAGCCATGGGTATTTGGCCCAATTTTCAATGTCAAGTGTAGGTTTTAATTTATTCAGTCTTGACTTTTGTTCTTTTCCACCAACAACCTTAAAAATAAAGGATAATATAGGCATTCAAATTTAATAGCATTCATCAAAGAGTACTTTTGGCAAAATTGTATCACAAAGACTGACATTGGTATGTATAAAACAATACATGTGTAGCCTGCAAAGAAAGGAAATTTGATGAGAATGTCCATTATATAACTGAAACATTTTTTGTGGATCAAATAAAATTACAGAGGCGCCATGCATAGCGCTGTTGCTGAAGGCCATCATAAACCTTGGTTTTCATGGGGTTATATGGTCTTTTCACCAAGAAAAAAAAAATCCTTCTGTATTTAACTTGCCAAAGTACTGAAGCAATTTGGGAAAGGAGACCTTTCTTTTTCAAATTAAGAAAAGAATACCTACAAACTTTGGCTTTTAAACATAAATGAAATCAAAATGCAGATGTTATTATGACCTTATACTGAAGCCATGTGTTTTCTTTCCTTATGTTGTAAGTGTGTATCATTGGAATGTCATCTACTCTTATAAGTGTATTTTAAAAACAGGGAGACATATCTGTCTGTTAAAGCAATTTTTTTCAAGTGTCTTTATATATGCTAGTATGCAAATAAAATGAAGATAAGACAAATTAGTAAACATCCTGTCACTATTCATTGCTCATTATTCAAAAATCATAAATTTTTGCCTATGTGAGGGTGAAAACTGATTTCAAATAACTTGGTAATTCATTACACATTTGCGACCCTTTACAAAATAAGAATTAAGTGCAATTGAATATTTGAGTCACACCTGCATTGATTTCCCACAGGGAACATCTGCATATTCAGAATATCTAAATGTTTTCCTAAGCCTTTTAGTCAAGGAGTCAGACACTTAACTAGCAAAAGGCTTTATTTATTTTTTTAATTGTGAAATGAAAATGAAACAAGCATAATAATATAAATCAGACAGTTGTTACTTTCTGATGAATTTCTGTGCCTGTTATGATACAGTAAGTTACATAATAGATTGGAATTCTTCCTTGGCCAGTAGATGATACGTTCTCCCTAGTATCACATCAGAGTTTGCATGTTATCAGTTTGTCCATAATTGGTGATGTTCAGGTAGCCCTTGACATCATTTATGGATTCTTTTCTCTTTGTGTATTAACATACTATCTGTGAAAGAACTGCAATTGCCTGAGTACTCTGCTTTTCAATAGCCTTTCACCATGGATCTTAGCATACATTAGCAAATTTTACTTGCTGCAACTGTATCTATATTTGTGATAAGGTGATGAGCTTCTACTCATATTCAATTATTTCTTCTGCATTATCACTAAATAGTTATTGTACTGTAGGAGATTACCCCTCAGCAGCCTCCATTTTGGTGATTGACTTTTAGCATTGGTAACAACACACAAATTTATTGCTTAATCATGTTTTATAAGCTGTTTCCTTCAATTCTACCTCTAGTGAATTTTGATTAAAGAAGAGAGAGCTAGAAAAAGAACTGTTTGGGCAAATGGGAGAATTTTAATTTTGGCTCTGTAATAGATATTAGATATATTGACTTTAACATTCTTCACTGTAAGAATTTACCACCCTCAATGCTATCATTCTTATGAAATTTGGGTTTATATAATGAGAATGGCAAAATCCCACATCTCATGTTTTAACAAATGTCAATAATATTAGGAATCGATAAACCTACATAGACTATATATTCTGGAATTGGGATTAAGAAATATAAAAATTACAGCTAGATAATCTCCAACCAGAATAAAGGATAAATTAAGAACCTTTCTGAGGGGCTGGAGAAACGGTTCAGTGCCACCTCTTAAGAGCAGCTCTTCCAGAGGACCCAGGTTTAATTCCCAGCACCAGCATGGTGGTTAACAACCATCCATAACTCCAGTTTTAGGGGATGATCTGTTTTTTGACCTCTGCTAACATTGTATTACACAGGTGCACTTACACACATGCAGGCAATACACTCATACATAAAAATAAAAATAATAAATAAAATATTTAAGAAAATAAGTTTGGAACAACAAATGCAATTTTTTTAACCGATGAGATCAAGATAAGAACGGAAATTGAGGAATATGCAATAGGGTACTTTAATAAGTAAAGAAACTGATAAATATTCAATTCTAATATACCTAAAATAAAATGCATTGGATAATCAAAAAATATAAAGCAAACCCTACTAACCAGATTAAGAGAAAAGATGGAATTAAAATGATTTTTTAAATAAGTAAATCAGTTTATTAGAAATCTAATTTTACTTATTAAGCATGGCAATTCCAGTCATTGTGATTTATGTATATTTTCCTTTTTCTGCTAAACATAATAAAACTTCGTAATGTTCATCCTAAAGCATGACAAAGGTATACATGTTCACTTGAATATGTATATGCATTTTTAAAAAATATTAATTTATTATTTTTATTTTATGTGTATGAGTGTATTGCCTGCATGCATGTGAGTGTACCCATGTCGTGCAATGTCACGGAGCTCAGAGGAGGGCTTCCGATTCCCTTGGAACTGGAGTTAAGGATGGTTCATAGTTGCCACATGGGTGCTGGGAATCAAATCTGGGTCCTCTGCAAGAGCAGTCAGTGCTCTTAACCGCTGAGCCATCTCTCCAGCCCTGAACATATATATGC
The DNA here is from genome assembly GCF_000622305.1 of Nannospalax galili. Lineage (NCBI taxonomy): Eukaryota > Metazoa > Chordata > Mammalia > Rodentia > Spalacidae > Nannospalax > Nannospalax galili. The sequence continues at coordinate 6,311,435 of NW_008360320.1, forward strand.
ATTTTAAAACAGGCTATAATACTATGTATATTGTCATGTGTCTTTCTGTTAAAAGTGTAAATAAAGCTTTTTTTTTTTTTCTTCTTCCTGTTTGGTCTTTGAGACTGGTTTCCCTGTAGTCCCAGTTGGCCTGGAACTTCCTATGTAGACCAGGTTGGCCTCAATGGATCTCATAGAAATTGGCCAGCATCTGCCTCCTGGGTGCTGGGATTAAAGGCCTGTTCCACCAAGGGTGGCAGAAAGCTATTTTGATGCTGATTTTGATCGATTGAACTCTATAAATCAATATTTCACTAAAAAATGTTCCATATGTTAACAGATACATCTAAGAAAAATGTTTCATGATAAAAAAAATAGTATTTGGGTGAAGAGGAAAAAAGAAAAAGCAAAATCAAGCTTTTCTTACCTAATTGCTGAGTACAATGTGTGAATGACAATACTAAAGAGGAATAAAAATAAGTCACAGGTTTCAAATATTTATACGTGTCCACACATTTGTTTTGTCCTGACAAAATCTTACTATGTATAGACTCATTGTTACAATTTAACTAGTGAAATACATAAATATTTGGGAATGTAGTTGAAGTATACAGTTTTAGGAAAGGTGAATGAATGCATTTCCAATTCAGCTACGAGACATTTGTGGAGAGACTACTTAATTTCTCTGTCTCCTGCATAGATACTGTTTGTTAGATGATTCTGAATTCCCACTTGGTCATGGGCCTGTGGCTTAACACATTCACTCAAGGGCAAATACAACAGGGCTCCTTGATTGGAAGTATGTGAGGTCGGAAAAGAATTTATGAACACTCATTATTACTGTGTTCACCATTTTTTAAGAGTAGTTCAAACATATTTCTGAAAAATCTAAGACTTCTACACCAGAAGAATTGATTAAATTACATTTATTTAAATTAATCATTGTAGATGTTGAATTTTTAATTATAAAGGTTTGCAATTAAGGAGGTAAAGACAAAAGGTTAGCAGTGCATATTGGATGCGCTAGAAATCAATGCATATGAAAATGAAAAATCTGACTAAACTGTGCATGCCAATAAGTGGCATATTATTAGCACTTTGAATGCTCTTCCTTCGTAAATCCACCTAACTACATTTGGACTTTAAAGCAAGGAAATCTAGCAAATTGCTGCTTTCATTGTCTGGTTCTTTTTCAAATTCTCTATTTTACTGGATGATTCTCATTTCAAAAACAGAAACATGTTAGCCATTTCTTTAAGTTGGATTTGCTTTCAATTTCATGAAATAGTTAAGATTTTTACCTATGAATGTTTTTAAATGTTGATCAGATACAATTCTAAAATTGATGATCTTGCAAACAATGAGTGTAACTGAAAATGATAGAAGGGACTAATCATGTGGGGTTTACAGTTTCTCTCAGTAAAAAATGGTATGTAACTGAAATACAAAAATGGGTAGATGATGTTGTATTTGAGATTTTTTAAATTGTATTTTTTATTGACTTTTTGAAGTTCTCATACAACATAGTCTGATGGTATTTAGATCCCCTCTCCTATCCACACCTCCCTTCACTGCCCAACACCCAAATTTATCTACATGTCTGATTTTTTTGAGCAAATGCACCTGTCATGTGATGCCCACAGAGGTCAGAAGAGGGCTTCAGATCCCCTGGTGCCATAGTTAGGGTCAGTTGTTAGCCACCATGTAGGTGCTGAGAACCTACCTGGGTCCTCTGCAAGAGCCGTCAGTGCTCTTAACCATGGGTCATCTCTTGAGCCCCCAAATTTTTCTAAAAATAGTATAAAAATAATATAATTTGTAAAGATATTACAAAGATCACAATGACATCAATTTTTAAAACCAAAGGGGGGAATAATGTGTATGATTACTTTGCCTGCTTGTATGTAAGTGCACCTGTGTTATGCAATGTCTTCAGAGGTCAGAAGAGGACGTCGGATTCCTTGGAACTGGAGTTAGGAAGGTTGTTAGCCACCATGTGGATGCTGGGATTTGAACACATGTCCTCTTCAACAACAGCCAGTGCTCTTAATTGCTGAGCTATCTCTCCATTCCCAGATGTATCATATTCTTACAGAAAGTCTTCTGTTTGAAAATATAAGGAGAAACATGTAAAACACTGTCAAATGGTTCTTGGGAAATATTCCCCAAATTTTCTCCTTATCTTTTAGCTGTGTTTGTTGTTTCTGAATTTCTAGTTGTAAAATTTCAAGAGAAAATGTTGCCTGCCTACCATTACGCTGATTCAATCATATAGTGCCTACTTCTTAGTCAAATGTACAAAGTGTGGCAATGAAGGAGGATGTGTGGATTTTGTGAAAAGTGGCTAGGCATTAGCAAAAACAGCTGATAAGACATGAGTACTCCTTTGTGTAGGAAGTTGAAAGCTGAGATGCTGCTCTTTGTGTTGGGACCTTGGTATTGTAGTGTACGTGCTAATGATGATGAGGAGAACGCAAACAGGGAGGTGGTAAAATATTCTGACAACACTACACTATTTTGGTTAGTTAAAAACTAATGAGGTTTGGGAGATGCTCCAGATGGCTCTAATCATACTAGAGAATTGTGCAGCCCAGTGGCAGATGAAATTCATTTTTGATAAATGTACAGGAAGGAATATAGAAAAATTATAATGGAAACTCTCCATGTACACCACGAGGTTTTGATCTGGCAAATTCTCTGAGGAGTAAGGCATTTACAACTACCATTGCTGGTTCAATGAAGGTGTCCCCCAAGCACATCTCTTTGGAAACGGCTGAGTAGATACTTGGATGTGTTCAGATAGAGGCTTGGAAATGCAAATAATGGAGAAAGCTGTTTTCAGATAGATAAAGAATGTTTTGCCCATGGCAGCAGGATGGATTTCTTCTGGGTAACAAGTGAGAAGTGACAGAAACAAGAAAGTCACAGGAGTTTGAGGAAATAGTGACTTATTCCTGAAGTAAGATTGAAAGACAAGCTTACAACAGAACACATTTACATATGCCCAAATCTGTTACTATTGTAAAGCATTCCAATTTTGAGCAATATTTGAGCCACTGAGAATTTGATCTCATTAATAGCAATTGTGAGACTCTGAAAAAATGAGAGTTCAAATATTTAACATTTGAAAGCTAAAAAATTCACTGCTTCTCTTGATTCACGTACTGCATTGTGGGTGATAAATCCTGACTATGTCCAGTCACAGTCTGTTTGTCATGTCCATACCTAACAAAGAGCGATTATGTTAGCACAGCAAAGGACTACACTTCCAATGATCCATCACTTCGGTAATAGATGGACTGGCAGGGAACATATAAGACACATACAAAAACAATGTCTTAAGTCGAGGTATGCCAATAGTAAATTTTTCAGAAGGAGTAATTGAAAAGATTGCTCAAATAGTTTTTAAATGACACTCAACTAAAATGGGAGAAAATATTTTACAAATTCAAGATCCATTGATAAAATTGTCAGCTTTTAAAGAATTGAATGAAACCCCTTACTCTATTTAGAAATAAAGAAAAGGTAGAGATGTCTATGCTTTGCTTTGGATCTACAGTGTGTCCCAACTGTGGCACTTTTGGGTGCTGGAGGAACTTTCAGAATGCAAGATCACATAGAAGGAAATTGGATCATGGGGATTGTGCATTTGAGGGGGATATTAGAACACAAGCTCTTCCTCTCTCTGACACCCCACACTATGAATAAAAGTATCAAGACAAATGTAAAATTACATTTAAATGAATGCTTTATGACAATCTATGCAAAAGTCATTATTGTATAAAGTAGAAATAGATGTGGGCGGAAATCACTAGTAGTTAAAATCATTGGCTGCTTTTTCAGAGGACCAGGGCTCAGTTCCCAGCACCCACATGGTAGCTAACAACCATTCATAACTCTAGGTCTGAAGAGTCCAACACCTTCCTCTGGCCTTTGTGAGCATTGTACAATATGGGAGCACTTACATATATGCAGTCAAAACACCCATCCATGTAAAATGAAAATTAATGTATCAAAAAATTAAAGTACGAATAGCTCTAACAAATACATTTCAGCAGATGATTAAAATTATACTATACATTTAATGATCAATGAATATGTTTAATAGAATGCATTCAAACACACTAAATGCATCTAACATTTTATACATTTATGCTAATTTTAGTACATATGTGTATATATATATAT
>NW_008360320.1:6315719-6330981 GCF_000622305.1 Nannospalax galili
TGGTTTTGCTGTTTTGAGTCCAGGTTTTTAAAATTTTAAGTGTTTTTTTTAACTTGCATTAATTTTTTGTGAACTTCATATAATGCATTTTGATCAAGTTCTTCCCCTTCCCCAACTCCTTCCAAATTCACCCCCACCTCCATACCCACCCTAATCATGTTCTTTTTTCCACCCCATGGAATCCAACATGTGTTGAGAAAACAATCTTGGATGTGGAACCAGCCCAACATTCTAGTCAATTTTTGAGGCATCACATCCTTAAAGAAAACTGACTCTTCATTTCCCAGTAGTCATAAAATGCCAACAACTCCACAGTTAGGGGTGTCAGTTGTTCCTTACCCCTTCCCTGCTTGCTGAGGTGTGTTTCTGTCTTGAGCTGGAGAAGGTCTTGTGTATGCTGTCACAGTTGTTGTAAGTTCATATGTGCAAATGTCCTGCAGTCTGGAAATTACTGTGTCCTTGTTGTCATCCACCACTTCTGGTACTTAAAATCTTTCCGCCCCCTTTCTGTGAAGATTCCTGAGCATCCAGAGGAGGACTGTGCTAACCATGTCCCATTTACTACTGAGCACTCTGCATTCATTCTCTGCTCACTGACCAGTTGTGGGTTGTTGTGTTAATTGTTTTCTACTATAAAAAGAAGCTTCTCTGATGAGAGTTAGGAGATGCTCTAATCTTCAGATCCAGCAATAAGTCATTAGGAGACAGGTAATTTTGTTTGTTTTATTTTTTTGGTCTAAATGTTTTTATTTGAAACAAATAGTCACATTAAGTAAGACATTCCTTTCCCTACTACAATGTAAAACAACACAATAGGGCAAAATTCATTTGGTAGCACAAGCCCAGTGTGAAAATATCCTACTCATGTGTTGGGACTTTATTTATAAGAAGTTCTTACACAAAATATCCTCAGACTGTGTCACACAAAGGGAAGTGGTTTGTTTTGTTTTGTTTTTTGATTTTGAGACAGGGTCTCCCACAGTCAAAGCTGACCTGGAACTTGCTATGCAGACCAGGCTGGCCTTGGAATCACAGAGATGCCCCTGCCTCTGCCTCCTGAGTGCCCTGGAAAAGGAAATCATCTTAATTCTGCATTTTCTGGTGGGAGAAGCACAAACATAAGCCCTTCTTTAAAACAAAACAAAACAAATTCAAAGTAGAATATTCAATCCCTCCATCTCCCAGAATAAAAAGTAGCACTGAGATCTTTTTATCCTGATCATTTACAAAAGTTTCCCAATGGCTTGCATCATCAGAGTTGTGAATAATAGTTCATTAGTTCTGGAGAGTTGTTTACTCCTTCCTCTTCTCTTTGCCTTCATATTTCTGTTCCTTGGAGCAACTGCTGTCTATGTGTCTTTTACAGCCACCATGCTGTTTGGCTTCTTCCAAAAACTTGTTCAAACCAGAAGAATCTTCTTCACACTGAACTGGTCCTTTTCTGCCTCTTTGTCTACAGTCTGAACCAGTAAACTGCTTATCAGGAACAATTCTGTTGGTCTTTTATTCTGGCTTCCATATGCTCACCATACATGCCCTTGTCAGATTTTTACTGGGCTTATAAATACTCTGGGACATATCTTTACCACCTCTCCAAAATTGATCATAAACTGTAGCTTTCACCTTCACCCGTAAGTACACTCTCCATACCCTTGGATTGATTGAAGAACCTTCGGTTATATTGGACTTCATTGGAAGTTCGAGGACTGGACACACCAACAGCAGTAACTTCACTAATATCTCAATTTTCATTTCTCTGCAGTTTTGACTTCTTATTGGGAGCAGCCCTGGAAAGATTCTGGTTGTCGAATCTCTTTTCACTCATTGTGCTGGATTTCATTCCTTTCCTGTGCCTCTCCATCCTTTATTTCCACATGGGTTTTAATCCCAGCTCTCCTCTCTCGGGCTTTCTGGGCCATTTCTCTATTCTTCTCTTCATGTTTCTCCTTTCCTTTTTCAGCCCTGTTTCTCTCCACATTTCTAGAGCATCACTGGCCTTCGCTCAACAATTTCAGAGTCTCAGCCAGTTTGGCAAATTTTTCAATTATGTGTATAGCCTGAAGTCCTCTTCTGTCAGCAGCTAGCCATTTATTTAATGGAATTGTGTAACCCTTTGTGTTCTTCCAGTTGGAAATAAAGGAAGGAATCCTCCACTCCCGTTGTTCCTTTACAGACACCTTCCAACTAGAAGAATGCATTACAGGTTCAGGAGGAGAAGGTGGTCCCGGGGCATATTCTTATTAATCTTAAACCTTGGAGGCATCATTGGATCTTTACATTTCTACCATCCAAATAACGCATTGTTTGGCTCCAGAGTTGAATGCCACTCCTGGCCGTGATGGTGTGTATTGGATGTACTGAGCAGGGACAACTGCCTGAACCAGCATGGCTGGAGCTACCATTTAAGATATAGATTTCTTTTCTGTTATCTCTTTAATAGCTTCTTCATCGGGTCTCTGAAGGTCTGGGTCATCTGCATTCAAAACCTCCTTTGGAACCAGGTCAATGCTTGCTATAAATGTTCGAATAGTCCAACAATGGCTGCACTACACTGGAGAGGTCGAGAATCCAGTAATTAGTCAGTCCATGAGGCTAGATGTCTCACCAATTCCAATCTGGCCCTGAAAGCCTGATGGATTCTGGGAGATCTGCTAGTCTTCTATGTCGAAATATGAAGAAGGTGCTCAAAGCATGAAGACAAATTCACCAGTGAGAGAGAAGGCAAGAGGCAAAAAGCAACAGCTCCCTTCTGCCATGGCCTTTTATATGGGCTACCATCTGAAGGTAATGCCCACATTTAGTGTGGGTTTTCCAGCTGCAAGTGATCCTATCAAGGTCTCTCTAATTTCACTTAATCCCAGATCCACTCAAATTGAGACCCAGGATTAACCACCAGAGTGGAGAGGGGAACAGCCTGTGGAAGGTCAGACAAACTGTGCTAGAGGATTAAGCTAGTCTAGTCTAGGAAGCTTGTCCAAAGATCTGAGGTGGAAGAGCAGGAAGGATCAGGACCCAAGACCAGAAGGGAGACAAGAGTGATGAGAGAGTAGAGCTGTTCAGGCTAGAGCAGAATCAAGGAGCAGTAGGCAGGGTGTGACCTACCAGGGTGGCAGACAGCTCTGAGGAAGGAAGATCAAAAGGCCAAGGGCAAGGTGGGGGTGGGAACAGCCTGTTGGAGAACTGAGCTGGTCTGAGGGCAGGGGATCAGGATGCAGTGGGCGGGTGTGTAGAAAGAAAGTACTTCAAGCATCTAGGGCCGTAAGAGCTCGCCTAGGCACAAGGCCAGAAAGGGGACCCAGTGCGGGGAGCTCATGTTTTCTTCTAGTTTTGCCCCATAACCTTCCACTTCCTTACCCTGGTGTTCTGGGGGAGCCATGTTAACTCTGTCTTGAAGAGTGTTACTCTGTTGTTTATGTTCACAAAATGACTAGGACAACTCCGCAAATGTTTTCTCAACTGGCTTTAGTTCCAGGATTAAGAGTTCATAATGGCAGGGGAGGCATAGTGGCAAAGGTAGCCAGAGCAAAAAGCCAAACAATCACATCTTCAACCAGGCACAGGATGCAGAGGTAGGAGACAATTTAATACTGTGTCCATTTAGTAACAGGTCCTCCCATAGAGCACATGACCTCTCCAGCCATAGGTCCTTGGCCTTGATAACATTGACAGATATGGGCTTCATCTTGTGAAGCATACTTTAAATCCAATTAGAAAGTGATGATTCCTTCAGTAGTGTCACTATTGTATTTATGAGCAGGTCAATATTGTAACTATCAGAGCTCATAGCTAGGAAAGAGTGCTGGCGATTTTTTTCTCCAGCAGTGTCACAGCACCTTCCGCACTATGAAAGCTAGACAGTTGAGATGAAGCTTCCAGATCAGCATGTTCTTCATTTCTTGTTTTTTTAATGAGTCAACTATGTATTGTTTCATCAGTCGGGTTTTACTGGGGTTCTGGGTTCTGGGGAATACCTGAGAGCAACAGCAATAGCCTGTAATGTTTGGAGGACTTTGGGATACCATTGGCAAACAACCCAAAAAAAGGTAAGCCACTGCTGGCATTAAGCTTTTTACTTGCTAGTCTGTGGTGTTTAGCAGGGGTATTGTCCCTAGGATAACTCCATTTATATTCCTTTATATTATGTATGTGTATATATTTTATAGTCTACAGTAATTGGGTTCTATATGTTTTTAAAAAAATCTTTATGTTATTTACCCTTCCCCATAGTCCCTCCTCTCTGTACCCATCCATCCCCAAAACTGTTTAATCCTTCCTGTTCCAATATTCCCCTTTCCCCTTTATAACATTATTCTTTTCCACTTCCTTTGAAAGTTTTCCCTCCTGTCCCATAGCCACTTACTAATTTCCAACCTTTAGTAGTTTCCAAACTATAGACATGTATCTAAAGATTGTAAGCTAACATACACATATGAAAGAAAAGAGTCATTGTTTGTCTTTCTGTGCCTTGGTTATATCATTCAGGATGACTGTTTCCAGGTCCACCCATTTAACTGGGAATTTCAAAATTTCATTTTTCTTACTAGCTGAATAATGTACAAAAATTGTGTAACTGTGCCACTATTTTATTCACTCATCAGTGGATGGACATCTAGGTTGTTTTCATTTCCTGGCTGTTGTGAATAAATCAGCCCATGCTGGCATTGCTCATTGTTTACTTTTGTCATCGTAGTCATTCTGATATGGGTAGTTTTATTTTGCATTTCCCTGGTGGCTAAATATGTTGAACATTTTAAGTGTTTTTGTCCATTTGTATTTCTTCTTTGAGAACTCTCTGTTTAATTCCTTGCCTAATGTTTTAATTGGATTAGCCGTTTATTTGATATTTAGTTCATTGAGTTCTTTGTATATTCTAAATGGTAGTGCTCTGTCATGTGAACAGTTGGTAGAGATTTTATCCTTTGGTTGGCTGCCTCTTCACTAAAATGAAGGTGCCTGTTGGTATACAGAAGCTTTTCAGTTTCATGTAGTCCTATTTGTCAATTCTTGGTTTTAATGTCTGTGCTATTGTGGACCACTTCAAAAAGTTTTTTCTTTACCTATAAGTTCCAGTGTATTCTCTACCTTCTCCTCTATTTACTTCAAGTTATCAAGTGTTACATTGAGATCCAAAAAGCATTTGGAGTTGAATATTTTGTGTGGAGTGAGAGACATGGATTTAGTGTAATTTTTCTATGTGTAGCTGTTCAGTTAGGCCAGAACCATTTGTTTAAAATGTTGTTTTTTTGTCCAGTGTGTGTTTTGGACATCTTTGTCAAAAATGACTGTAAATGTATGGACTTATACCTGAGTCCCTACTTCTATTTCATTGATAAATGTGTCCATTTTTAATGCAAGAACCATATTAGTTTTATTATGATGACTATAGTATACCTTAAAAACTGGGATAGTAATATCTCTAGAATTTAAAAAAATTTTCAACTGTTTTTTGGCTTTCCTGTTGTACTTTATTTTAGTGTGTGTGTGTGTGTGTGTGTGTGTGTGTGTGTATGTGCGTGAGAGAGAGAGAGAGAGAGAGAGAGAGAGAGAGATTCCATATGAAATTGAATAATTTTTTTTCAATTTCTGTGAAGAATCGCATAAGAATTTTAATTAAAATTGTGTTAAATCTGTAGATTGCTTTTTGTAAGATGACCATATTCATGATATTGAGCCTACCAACCTACGAGCATAGGAGGTTTTCCAATCTTCTTGTGTATTCAGTTGCCTCAGTGTCTTTCATTTCTTTATTATACAAATATTTTATTTCCTTAGTTGGATTTATGACAGTGTATAACTTTTGAGGCTATTGTGAATGGAATTGTTTCCCTAATTGTTTATCAGTATGTTTGTCATTTGAATATAAGAAGGCTATTGATTTTCTTTTTATGATAATTACATATATTTTTATTATTCAGATTACAAGAAAGTAAAAGAGGTTGATCAATTTTAGTTATGGTAACAAAATTACTAAATAAACCAATGATTCTATGCAATAGCTCATGTCTGTAAAATCATCCCTTGGATAGCAAAGACAAAGGATCTCTTTGAGTTCAAGGCCAGCCTGGGCTACATGGTGAGTTTCAGACCACACTTTCAGAGTGAAGCCCAGTCTCAGAAAAAAAAAAAAAGGAACAAAATTTGTTTAAATGATAAGTAAAAATTGTATCTACTGCCAGTTGTGGTGGCACTTGGCAGCCTGCGGCAGGATGATTATAGTTTGAGGTCAGCCTCACATACATAAAACAAAGAAACCCCAAAATACATACATTCATGCATCGTATGTATATGTGAATGAAAATATTTGCAATGCTATCATTGGGATGGAGAAAGGTATGGGCATATCTGTGCTGAGACTCATTTTTGAAACTTCTAGGGATGTTTTTGGGATAAAGCTTCTGCTTAATTAGCTTTGTGTCTTCATCAGTTTAGGCTACTGGAGGCTCACAAGACACTTATTGAAGGAGGAGGCATCCTACCAAATCTCAAAGTGTTAAGATGGCTGTTAGGGTGAAAAAACTTTGTCATCCAAGTTAATTTTCTTCACAATCTCATTTTTCTTTCTTTCTTAATAGAAAGAAACCAAAGGAATGATCTCATTAAAAATCATTCCTAATCAGCAGAGTCATCTTCCTTCTCTATAGGTTGGTGGTGCCACGTTCTCTGTGGTGCTGTTTTGTGTACTTTGAATTTTGATTAAGAGTAACATGGGTCTATAACTTTAAGTTCTAGCTGTCTCACAAGGATGTAGCTGCTTGGGTCAGGATCCTATTATTTACTGCCTGGTACTCTCATCTGTGTGCAGGTGCACATGTGTAGAGGGCAAAGAAAACCCTCAAGTTGTCATCCACATGTGTGTGTGTGTGTGTGTGTGTGTGTGTGTGTGTGTGTATGTGTGTGTTGTATGTGGAAGGAGGGGTAGAATTTTCAACAATGGGTTCAAATTATGTAATAGATATTTGTGTTCATATTTCTATGCCCATGTTCTATCATTTTGGAAGCTCACTGCCTCAGCTAGGCTGGCCGGCCAGAAAGTTGCTGAGATCCATGTATGTACCCCTGAACAGTGGGGTTACAGGCATGTACTGCCATGCCTGGATATTACAATATGTTATCAAAGACTTGAATATCTCTAGGATTTCTACTAGTAAATTTTATCTTCTGTTTTCTTTTTTAAAAAAATTTTATTAAATTTTTATGGATTTCATACAGAACATCTCAATCAATTAATCATCTTTATACCCCCTTCCCCACTTGGCACCCTCCCATAGACCTCGCCACTGGAATTCATACATTCTGTCATTTCTGTTAAGGCCTGTTGTGTCAAGTTAGTGTCCCCAGATGTTCCTCCATGCAAGTTCATCTACTGAGGTCTAGTCAGCCTATGTATGTTGTAGAAAATCTTGTGACTGATTTTGCCTTTTGACTTACATACCTATCATGCTGGAATGAAGTGCTTCCTGTTTCTTATCAGAGAGAAAACTATGTAAGTCACATGATTTCCAGGAATCTGAAACTTAGAGAAATTGAAACTTATCATGCTAATAGGGCATCTGGCCCGCTAGATTGTACTAGAATACTAGTCTGCCATGCTAATAAGGGATTCCATATGCTGTGTTATGATTGGACTATTACACCTATATAAGCCTGTATTTTCTTGCAATAAAGCAGATCTGTCAATGAACCTGGTCTCCTGCGTCTGAATGCAGCGATGCTGGTACAGACTCCTCACCAGCCCTGGAGTCTGGACCAGATGACTGATCAGAGGAACTGAGAGAGCAGGAGAGCGACCATAGCTGGAGGAGAGCAGCCACAGCTGGTGACCATATATATAGAGCCCCTCGCTTTAGGAAGATCAGCTCTTCCTCACCTAGATGTATGCAGCTGCCAATATTTCTTCTACTAAGATTAGGGTCTGCTGTTCATTTCAGTTTGCATGTGTCTTTTGTATGCTGATACCATTGCTGTAAGTTCGTATGAGCAGGGTCCCAAAAGCTTTTAGGACTCTATTTCCATATGGTCCTGCACCTCCTCCCTGGCTCTTACAATCTTTCTGCCTCTTCTTCCACAGTGGTTCCTGAGCCCTGGTTTAATATAGGAGTCCTGTTCAAGGACCAGAATTCTGCAGACTCTTAATCTCTGTGCCTTAGCCATTTGTGACCTTCCGTGTTCCTGGCCCTCGGCTGCATGAGGGAGCTTCATTGATGAAAACTGAGAGATGCATTAGTGTCCTCTTACCCCTTGTTCTATGTTCTGTGAGCTTTAGGTGTAGAGGTTGCATTGTAGATATACCACTTAGGCTTGGACAATTCATGGACAATGTCTGTGTGTGATCAGTTGTGGTACTCTGTAATAGTCTTCATCGGATGCAAAAGGAGCTTCTTTGATCAGAGGTGACTGGGATATTTGTCTGTAAAAATAAGGATACATATTTTGGACATAGTAAGAAATTATTTAGACTAGGGATGTGACAGCCCTGGGGCCTTCTCCAAAATCCACAACCTCTCCAGCCATGTGCACCTGGCCATGCCTCCAGTAACACACGAGTTCCCTCCATTGAGTTGTGTTTTAGTCCAATTAGGTAGCTATTGATTGTCCCCAAGATAAAAGTGCCCCTCCTACACCAATGTCATATGCTGTGCCAGTCATTGATATGCATATTTGGTCTTGAAGCTTGTATTGGACCATCGATTGGTGTTCTCCCTCAGCAACTTGCACAGTGCTCTCCAAAGCTATGAGAGCTAGTCTTCAGAGGAAGTGGCATCCAGGTCAATTCCAGCTCCTTTGCTCCAAACCCTGTATCCAAATTATGTACTATCTTCAGCCACCGGATTTTACCTTCAAATTCTGGGAGACAATCAAGGTCTGTGGCAATAGCCTGTTTAATTTCGGGAGTCTCTTGGACTTGGACTACCCTGAGCAGTAACTCAAAGGAAGGTTTCTCCTGTCTTTCTATGTAGCCTTCAGATATACAAATGGATACATGAGGAGAAATTGTAAGTGTAATTTGTCATTAGGTTGTTGGACTAATATGATACCCTCTTTTTTGTATACTAGCTAGGCATTATTTATCTCTCTTCTCTCTATGTCTAGCCCTTCCTCCATGCCTTCCCCATTTAATGTGCCCCCATTTTCTGTATTTCTCCCTTGATAATACCAGTCTCCTATGGTTCCACCTCTCTTAAGTTCCTTCTTTCCTTTATCTCCAAAGTTCCTTGTAAAATCCTCCCTCCCACCTCCTATTTAAATACACCCATTTTATCCATTTTCCCCCTACTGTCCTATCTCAGGTTCCTTTTTTCCCGTTACCTCCCTGATTCCTTTCCATTATCCTGGTCCCTGCAGATCATCAGGATACATACGCACATATAAGGATTTGGTGCTAGGATTCACCAATATCATTTGTTTTTCCAAGTCTGTGTTACTTCACTTAGTATAACAGTTTCTAGTTCCATCCTTATACCTGCAAGTTTCATGATTTCATATTTCTTTAATGCTGAGTAGGACTCCATTGTGGAAATGTACTACATTTACATTATCCAATCATCAGTTGAGGGACACTTAGGTTGTTTCCATCTCTTAGCTATTGTGAAAAGAGCAGCAACGAACATGAATGTACAAGTCTCTCTGCAATAAGATGAGTCCTTTGGGTACATGCCAAGGAGTGATATAATCAGTCAAACAGTAGGTTCAATTTTAGTTTCTATGAGTTCTCCACACAGCTGAAGCGCTGACTCGGTGGTTAAAAGTGTGTAATACTCTTCAGAGGACCTGTGTTTGTTTCCTAGCACTCACATCTGGTGGCTCACAACTGACTGTATCTCCAGCTTCAGGGGATGTGACATCTTCCTTTGGTCTCTGTGGACACCACACATTTGGCATGCACACACACACACACATACACACACACACACACAAAATAAATTAAATAAATAAATAAATAAATAAATATTTAAACACTTGTTTAGGTGTGCATAAAAAACAAAACTTCCCAAATGTGGTTTTAGAAACAAGTGGATACTTTTTAACTCTTCTTGGGATGCCAGGAGAACCTACAGCTGCTGAAACAGTGACAGTGAGAAATGAGGGAGCAGCATGGACAAAACCCAGTGTTGTGTAGCACTTCTTATTACAAGCACATGCCTCTGGTGTCACACATTCATCTCTCAGAAAGGTGAGAAGATAGTTTCTGTGGGGATGCCTGGTCGTTAGCAGTACCTGAAACTGACTAAATCCTCTAGAAGCAGTACCTGAAACTCACTAAACCCTGTAGAGTCTGCATAGCCCTCTAGCTCTCAGCTGTCTAGAATTTTTTCCCAGTACTCCATACTGAGGAAATACTGTTCAAACATGCTGTTTTCCATTTACTAAAGAATTTGTAGAGGTGAAAATGAATAATATTGGTCACAAGAGCTGCAAAGTAGTTCCATGTGTTTTTAAAGAGGCAATTATTCGCTTCTGAAGACAGCAGCAGAGAAGAGCTTACGGCATTGCCAAATGGCCCCTCTAATTCTCTAAAAAGAGATATATGTCTCCAAATTCTCCTCATGAAGAAGCTGATTACTGGGATAGTGTTAGTTTGTGGTTTCTAATATGTTAAAAACAAAAACACAAGCACAAAAATCCTCATGAAACAATCTTTTCAAAGGCATTGCAAGCTAGTGAATATCAAAACCATTTTAAGACAGGAAGTGTCACTGGCATCTTTCATAGTATGTCTACCTAGAGATACATGGGCCCACGTTCAGAAACACAAAAATATTTCAAATATTTGATTCTTTTCCCATCTTAAAATAAACTTTAATTTTCCCAAGAGCTCTGTGCTCAGGGAAATGCATGAGAAAATTGCTACATGATCCACTCAGTGGTTCCCATGACTAGAGGAAAAATCATACTATCATATTTCCCACTGCAAAAGTGAGAGGAGAATCCTATTTCAAGGGCACTTTAGCAAATCATAGCATGTTTCGTGTGACTGATTTTTTTATGTAAAACATCTATTGTCTCTGTTCAGCAAAAAAGAAATAGATTGGCAGAGCCAGAGTAAAACTAGAAGATTCAATTGATTGAAGTCTGTAATAGTAAAAGCAAATGAGAAAAACAGACATCTTGCTTATTTGATTTGAGTGACCAGCAGTATTTTTACATTATTAAACTCTCTTCTGTGA
The DNA here is from genome assembly GCF_000622305.1 of Nannospalax galili. Taxonomy (NCBI): domain Eukaryota; kingdom Metazoa; phylum Chordata; class Mammalia; order Rodentia; family Spalacidae; genus Nannospalax; species Nannospalax galili. The sequence continues at coordinate 6,326,885 of NW_008360320.1, forward strand.
GTTTACTCTTTTAATGTTTCTTGGCTTTTTGCAGTCTAACTTCTACTCAGGTAGAAAAAGATCCATGCTTAATTAATAAAGAAATGTATGAGAAAATGAATCAATAAATGAATGGTTTTATTGAAAGATAACTAGAGGATTAGAATCTGTGTTATGAGGGGAGAATACCACATATCTCAGAACCAGGCTTCATTAGCCACAGGTTGCAGAATTGAATGTGGAGATTTAAAACAATTTAATGACGTAAAAAGATTTCTGAATATTCAGTAACCAAAAATTAAGTCAAAATGGAAAGCACAATGAGTCTGAGGTGCTTTTTGCAGCACTCACATGCACCACAGAACTACAGTGTAACCTTGGTTTTGAACACACAACATGTCAGTTGGCACTCTATGTGCTGGTACACCATTCATACAGCAAGCACTGACTGAAACCCCTCAGCTCTGTTCAGACTGTTTTATGTTATGAATTAGCATGTTTCTATAGCACACACAAAGTTTTCAACTTCAAAACAAATATGATGGTTTAATTATAGAAAAATATATTTTCCTGGTATATTTCAACAACATGTAAATATGAAGTTAGCTTAAATCATATTAGAACATTTGATTTAAAAGAAAATACTGTTTGAACTGCTGACTTGAGTTTTAAGAAAAAAAAATTGATACATGGACTCTGTTTATGAAGTATCCTGAGCATAATTCTTCCATTTACACTATATACTTATTCAAAGCAGTACTCTCAACAAAATTTTGATCAATTTGGAAGAATGTTGATGATGCTCTTGATTCTGAAGTATCAGATGTTCAGCAATGATGTATTTTTGTACAATAAACAAGGACATTGCTCTCATTGTTTTTCAAACTTGATTTTGTCCTAAGTAATTGATAACATTAAATGTAGGTTAAATATTTTTTTAATTTACCACATTTATTTATTTTCAGTGTATGTGCGTGAAATATATGCAGAAATGTGGAGGTCAGAGGACAGCTTTGTATTAGCTCCTTTCTCTGCCAGAACCCCACTGCTAATCAAAATCAGTTCAGTGAGGAGAGAGAGACCGGTGAGTGGGAGGGAGGCCTCCTTCAGCGGCTAGTAGGGCGGGAAGAAAACACTGGGAGGCTATGTCAGTGGACAGCTCATGACCGATCTTCCTACTAGGCACTTACAACCTCCTCAGGCAGTGGTCCTGTTGATCCTCCCCTTCTTATCAAACAACAAATTTTCTTAGCTCTCACATCCATGAAACTCACTTGCAACTGATTCTGACCTCCTTTTAACTAATCAGTTTTACATCGTCAATCTAAGAAATATTTTATTCTTTAAACTCAGGATTAAAATCTCTTTTGTGTCCCCATTCTTGGTTTTCTTTTCCCAGCAACCTTTCGATCTCCTTATCAGTCTGATCTTGTTAACTGTCTCCCTGACCAACATGTCCAGCCTCTGCTTTCCTTCTCCACTGCACAATTTGCCTCAGGAAATTTTACCTCATTGCTCCATGTTAGTATTCCCATTTTAATATCAACCTTTATGTTGCTTACAGATTTATAACTATTACCACAATGATTCTTTGTAGAATGATGTGAAAGAATGTCATTTTCCAGATGACAACCTTCACACAATTGCCCAATCTATATAACTTGATATGAAATTCATCTCCCAGTATCCAGAGTCAGATATTTATGGTAACTCCCACCTATGACAATCCTGGAGTAGAATTCAGAAGAATAAACATTGAGAACAAATAGGCTGAATTTGTAACTTTAATCATCTCTTGTGCTAATTGTAAACCTGCATGATAAGGCCTCTTTCCTTACTGCAAATGAATATCACAGTGTTAGAGTTCAAATTATCGGCATAATCAAACAAGAGGAAGCACAGATTAGGGTCATGGGGTTATGGGACTTTATTTAAGACAGTTCTAGTATTTGGAAGTGAAGTTACTGGGGAGTACAAATAATCAATTAATCATGTGCAAAAAGGAGTAAGATCTGAGGAAGGTATTTGAACCTGTCACTATCTTGGTTAAGAAAGTCAGTTCATACCACTTCCTCATTAGTATAATGGTGCAGGGTTGATTTCCTAAAGCAGAAAGCATTCCACTGGGGCTGGAGAGATGGCTCAGCAGTAAAGAGCACTGACTGCACTTGCGGAGGACCCAAGTTCAATTCCCCATACCCACATGGGAGCTAAGAACCATCCTTAACTCCAGTTCTAGGGGAATCCAACACCCTCTTCTGATCTCCGCAGCATTGCACAACACAGGTGCACTCACACATGCAGGCAATATACTCGTACATGTAAAAAAAATGTTAAAAAAGAAAGTTGGTTCACTTATTTTAGAATGTTAGTTATCTCACCAGTAAAACAGTTCTCTCTTTTCAAAAATATGGTCAAGACTAAATGAGATGCCACATATGTGCCTTTACTGTGATGACATAGCACATAGATGGTGAGATCCACAAGGTTTATCAATTGGGCGTTGTTAAGTTTCATTGCCTTACTCTATTTCTATAGGCAAATTTTAGATTCTTGGATCTCTTTATATCCTGAGGTTTTGGAAATAGGAAAAACTACTATTGAAATAAAAATGATATCGTTTTTTGGATTTGTTTCTGAATTATGTTTTTGGAAATAATCAGTAATACTTAATGAATATCAAAAGGATCATTCGGAATCATTTTCCAAGTATAATAACATGAGTCTACACATATGTGAGGTAACCAATCATAGCATTTTGTTTCAGCTCCCAATACAGTGAACAGTCATAGTGGAAGGGATTACTAAATTATGCCATGCAGTATTTTTCAAAGAACAGAAAAGGGATAATTATTCAGCATTTGTTTCTCCAATACTTAATTTCTCAAGGATTAGTGAAATAACTTCCTTAGAGGAATTTAGACTAGGTTAGTAAATTTGTTTGTGTTGACCGCATCCACACAGTTTTGTGATATTTGGTACATACTACCTTATAGGATGTGAGATTAAAATGTTGGGTGTGTGGAGCTGTCTTTGTGTTCTATCTGCCTGGGCTGATCCACTGTGCTATGGATACATTATTACAATTGAAGTACAGTGGGTCTATATGCCACCAATCACAACTTAGTCATACATTGATACAGTTTTTAATGAAAATGTGTCACAGATATGACAAGTACAATAGTGAAGATCTCAAATATTTTCCTCAAATGTCCCAATTTCTCAGATAGAATCTTGTCTCTGTTAGTCAGTGATAGATTTTTTTCAAAGCAGTAGCTCCCTTTTCTCCTTACAGTTTTTTTTTTCACTTTTTAAAATTTTATTTATTTATTTATTTAATGCACATGAAACTTTCAATATCTAAAAATTTGATGCTATACCACTGCATTTTTGTTTGTAAGTACCAGAACTTTGTATGATTTCATCAAAATGAAGTCTTATCCTTCATGTTCGGTTCATGAAAAGACAAGGACCACTAGAGACCACTCTGAGGCAAGAAAAGAAGAAATTTATTGGGATGTAGGAGCTTCTGGACTGCTCCCAGGGGAGAAAAGGCAGTGGTTTCTATCACAGCAGATTGGATGGTATAGGTTTTCTTTTGTGGGTAAGAGGTAACGGGACTGTAGCAGGAAGGTGATTCAGTAGCAGATACCTTGGTTGTGGAGGTTTAAGTTAGGTGGTTTTCAATTTTCCTGTTGGCTGTGACAGAAAATAGCTTTTATGATTACTGAGAAACTAGGATGGTTTAGTTTTCTGTTCCCCAGAATCCAGTCCATCAGGTTGTGATCACCGTGTTGCTGGTCAGTAGTGATTCCATCTTGGGGCCCAGTTCAGCCTAACACTTCACAGAATGCAAGTAGATGGCAAAAACCTTAACAGGTTTTTTATGATATTTTAAAAAATATTTTATTAATTATTTTTATAATTATATTTATTTTATTATATTTATTTTTCCATCTCCCCCGCTGTTCTCTACTCCTAGCTTGGGACCTGCGCCATTCCTAGTCTTGGGGCCCCAGACACCTGGGGAGCCAATGCTGATTCCTGACCCTGTTCACCCCCACCGGCTTGGTGCCTTCCTTGGGCCCCAGGAGCACTGCCTCTAGACCCGGCCCTGC
>NW_008360320.1:6331535-6332476 GCF_000622305.1 Nannospalax galili
AAGAAATAGAAATATCAAAGAAAACCCAAGCCAAAATGAAGACGGAATTGAAAAACTTAATAAATCAATTTGAAACAGAAGGAGAAAGCCACACAAGCAGAATGAATGAAACAGGAAACAATATCAAGGCTGGATGACAAAGTTGGAGAACTGGAATCCTTAAGCAGAGACTAAAAATTTTTTTTAAAACACAGGAATGGTATATGCAAGAAATGTGGACATGATGAAAAGACCAAAGCTGCACATCATAAGCATAAAGGAAGAAGAAGAATCTTGGGCCGATGACATTGACCAGATCTTCAACAGGATCATAGAGAAAAATTCCCTAAATTAAGGAAAGACATACTTATACAGATTCAAAAAGCACATAGAACATCAATAAGATAGGACCAGAACAGAAACTCTCCATTGCACATCGTAGTAAAAACTCTACACGCAAAAAACAAAGAGAAAATTCTGAAAGCTGCAAAAGAGAAATAACATGTCACATATAAAGGAAAACTGATTAGGATTACAGCTGACTTTTCAATGCAAACTATGAAAGCCAGAAGAGCCTGGACCAAAGTATTCCCACTGTTAAATGACCACAGATGCCAACCCAGATTACTATATTCAGTGTCCCGCGCTGTCGTCTCGCCAGCAAGAACGACGCGGCACACTCAGGATCCTTCTGCAGAAAAGCTTTAATGCATCTTGAGAGGGAGAGCATAAGCTTACAGGGCGAAGACCCCGAATGTCGGAAACCCAGCCCTTATATAGGTTAGTAAGCCCGTCTTGGACGTGGCAACTCTTGATTGGTCACAAACTCATCAGCCCATATCACGCCACAAGGTAGGCAGAGACTAGAAGGTGGAAAATTACTTCGGGCATGCATACTGACTTATTTACTGCTCAGCATGAACCGGATGTGAGCGCCATCTTGTAATGGCGTCTGCAGGGAC
>NW_008360320.1:6338847-6351976 GCF_000622305.1 Nannospalax galili
GGGAAGTACAACCAAAGATTAAAGGGGCCAATATAATTTCATAAGAGCATACATATATATAGCTAAAAGTTACTTGACAAACAGCAAAGCCAGACAGGCGATACCTTCAGTCGAGATGTTGGCCAGGATAGATAAAGGCTCTTCCAGACAGTAACCCAACATACTACTGAAAACATGAACAGCAGACCCCAATTCTATCCAAAGGAATGCTGACAATGAATTGCCGTTGATAAGGTACAGCTGATTCTCCTGGAACAGGGACCTCTGGCTGACTAGATTTCCCAGAATGGCAGATAGGGGGAATGGATGGGGGTGCTGACAGCACAGTGGACAGTGACAGAGTATGGAGGCTCTAGTGGGAGAGGAAGGCTGTCTATCTGATGAGTTTATATTCATGCTCAGATGCCAAGGACCTCAGAAAGTAAGCGACTGTGACCAGTAATAGTCATGTATAGAGAGATTAGAAATGCATGTGAAAACTTCTCAATGTCAATTGCCTTAAAATGAATTTTTCTGTATGAAACTGTGTATTTTACGAACGAAGTGGAGATCTTTTTTAAACGTTAAAAGCTCATTTAATTTTATTTCTTATAGAGTTTATAATGAGTAAAAGATTATATAAGCGTAATAATTCATCTGTAAACCTAGAAATGTACAGCCAATTTAGATGTACCCTAGCTCAGAAAAATGTTATTAAATAGGTTAATGCTGTTGTAATGAAATGCTTCTTTTAATTTAAAAAAAATTATTAATTATTTTTATTTTATCTGTATGAATATTTTGCCTTCATGTATATTGTGCAATGTCCAAAGAAGTTAGAAGATGTTTAATCCCCTAGAACTGGATTTACAGACGTTTGCAGCTGCCTTGTGGATGCTGGGACCCCAACCCGGGTTCTCTGTAAAAGCAGCCAGTACTCTTTTTTTTTTTTTTTTTTTTGGCCTTTTTGAGACGGGGTCTTCCTAAAGCCCCAGTTGTCCTGGAACTCATTATGTAGACCAGGCTGGCCTTGAACTCATAGGGATCCACCTGCCTCTGCCTCCCAAGTGCTGGGATTAAAGGCGTGCACCACCGTGCCCTGCATTGTTATTTGTATTTTTAATGATTGTCATTCTGATTGGGATGATATGAACTAAGGAACTTTTGGCAATTGAGGTCTGCTGGGAGGAACAAATACAATTTCTTATAGAACTGGGACTCTTGGTGGATCCAGTGGATGAGCCCACACTGAAGGACATTTGGGGACAAAAATCAGATTCTATAGGCCTTATTACATATATAAGAGAGTAGATTAAATTAAGTAGGGCAGTATGAAGAGGTGCATATAATGGAGGGGAATCCAAATGCTGTCAAATTGTATTGCATGTTTAAAAAAATCAATAAAAAATAATTTTCTCTTAATTAGAAAAAATGAAAAAAAAGTAGTTTGATTTTATATTTTTCTTTATGCTTCAAGATGCTGAACACTATTTTATGTGCTTAGTAGCTATTTCTATATCTTCTTTTTGGACTTTCTGTTCAGTTTGATGGCCCAATGTCTTTTTCCTTAACTTAAAAAAAAAATTAGCTTATTTTTCTTTTATGTGTGTTGCCTGTACATACATATGTGCACAGCTGCATGTAATGCCTGTGAATGCCAGAAGAGGGCATCAGATTCCCCTGGTACTGGAGCTATGGATGGTTGTAGGCCAACAGGTGGGTCCTGGGAACTGAACCAAACCAAACCATGGTCCTCTGTAAAAGTAGAAATTGCTCACAACTACAGAATTATCTCTCCAGCCCCAACTACAGCCCATTTTCTAACTGGGTTGTTTTTGTAAGGTTTTGATGTTATTTGTATATTCTATACCTAATAACCTGTAAGATGTACAGTTAATATTTTCTCTCACTTTATTCTACTCAGTTGACAATTTTCTTGGCTGTATAGAAGCTTTTTTACTTTCTTAAGATCCCTTTTGTTGATTGCTGGTGTTTCCTCCCCCCCCCCCAGGTATGGAGTTCAACTGCTAGTCTTTTCTTATGTCTACATGTTGAAGATTACAAATTGCTTTTTCTGCTAGCAGTTTCAGAATATCGGTTCTTATTGAAGTCTTTGATGCATTTGGGATTGAATTTTGTGCAGGGAGAGAAATAAGAACCTAGTTTCATTCTATTATGTTTTTAGTCAAGTTTCCAGCACTGTTGGTTGAAGATGCTCACTTTTCTCCAGTATTTATTTTTGGCATCTTTGTCAAAAATCAGGTAGCTGTTTTCTGTGAGTTATATCAAGATATTTTATTCTATTCCACTGACCTATGTGTCTGTTCTTGTGCCTGTTCTATGCTGTTGTTATTCCTATGATCTTGTATGATTCCTATGACTTGAAATCGGGTATGATTTCTGAACATACCTTCTGAAATACTCTTTTTGTTCAGGATTGCTTTGACTCTCCTTGATTACCTTTGCTTCCATTTAGAGTTTAGGATAGATATTTCTGTTTGTGGAGAACAGCCTTGGGATATTGACTGTGATTGCATTTTTTGTGCAGACTGTTTTTGATAGGATGGTCATTTTTACAATATTGATACTTACCATACTCAATCATGGGGGATTTTTCGATCTTCTAGTGTTTTCTTCAATTTCTTTTCAAGTGTCTTTTACTTTTTATTATAGGGGTCATCATTTATTGGTTAGACTTATTCCCAGGTAGTTTATATTTTCTGTGTAGTTAGTGTGATTATTTCCTTGATTTTTTTCTTCAGTCATTGGTAGATAGGAAGTCTACTGAATTTCTTTGTTATTTTGGTATCCTGCCACCTTGCTGAAAGTGTTTATCACCCCAACAGGTCTTTGGTGTCACTTTCTTATTTTGAAAATTTAAAAATTTACATTTATAGGAATAGAGAGTTGACTCAGAGGTTAAGAGTACTTACTACTGTTCCAGAGGACCTGGGTTTGGTTCCCAGTGCCCACGTAGCATTTGGCAACAACCTGTAGCTCCAGTTACAGGGATCTGATGCCCTCTTCAGGTCTCTGTGGGCATTGCACATACAGGTAAACATGGCAAGGTACTCATATACATGAAACAATAATAAATAACTTCAAAATTATATTCATTGATTTGTGTGTGTGTGTGTGTGTGTTCATGTGCATTTTCATGTGTGCTGTCACAATGCAAGAGTGAGGGTCAGAAGACAAGTTTAGGAGTTGATTCTCTTCTTAAATGGTGTATGTCCCAGAATTTGAACTCAGGACTCAGGTCCTTAGACTTGATAGCAAGGACCTTATTCTCTGAGGCATCTTGCTGAGCCATCATTAAAAATTATTTTAACTGGTAACGTTTCTAAGGTCACTTGTGGAGAGATATATTTCACCTGTAAATAGTGATATTTTGACTTCTTCTTGTCCTATGCATATCCCATTTATTTCCTTCTCTTGTCTTATCGCTGTACCTAAGCTTCAAGTATGATAGCAAGGACCTTATTCATTGAGGCATCTTGCTGAGCCATCATTAAAATTTATTTTAACTGGGATGTTTCTAAGATCATTTGTGGAGAGAAACCTTTCACCTGTAAATAGTGATATTTTGACTTCTTCTTGTCCTATGCATATCCCATTTTTTTCCTTCTCTTGTCTTATTGCTGTACCTAAAGCTTCAAGTATGATATTGAGTAGGAGTTGTGTAACACCAAATTCTCCCCTGGGAGGCCTGTGCATACTCTCTTGGCTCCCAGGCCCATGCTGTCCAAATACGTGACTAACAAAACCAACACCATGCATTCCATTTGGGTTTTTGTACTAAGTTTATGATATTTGAAAGAAGGTTACTTACAATGGCACACACCCATGGGCTTTTCCCCCCACATCTTGGCTGAGCTTTTGAGATCTGCTGCCACCAGTGCCTTGCCAGTGCCCTACCAAAATGGCGATTTCCTGCCGCTTCCTGGCTTCCTCCATGTGTGTCCTTAGACCCTCGTCCTCATGCAGCTGAAGCTGACCAATTGGATGGCTGTGGTGATTGTCTCCTCCTTGTCTATGGGGTCTCTTAGGGTTCAGTGCTAGTTCTCTTGGAGGACACACCGATCCAACACTCCACATGTTCCTCTGGCTCTCACAGCTCACAATCTTTCTGCCAATCCTCCACAAGAATCCCTGAGCCTTACTAGGATGTAGGGGAAGATCTTTTTTTTTTTTTTTATTTTGGCAAAATATTGAACTCCTGGGCCTCCCCATAATCCGTTTTCAAGACTTGGCTGCTGATCCATCTCAATGGTGTCACTCTTACTATAAAGACAAATGAAAACAAGCAGGTGCATCTAAACAAACATGGGTGTAAATACAAATGCCTAAAAGATACTTTAGCAGATGTATCATATTTATTGAGCAAAATAACTGCAGCAATTTCCCCACTGGGGCCTATGGCTTCCCTGACACATGGATTGGCCTGGTGTACAGCACCAGATGTGTGTTCCACCCCTAGGAGCAGACCTTATCCAATCAGAAATGTGTGGGTTGTACGTATGGTAGTTGAGCCATTATTGCACCAACAGGCATTGCTTGGCATGTCAATAGTGTACAGCAGACGGGATTCATTGTTGAGCAGAATTATAGGGGATCCATCTCCCCCAACCATTTGCATAGTGTCCTCTGACACTATGAAAGCCAGTGGCATGGAGTTTTCAGCTTAATCTCAGCTCCATCTCACTTTTTCCCACACTCACATCATGCAGTGTCTTCAGCAACATGATCTTACTGAACTTTCCTGGTGTATAACTGACATTAGTGGCAATAGCCTTAGTTAATTTGAGGACCTCTAAGATCTCTCTGGCCAACAGCTCATAGTGGGGCAACCCACCCCTGGTACTATAATTTTTATTTAACAATTGTACAGTTTTGGGAGCCTTTGTTTTTATTTTTATATAGGGTTAGGCTTTTGTAGACTTTTCACAACCATTTTGGTGGGTATCACTTGGGTCTTACCCAAACATAAAGATTCTTACAGCTATTACTGGCCTTTGTTTCTTCAGATGTACTTGCTATTGGTCAAATATGAATTACATCTGTAAAACACTCAGAGGTTAACACTGTATATGTTAATTCAAATATACACAAGGTCTAACAGCATGGAAAGATTGTATCCATTTGTATTGCTTTCTCAACAGATCTCTGTTGGGTACCACAGCATGGATAAGAGGCAGTGACTTGCTTAGTTATTTACTATCTTTAGTTATCCCTTTGAGTCATTCCATACTCAGGGGATTCTATATGGACCCTCTTTGTATCTTTTTATCTTTGATACACTCATGAGTGCTAGATCAAGTTGCATGACCCGAACTGGGCTAAGGAGGCAGAGGGATCCCCTCTCTCTGGTATACCTGTTGGTTCCCCTAGTCAGGTAGGCCCTGGGTTTGCCTCTTGATTGTAGCCATATCTGTTGTTTCTCCATTGACCATACCTGGCTGCTGGGGGAGTACCTGGTGGGAAAAACTGCCTGCACCCCTAGTATAGTCTTTCTCAGGAGATAAATGTATATGGTTTAATCTTTGGTGATCCTTAACCACCCGGGATAGTTTTTATTATTTGTGTGTCTTTTGTGAACTGTTTCTCCAGTTTTAAAGCCGTCCAGAAATCCTTAATACAGAATTTGTTTTTTGTCATTTTTTTTTTTTTATTTAAGAACTTGGGCTGAACATAAATCTTTCCACATTTGTCTTTGAGTAATCCATTGGACCTCTTTTTCTGCCTTGTCTTTTTTATATTTCTTATAGGTTGTTCTATTATTTTACTGACATGTTTTACATGCTGGTTTGAGTCACTTATATCTTCCAAAGCCTCCCTTACTTTACAAAGATCCTGTCATATTAAGGGACTTAGTAAAACCACTAAAGCTCCATAACATTCTCAAGGTCCCTTTTGAATTAAGTTTTTTTTTTGTTTTTGTTTTTGTTTTATCTCTGGTGAACACAGTCCTATTTGGCCCAGTTAACTGGGCATCATACATTGCTTTCCTTATACCTAGTTCTCTCAGTAACTTCTGTCCCTCTTCTCTGGTCCTCCAGCCCCTGCTAATCATGGGAGTCTCCATTGGTGATGTCCAGGTGTCTTTAATGCCTTGCACAAGCCATCCCATTAGGTATTGCTCTCCCTTGTTTTGGCCTAGGTTAAACAACTATGTCTCAAGGACAAAAGGGTGGTTATATAACTCAGGTGTGAAGAACTTAAACTAATATCATTTGGTCTCATGTCCCATATCCTCACGAGCCACATGGTGAAGGGTTCCTTAATTGCTTGTTTGAAAATCTTTTTCTAGTCTCAACAACTCTGGTGTGGAGTATTTTCTGCTGGCTATACCATTGTTCAGGTTTTTATCATCATGTTGAAACAGACTCTTTTCTCTTTTTGTATTAAAGGTTGAAACTGAGGGAGATCTTTAGCTATTTTTATTTCTAGTTCCTTTTCTTACTCATTACTATCTGCTACAGATTTAATCTGGGCTCCCTTTTTATCTTTGGTCCCCTAGCCTTAAGCAATTTAAAATCTCCCATTTTCTGTCTCTTCCCCCTGGTTTATTTGCAGATTCTGAGGCTAACACAGAATTCCCCAGTAACTGCTTAGTCTTTTCAGTCTCCTCTGGGGCTATTGCTTCTGTTTCTGACAAGTCTTTTATTATGCATGGAAGTGACCAAGTGGCCTCAGCCCTGGCTTTTTTTTCCTTTTGGTGGCCTCACTTTAGCTACATTTTACTATCTATTGTATAACCCATGTTACTGCTTCTAACCCTATTATCCTTATGGGGATAGCCCACACTCTACCCTGGGCTCCCACTGGCTTCTCCAGGATTGGTTGCATGGATGCCTCACAGGGCCTATCTTTGCCACTCTGGATTCGGGGATCTGAACCCGACTTCCTTTTGCTTGGCTTATCTGATGCTTCCAGAATTGTGATGCTTTCCAAGGGATGGGCCCCTCTCTCAGGGCGAACCCATTCAAGGGTACCCTGGCCTTCACAAAGAAAAGAGAACTCTCCCCCAGGGCTCCTGTCATTTTCTCCCTATCAGAGACATCCTCATTGCTCTTCCCAAACTCCTGTAGTAGTTTGTTGTATCCTGTATATCCAGCCAAATTTTTCCCAGGGAGGCCCTCCTGCACTCTCTTGGCTCCCAGGCCCATGCTGTCCTAAGGCCCGACCTACAAATCCAACACCATGCATTCCATTTGGGTTTTTGTATAAAGTAAATGATGTTGGAAAGAGGGTTACTTATAAAGGCACAAACCCATGGGCTCTCTCCCCTAAATCTCAGCTGCGTTTTTGTGATCTGTCGCCACTAGCACCTCACCAGTGCCCCACCAAGATGGTGACTTTCCCAGCTTCCTAGCTATCTGTCTGTCCTTATATCCTCCCCCTCATGAAACTGAAGCTGACAAATTGGGTGGGAGGGGTGATTTGTCTCTCCCTCTGTCTACAGGGTCTCTTAGGGTTCAGTGCTCATTCTCTTGGAGAACACACATATCCGACAAGTGGAGAGAGTGAACACTTTTTTCATTTTCTTGATCTTAGTGGGAATGCTGTGTGTTTTCTACATTTACCATGACATTGGCTGTATGTTTGTCTTATTCAGCTTGTATTACATTGAAGCAATGTAGTCCTCCATGAATTACTTCTCCATGATGGTTATCATCAAGAAACGTTGGACTTTCCTGAAAAGTTTTCTCTGTCTATTGAGATTATCATGTGGTCTCTGTCTTTGAGTCCCTTTATGTGAAGTTTACATTTATAATTTACACATGTTGAACTTTTCCTTCATCTCTGGAAAGAGGTCAAATTGATCATAATTAATAATCAGAAGGTATATTTAAAGTTATTTTGGAAATATTTTATTGAGAATTGTTTGAGCTATATTTATCATGAAAATGAATCTAGAGTTTCCTTTTGTGTTTCTTTTGTATGCTTTTGCTATTATGCAGGCTTCGCCAAAAAGGTATTAAAACTGGAATTATTGGTTTTAATTGTCAGCATTACACAATTGTCCCACTAAATTTTTACCTTCCCACTCTCTGTTTGACCTGCCCTCACTTTTTTCAGGGTCTTTTGCTCAGGGCGCTACCAGACAAACTACATAACATTTTTATTTGAAATTTTCATTTTATGTCTTGTGTAGAAAGGGGGAAAATGGAGGAACTTACAAAGAAACAAACACCCGATCCCCGGCACCCAGCTCTGCATGCTCGGCCTGTTGGTCCAGATCCAGATTGCTTCCACACATGCCCACAGTTTCTGTAAACTTTCACCCACACATCTTGGGCCCCAGGTTAGTAAATCCCTGCTCTCTTGTCCATGCAGGTGAGATGCCAGGGCCATCTTTCTCTCCATGCCTGCTGCCATGCACCATCCCAAGATGGTGCCCAGAAGTGTGTCTTCCCCCCACCACGTGACTATCTGCAGTCAATTCTCCACAGCAGGCCCTGCCCCTTGGAGGAACCAGTCCCCTGGGACATACTCCACCACTTTCCTCTGCTCCTAAAATCTTTCCGCCAATCTTCAGCTAACGTCCCTAAGCCTTGGAGGGGGTGACAGATGTAGGGCAATCTCTCTTCTTGCGTGGAAAGATAATGACTTCTTGGGTTACTGCATTATTTGTCTTTAATTCGTGGCCATTGATCTATCTCAGTGGTGTTTCTTTTATTATAAAGACAAATAGAAGAAAGTAGACACATCTAAACAAACACGAATGTAAATACAAATGCCTAGAAGATATCCCAGGAGGCGTACTATATTCATTATACAGCATACTGTACCTGCTAGGGCCTGTAGCCTTTCTCAATGCAAGGCATTGGCCTAGTCTACAGCACCAGATGTGTGTTCCACCCATAGGAGCGGGCCTTATCCAATTAGAAATTTGTCAGTTGTATGTATTTTGGTTGAGACAGTATTGCACTTGCAGGCATTGCTTGGCATGTCCATAGTGTGCATCATGTGGGCTACATTGTTGAGTAGAATCATATGGGATCCTTTCTTCCCCAAATCTGCATAGTACCATCTGGGACTATGAACATCATCCATCCAGTGGCATGGAGTTTTTTGGCTTAGTTTCAGCTCCATCTCTTCTTTTCCACCCACACTCACGTCATGCAGTGTCTTCAGCAGCATGGCCTTACTGACCTTTTCAGTGTACAACTGACATTACTGGCAATAGCCTTAGTGAATTTGAGGACCTCTAGGATCTCTCTCTGACCAACAGCTCATAGGGTGGCAACCCAACCCTAGTTCTGTAGATTTACTTAACAGTTGTATAGTTTGGGAGTCTCTGTCTTCATCTTACCCAACCATAAAAATCCCAAGAATCTTACAGCTATAGCTGGCCTTTGCTTCTTTGGGTATCTTTTAAATGGGTTTCATGGGTTTCATATGTGTAAAACACTCAAAGGAAGGTAAACATTGTATATTAAATCAATCATAGACAAGGTCTCATGCAGCATGGAAAGGTTTTATCCATTCATATTAACTGCTTTCTGCATAGATCCCTGTTAGGTGCCATAGCATGGATACGAGGCATTAATTTTGTTAGCTCTTTATCATCTTTAGTTATCCATTTGGAGTCATTTTGCACTTGGGGGATTTTACATGGAGTCTTGTATTCTTTTTTTTTTTTTTTTTTTTTTGGTCTTTTTGAGACAGGGTCTCCCTGTAGCCCCAGCTGTCCTGGAACTCACTATGTAGACCAGGCTGGCCTTGAACTCACAGAGATCTGCCTGCCTCATTGTATTCTTTTATTCTTGATACACTTACAGGTGTTGGCTGCGGTTTCCTGAACCTGCACTGGGCTAAGGAGGCAGGGGATTTCTCCTGTCCCCACTGCACCTTTTGGTTCCCTGGGTCTGGCTCCTGACTATAGCCATATCTGTCATTTCCCCATTGACCACACCTGATTGCTGGGGGAGAACTTCGTGGGAAAAACTGATTCCACTGCTAGTATAGGTTTTATCAGAAGAGAAATGCATCTTATTTAATCCTTGGGGATTCTTAACTATCCCTGGGACAGTTTTTATCCTCTGAATATATTTTGTAAACTGTTATTCTGGTTTTTAAACCTTCCAGAAGTACCTTAGTACCGAATTTGGTTTTCTATCAATTTTTTTTACTGGGAATTTGGGCTTGACTTATGTCTTACCAAATTTGTCTTTGAGTAACCCAAGTTGACCATTTCTTCTGTCTGGTCTTTTTTTTTTTTTTTTTTAAATCTTATAGCATGTTCTGTTATACTATAGACATATTTTACATGCTGGTCAGAATCATTTAGATTTGCCAAAGCCACTCTCACTTTACAAAGATCCTGTCCATTCAAAGGGCTTAGTAAAATCATTAAAGCCTCATACCATTCTCAAGGTCCCAGTCAAATTAAACTTTCCTTCATATCTCTGGTGAACTGGACATCATATAATGCTTTTCTCATACCTTGTTTTCTCAGTAATGCCTACCCCTCCTTTATAGTCCTCCAGCCTCTGTTACTCTACTCATGTTAGTCTTCCTTGGTGATGACCATGTATCTTTAATGCCTTCAACCAGCCACTCTATTAAGGACTGCTCCCCTTGAACTGGCCTCGGTTGAATAGCCTATATCATAAGGATGGATGAGTGGTTATATAACTCAGCTGCGAAGTTTCTGAAGCACTTAGACTGACGTCATTTGCTCTCATGTCCCACACTCTCACAAGCCACGTGGCTAAGGGCTCTTTGATTGCTTGCTTGTAAGTTTTTCCAGGTTTTAACACTGCCAGTATGGAGTATTTTCTAGCTACAGCACTATTAGCCTTTTTTCCCTTTTGTTACAATGGTTGACTCTGAGGAGCAGCTTTAGCTACTTTTATTTGTAGGTTATCTTCTTTTTTACTATTATCTGTCTTTTCCTATGAGTCCTTGGACCTTACACAAGTTAAAGTGTCCTGTTTTTTTTTCCTCTCTCTCTCTCTCTCTCAAGCTCTGCAACTGGATCTGCCAGGACCTCCCTAGCCATTTCAGCTTCCCTGCCTGGGGCACATCTTTTATTATGCAAAGTGGCCACGCCGCCTCTGGGCACTCCATTTGTGTCCAGAGCCAGTAGAAGATTTTCTAGCCTCTGGACAACCTTTAACAAATCTTCACTTACCCACAACATACCCCCGCATTTACAACACACTTGTGGCCCATGCTTCTGCATGGCCAGTCCCTTTTTAGTTACATATTTTATAATCCATTGTAAAATCCACATCAGTGCCGCCATCAACTCTCTAGTGTTTTTTGAATTTCTGCAGTTTGTCACTTTTAGCATCTTCAATCTGCTGACTTATGCCAATTTTGTCCCACTAAATTTTCCCCTTCCTGCTGTCTGTTTGACCCACCCTCACTTTTTTCAGGGTCTCTTGCTCAGGGTGCTATCAGACAAACTTTATAGTCCTCCAGCTTCTGCTACTTATGTTATTCTGAGTTTTATCTGAATTTTTCAATTTATATCTTGTGTAGGGAGGAGGAAAATGAAACTTACAAAGAAACGAACACCAGACACCCAGCGTCCAGCTCTGCATTGCTCGGCTGGCCACGGTTCCAGATCCAGATCACTTCTGCACCTGCCTACAGTCTCTGTTAGCTTTTGTCCACACATCTTGGGCCTGCAGTCTCACCCCAGGTTGGTAAATGCCCCTTCTTGCATCCATGTTGGTGAAACGCCATTGGCCATCTTTCTCTCCATGACCGCGCAATGCGCTGTTCGTGGCTTCTGTACCAAGGTGGTGTCCAGAAGCTCCTCCATCTATGCCTAATTCTCTGTAGTCAGTTCTCCTCAGCAGGCCACGCCCCTTGGAGGAACCAGGCCCCAGGGACACAACAATCAAGCATTGCCTAGGAATAAAGTCACAATTGGGGATTGTCTGGATCAAGTTGGCCTATGGACATGCCTTTGGGGGATTGTCTTGATTTCTTCAAGTGATGTTGGAAAACCTATCCTGAAAGTGCACAGCACCATTCCTTGGTTTGGGACCCTGATCTACATGAGTAAAGCAAGCTGGCTAAGCAAGTATGCATTCAGTGCTCTCTGCTCTCGACTGTGGATGCTTCATGACAATATACTTTAGCTGCTTTGACTCTCAGCAATGATGGACTGTAACCAGGATTTGTGAACTGAAGTGAATCCTTTCTCCTATAAGTTCCCTTTTTTCAGGTTACTTTATCGCAACAGATATGAAGCTATGGAGAAACCTTCCTTCATTTTTGTTTTATGGGCTGATTTGAATAGTGTTGGTGTTAGTTGTGTTAGCATCTGAAGAAATCTGCATTCAGTTAATATTTTCATGGGATTTTTAAATTGAGAGATTTTATTGCTTCTTTCATCATCCTGCTAGCTAAAGATGTTTTTAAATTACTTAATCTTCATTTTATTTTGGCAGGTCATATGTATGAAATCTATCCATTTGTTTTTGATTTTCTAGTTTAGTGGAATATGGGTATTTAACATGTCATTATTTTCTAAATTTCATTGGTATTAGTTGTAGTGTCTTCCTTTTAATCTTTAATTTTATTCATTGTTTTCTTCTCATTAATTTGATGAAGGGTTTTGCATTGATACTTATTTTTTTAAAGATTTTTTTTCCCAGTTAATTATTTATTTAATAACCACATACTTAGAAGAAACATTTCATTACAATAGCATTGACATATTCCATAACAATTTTCTGAGCTAAGATGAATCTTTTTCAAAATTGGCTGTATATTTTTTAGGTAACTGAATACATTTACAGTTGTACAATATTGTACTCAGTATAAACCCTATAAGACATAAAATTAAATGAGGTTTTAACCTTTAAAAAAGATCTCCATTTCATTAAAAAAAAATACTGTTTCCTACAGAAAGACTCATTTTTAATGCTACTAACATTCAAATGTTTGCACATGTGTCTCTAATCTCTATATATCTGATTATTACTAGTCACAGTCAGTTACACTTGGTTCCTTGGCACCTGAATATGGATATGAAGTCATAACAGCTTCATTTTTTAATTTCAAACATTTTTTTTTATAATCTCACTAACAGTGCACATGGTTTTCTTCTTTCCCCACATCCTCTCCAACGCTGGCTGTCTGATAGCACCTAGTCTAACAAGTGTGAGAAATATGTCAATAT
>NW_008360320.1:6352009-6352349 GCF_000622305.1 Nannospalax galili
TGACCCAGTTAAAAGATGGGCTAGAGATCTAAACAGAGTTCTGAAAGAAAGAAATAAAGATGGCTAAGAAACACCTCAAAAAGTGTTCATCATCTTTAATAATTAGGGAAATGCAAATTAAAACCACTTTAACATTTCAGGTCACCCCAGTCAGACTGGCTAAGATCAAGAAAACAAATGATACCAAATGTTGGAGAGGATGTCGGGAAAGGGGAACACTCATCCACTGCTGGTGGGGCTGCAAACTAGTTCAACAACTATGGAAAGCAGTGTGGAGAACTCTTAAAAAACTACAATGAACCTACTATTTGACCCAGTTATACCACTCCTTGGCATATAC
>NW_008360320.1:6352795-6357417 GCF_000622305.1 Nannospalax galili
AAGGAAAGGACAGGAGGTAAAGGAAAAGAAATAACCTGAAAGAGAAGAACAGTAGGAAACAGGCCTTAATAAGGGAGATATGGATAAAAATTGGGTTAGTTTAAGGGAGGGGAGGAGAGAAAGGTATCCAAGGAACCTAGGGAATAAAGGGAAAGAAGGAGCTCAAGAGAGGTAGGACCATAGGAGAAGGGTATTAGTAAGGGAGAAAGGGGGGAATGGGGGCACCTTAAGTGGGAAAACCATGATGGAGGGGTGAGACAATGTGAGAGATAAACAACGCTTAGCTAGTTTTGAAAACCAGAGAGAACCATATTACTCCTACAACCTACTGACAAATTATACATAGCAGATCAAGAAATATATGTCTAGGTACAATTTTTCTGAGAACAACTTGTCTTTGCCCAAGGTTTATCTACATGATTCTCATTTTATAAAGAACAAATTTTTCTTCCTTTGATTCTTTGAACTGTATTTTTGTTTTATTTTAATTTCTGACCTATTTTTATTATGTATCTCCACTTATTGTTTGTGTTTGATTTTTCTTGCTTTTATAAGACCTTCTTCCTTTGATTCTTTGAACTGTATTTTTGTTTTATTTTAATTTCTGACCTATTTTTATTATGTATCTCCACTTAATTATTTGTGTTTGATTTTTCTTGCTTTTATAAGACCTTAAGGGGCATCATGAAATTGTTTATTTATTTATGATTTTCTTTATATACACAGTTTGTGCTGTAAACTTTAGTCAGGATTGCTTTTATTGTATTCCAGAGGTTTTGGTATGTTTTGTTTTCATTTTCACTCAATTCCAAGAATATTTTTATTACCTTATTTATTTTTTCATTGGCCCAGTCATCATCCAACAGTGTATTGTTGAGTTTGTTTACTTCTTCTAGTTTAGTTGCTGTTTATATTTAACATCATTCCACTATGGTCAGATAGAATACAGGAAGTTATTTCAATTTCCTATATTTACTGAGTTTTACTTTGTGTCCTAATATGTGATCAAATTCAGAGAAATCTCCATGGGCTGCTGAGAAGAATATATATTATCAAGGACTTGGGTAGACTGTTTTACAGATGTATATAAGGTTCACTTGATTCATTATATCATTAAAGTCCAATGTTTTTCCGTTTTTTAGTGTGTGCCTTACTTTGGTCTCTGTTACTGTGATAAAACCCTGACCATTCCAGTACAGTGAAATAAAGTGTTTATTTAAGTTTACAACACCCAGGTCAAAATACATCACTAAGGGAAGTCAAGGTAAGAACTCAGGGCAGGAACCTGGAGTCAGGAACTGAAGCACAGACCACAGAGGAACGCTGCTTATTGACTTGCTCCTTTGGTCTCTGCTCAGGCCAGTTTCTTACAAAACTCAGGATCACCTGCACAGGGATAGCACCACCCATAGTTGGCTGGGTCTTCCCACATTTATCAACAATGAAGAAACTATCTCACAGACATGTCTGAAAGATGAAATTCCCATTTTAGTTTTCCTCTTCCCAGGTGAGTAAAGTTGACAGTTGAAGCTATCCAGCACAACCACAATTGGCATTGGGGGGATCATCTGAATTGTTACATCTACAGCTTTTTTTTTTTTTTTTTTAATGAAATTGGGTGTTACTGTTTGGTGTGTATATGTTTAGAACTGTAATAATATTTTGTTGGACTTTTCATTTAGTGATTAGTTTTGGTTTCATATCTATTCTTTCCAATATTAAAATAACAAGCTATTCTGCTTTCTAGTTCTATTTGCTTGATATAGCTTTTTCTATACTTTCAACCTAATGTGAAATCTTTCTTTAATGATAAGATGTGTTGCTTGGAGGCAACAAAATGAAGGATCCTGTTTTCTAATTCAATCATAGTCTTAATATTGAGAAATGCTATTAATAGATGTGTGTTAATTGTGGCCATTAAGTTGGTTCTGTGGTGTTTTGGTGGGACTCTTCTATTTAAGTATGCTGGTATTGTTTTATCTGGTCTTGTGCTCTCTCATGTGTGTTTATCATCCTCTTCATTTTGAACTCTTTCTTCCAGGACTCTGTGAAGTGCTGTCTAGTAACAATAAATTCCTTTAGTCTACCTCCTTTTTCATTCAAAATTTTTGATTGTCCTTCAAATATAACAGATAATTTTACAGGATATATTAGTCTGGGTTATGATCTTTCAGAATTTGGAATACACATTTCCAAACCCTTCCAGTTTTATGTTTCTGTTATGTAATCTGCTGTCATTCTGATGTACTTAACTTTACATGTGATTAGGATCTTCTCTTTTTAAAAAAATATTTTTAAAATATTTTATTTATCATTTTTTATTTTATATGTATGCATGTATTGCCTGCATGTAGGTAAGTGCACCCGTGTCATGCAATGCCCGTGGAGGTCAGAAGAGGCTGTCAGATCCCCTGGAATTGAAGTTATCGACAGTTGTTAGCTACCATGTGGATGCTGGGATTTGAACCCGGGTCTTCTGCAAAAACAGTTAGTGTTTTTAACTGCTGAGCCATCTCTTCATCCCCAGGTTCTTCTCTCTTGCATCTTTCAGTACCTTTATTTTAATGTATTAATTATATTTTGCTGTGGGGAACTTTCGTCCTGCTTCTGGCTATTTGTTCCTCTGTAGCCCTCTTGGATGGGCATTTCCCTACATTAGAGAAGTTTTCTTCTATGATATTATTGAAAATATTTTCTGTGCCTTTGCCATGGCCATTCTTCTCATTGAGTTATGTCCATGATTCATAAATTGGTTCTGTTTATGATGTCACAAGGGTTTTCTATGTTCTGTTTATCTACTTTCAAATTTTATAATTTACCTTATTAAATGATTCAGTTCCTCCACCTTGTCTTCCAACCATGATACTCTATTTTCCAAATGACCAATCTCATTGATGAAGTTTTCAACTGTGCTTTCTGATTGATTTCTTGGGTTTTTCATTCCCACTATCATTTTAATTTTGTTTTCTTCATTATTTATGTTTATTTAATTCAGCTGTCATAACTTGAATTGACTTTTTTTATTTCACTGAGCTCTTTTTGTTGCTCTCCTCTTGGAGTATATTCATGTCTTCTTTCAGTTGTGTGAACATATTTTTAATCCCTCCTTGTCTGGACATTCTCCAATGTCATATCTACCAGAGTCTAGTACTATGGAACTGGGAATTTTTGGTAAAAATAAGTTACCTTGATTTTTTTCATTTTACCTTAGCTTCTGTGCTGAGACTTGCATACCTAGAGCTAGTTTATTAAAGTGAGTTTCTTTCTTTTTAATACAAATCACTTTTTTTTTCTTTCAGTGGAAGTGGTTTTAATGTTCAGGGTTACACTAAATTATGGTAGAGTTGAGGTTCTCTTTTCCTCTGTAAGGCTGGTATTCAGAGCTGCAAGTGCTACCTCTAGTTTTGAACTCAAAGCCAGCTACTATCTGCAATAAGAATTGATTACTGCCAAGGGTCAGTACATTCATGGTGGGTCACTGCTTCCACCACCATCTGTTGTAACTCACCGCATCTGGGCTCCTTAGTCAGCTGTGTCAGCTTTGGCAGCCATACAGCCTCCATATCCTCTGCCACAGACTATAGACTTTTCGGACACAATGCTTAGTAAGCTTTGACCCCTGTCAACAGCCTCTGTGAGCTGTGGAGAATACATTTCTGAGTACCTGTGCCTCAGTCAGCACAGGCCTCCCCCCACTTCTACATCCTCTTTCACAAGTCGTGAGGTTCCAATATGGACCTGGGAACCATACTCTTAGTTACCTCTGGCCCAGGTACTGGTGAAGTTGTGGCAGAATTAGTAACATAAAGTTTACTGGTGGTAGCAAAAGTGGTTCACTAATGTGGAAAATTGTTTGATGAATCCTCGAAATTGTTTGATGACTATACAATTCTATTTGTCAATATTTCACCAGAGTATTGTGGGATATATTTACATTTGTACATAAATATTTATAGTAATTCTATTCACAAGACAGAAATGATAGTAGCAGTTCCAATGTTTCTCAATGGTGTGCGGATATAAAAAGTCATGTATTGTAGTATATTCTATATCTAAAAGACAAAATAATCATAGGCAAGCACATTTCTTTCTTTCTAAGAGTTTATGGAGGAAAGAAAGGGCAACTTTTTTTCAGTGAGTAAAGGGTTTGACTCTGTATCAATAAAAATATTTGGAAGTAGAGGTTCTGAGTGCACAAACATGTAAATGTACCAAATTTCATTGGATTGTTTACTACAAAATAATTTACTTTGTGAGAATTGCACCTCAATAAATACTTAAATGAAAAGAGCATCATATGGTGTGATGTTCAGATATGAGCATGGATGCTATTCTTTTGATAATTAACCCAACATAATTTTTCCAAAATATGCAACATTTCAAGAAATTAACAGAAACTTGTGTAATCATTTGTTTTGTGGCAGTATTGTCTGAGATATAGAGCATAAAAAATATATGCTTGTCTTTGCAGCCAACTAGTCCAGCCTTGGAAGACAAAAGAAAAATGAGGAAGAACCCAATAGAGGGATGCTTTTGGAAGTCCTTGTCAAGAAAGTCCAATGGACTCTCATATGAGCATTTGAAAATTGCCCTGTTCTGACTTTTTTCCAGTTCCCGTCTAG
>NW_008360320.1:6357782-6381891 GCF_000622305.1 Nannospalax galili
ACCTGTGCTTTCCTTCACATCTTCTATTCATGATTCAAGGACTTTTTTCCCCTTAGAGACAAGAATTATGCAATTTGGGAGTCTTTTAGATAGACCCACTGAAGGGGTACTCTAATTGCCTCACCCCGAATCCCTGTTCAGCATGGAAGAAAATAGAGTGGTCTGCATCCTTATTCCCTATTGGCAATTTGGACAACATCTTCAGAGGATGGTGTGATAAGAATAGGAGGTAGGAATTGGCTAAGCAGTGAGGGTAAAAAAAACCTCAAAGAAATATAGCCAGTTTCTTGGCTAAAAGTCAAAATGTCTTTGGGACTGTTAGCAACATACTCTAAAAATATCTAAAGTATTTGGGAGCTCTTACCTAATCCTTAAAAGATTTTAGGGTTACTTCTTCAAAGGGGAGAATGTTAGAGTAGCAAACAGCCTCAGTTTAAAACTAGAATAAGAGACGGTACATTTATATGCATGTATGAAATTCTCAAAGTTTTTGTAAAAGTTAAAAAAAAAAAAGAAAATTACAAAAGTAAGGGAGAAAGGGGGGAAATGGGGGAACCTTAAGTGGGAAAACCATGATGGAGGTGTGAGACAATGTGAGAGATAAACAATGCCAGCTAGTTTAGAAAACCAGAGAGAACCATATTATTCCTACAATCTACTAACAAATTATACATAGCAGATCAAGAAATATATGTCTAGGTAAGGTTTATCTGAGAACAACTGGTCTTTGCCCAAGATTTATCTACATGACACACAGTAATTAAAAACACCAGACTGGTGGAACTAACCTTCTTGGGTGTTTAACAGACATACTTTAAGGTCTATAATAATTTGGTCAGAGGGACATAAAGGACACTTTTTACTCCTTGCCCTCCTAAATTGACTAGTTGCAGGGGACTATGAGAATCTCTCAAAATGTCCTATAATGGTGGTGGGTCACCTGTCCTCTTGATCAAGGAAGCCGAGGAGACCCCACCAGACAGACTTGAACCATTGCTCAGTCTATAAAATGGAGGGTCAACACAGAGGAATCATTTCCTCCATGCTTCCAAGCGAAGCCAACCATGGTTGAGCAGGACCTTTGACTTATCTTTACATAGGTGGAACTGGTAAAAGAAAGGAGACAGGGGCTCCTCCCAAGCCCATGTGACTCCTGAGGAACAGATCCTCCAATGACCTTAAGAGTGAAAATAAATCAGTTTTATCTGGAACAATTGTATGGACTTAAACACCCAAAAGGAAAGTATAACCAAAGATTAAATGGGCCAACATAATTTCCTAAGAGTCCATATGTATAGCTAAAGGCTACATAACAAGCAATAATGCCAGACAAGCCATACCTTCTTTTGAGTTGATGGCCAGGGTGGCCAAAGGGATTCCCAGATAGTAACCCAGCATAGAACTGGGAAAATGAACAGCAGACCCCAATCTTATCCAAAGGGATATAGACAACTGATTGCCGCTAGATGAGGAACAGCTGACCCTCCTAAAACAAAGACCTCTAGATAGGCTGACTAGATTCACCAGAAGGACAAGTAGTGGGGAATGGCTGGGGTGCCGACAACACAGTAGACAGTAGAAGGGATATCAGAGTATAAGGGCTCTAGTGAGGGGAGGGAGGCTATGGGAGGGTGCTAGCTGGGAAGTGAGTATATAAATAAATAAAAAAAGAAAAAAAATAATTCTTCAAAGCATAAAAAATGCTCCTTAATAATTAGTAGATGTGAAAAAAATTAGCATTGAAATCTACCTGATGACTTTATATCCATGCTCAGATGTCAAGGAGCTCAGAAAGTAACTGACTGTGACTAGTAATAATCAGATACATAGAGATTAGAAACACATGTGCATCATAGTGTCAATTGTATTAAAAATGATTTTTTTGGTATGAAACTGTATTTTAACAATGAAATGGAGATCTTTTTATAAAGTTTAAAACCTCATTTAATTTTATGTCTTATAGGAGTTATACAGAGTACAATATTGTATAACTGTATCAATTCAACTGTAAACCTAAAAGTTTACAGCCAATTTTGAAAGAGATACATCTTAGCTCTGGAAATTGTTATTGAATATGTCAATGCTGTTGTAATGAAATGATTCTTCTAATTATATGGTTATTAAATAAATAATTAAAAAATAACAAATTTTTTAAATGAAAAAAATTTAAAAGATTAATTAACACACAAAAATAAGAGCTCTTCTCATTTATGTGTCGAAAAATCAGTAAAAATTTCCAACTCCAAAACAAATTGCTAAAATAGCATTTAAGTTTAATTTGTAACATACATTAAAAGGCATTAATGCCTTGCAATGTCCATTATGATCTTCTCGTTACAAACTAATTATAACCTGATTTGTCTTCTTAAAATGTAGTTTCTCATTTAACTAATGTGAAGAAATATCACATTGATTGAAAAAATCATGTGGATTTATGCATTGCTTATCTCTGCTTTAAGTGGTATAGTTAACTTCATAAACCAATTTTGTTTGCTGTTTCTTTTCCTTTTACAAAATTCAGCTTTATTAAAGAAATTGACAAGAATTGCATTATTTTAATTTGTAAGCCAGATGTTTTACATATTATGCATAACAACAAGAACCCCTTCTTACATAGCCAGCTAATTAACATGTATATCACTTCACGAAGTTGGTGTTTATTATCTAAAATATGGTTTGATTTAATAGAGAAACCTACATACTTTATTGAAAATGTCAAAACATTCTATGAATTATTGTCACTATTTTGTGAATTTGTTATTGATCCCATATTGACCTAACTGGTAATGAGAAATAAATTGATCAGATCTTCAATAAAATTCAATTTTTGGATGTTTATCAATTTAATTACTATTTAGTTTAATGATTCACTTTTGATTTGCTAATCTATTTTAATGGATTGGGGATACAACGAAACTCAATAAAAATCATCAAAAATTCAAATTTAAAAATATAGCATACTAATGGAATAATAAATAGAAGGAAATAGTTTTCTTATTGATTGAAGATAAATATTTAAAAGTAAAATAATTTTGAAAACCATAGGAGAATTTTCTTAAATAGAAGTTTCCTTGAAAATAAAACTATAAATTCATTTAAAATGCAACGTATGTAAATGAATGTTTTTCTTTTGAAAATGCTAAACCATCTGTGACCATCATGAACTCCATAACTTCCAACTCTCTAGTGATTCATGGACCATATTTTGAAAATCATGTTCCGGAGTGATTTAGGATTTTCACAGAAATTCTAGGCAAGTTTTACTGTTTAGTTCTTTACAGGCTGCGTTCTAGCTGCTTGTGAATGTTTACATTGGCATTCTGTATAATTATTTTGTTAATCAAAAATGGTCTTGGTGATAAAAAGAGTGGAATTCTGAAGTACATACACTGGAATAGCTATTTTCTATGTGGAACTTACAACATTCTGAGTGACTGTTTTTATTTCAAATGTAATGCTGGTAAAGAAAGTTAGAAACTTTCCATTCTACTAGTTCAGGAGTCTGAAACATCTGATCATCTATTTTCAATGAAGTTATCGTTTTGGTACTCGTTCTGTTTATTCCATGGAAATTTGGGGTGAATGAGTCTTCTAACATTATGTTTTTATTCCACACCTTTTGGTTTAAATTGTCTATAAATTTGCTGTACACTGTTATGAATATTCATTGTAGAAAGTTTGAAACTTTTTAAAACTTTGAATGAACTTTAGAAATCAATAATAAATTGATCTAATAGGTTATCTCTTACAAAAATCTACCATTTCTTCTCAGACAACTGAAATTTACTATAATTACTTCTTATTTTTTTAACAGCAATTAATGAAATCTGAGATTCAGGTACAGCACAGACTTACTGACAGTAAAAATTTCAATACCTAGCAGAATGCTAGGTTCTGCAAGATACATATTGAATAACTCTTTTAAAACAGATTCAGGGAATGAAGGAGATTAAGTTTAGTTATTTAAAATATTTCCAACTCACCTTTTAAGTCACTTTAAATGATTAATTGTCTTATAAATTCTTTAATGTAATTAGCAAAACTAAAAATATATATGTTGGAAATACTATAAAGATCTATTCAATACTGCTTTAATTTTTGTGTGGGTTTTTTTGTTGATTAATTTCTATAATGTACACAAATTTTAATGCATATGTAGTATTTATATGTGTGCATGTGTGTAATAGGCAATATATTGATAAATTGACCTTCATCTGCCATTAAAGCATACTGGCAGGTAGACCTGCCCATACACACACACCATTCATACTGAAGCATGTTTATCTTGGTGTCCTATTTCCACAGCCCCGTGGAAATGATGAGAAGGCTCCATTACCCTGTGATAAAGAGAAAGTAAAACAGCTAATAGCTAAGGACATTCATACTATTGTGCCCTTGATGAGTGCTAGAAAGAACATAAATGATTTCTAACAGAGGTAACTATTGTTTATCCCCTGCTATACAAATGCCTTTGGTGGAAAGAGGAAGCCAAAAGCCCTTCAATAGAGAAACTGTTAGTCGGGTACTCCAGAATGACTGTTTCTTCTCCAGTTAGGTTTTCATGTGTGTTGTAAACCAAGATTTGATTATGTTAACTTTGTTTGCACTTTCTCCACCAGGCTACTCCAGTTGCTACATCCATTGAATGGATGTTGTAAGCACCTGATTTTTTGATATTTTGCTATGTATACGATAATATATGATGTATATATCTACTACTGGCTGTTTGTTCCTTTGACTGTTATATAGTTAATAAACTTACTCATTTGAAGTCAAAAGAGCAGTTATAATGGATCATTCCCTAGACTGTACATAACATATATACTAGCATGCTGTTTTTTAAAAATTTTCAAACAACTCCTTAAATTAGCTGGCCAGAGGATGTTTTACATTACATATTCTTGATGTGTTACAGAAGTATGTATATCATACTCTGTCAATGACTGAAAACCCTGAGCTACAAGAGGTTAGATGGGACAGTGAGATAATACATATGTAAACCATAATTTTACTTTTATATTGACACATGTATGTGCTTGAATTTTAGTGAAATATTTACCTACTAACTTCAGAGTATCTATGGCTAATTTGTTACTTTTCATAAAAATTATTTAAATTTTACTAAAATTTTTAACTTACTATTCTACTCTAAACTAATATGCAAAGGTAAAAATCTCAATTTCACCACAGTTTATTTTTCATTTATAATAATAATCCAATACAATTCATCTTCCAACAGGTAAATATCATTAAGCAGAAGAGGCAAAAACATATAGTTTCTAAGCTATCACTAGCACACATTTATTTTTGGATCTGAAAAATTTTGAATAGAGATTCTTCAGAAACCCTGAATAAACATTCATTGTAACATAATAACCATTCAATAAACATTCATTACCAAAGCCAGAAAATTGTGGAAATGATCAAGGACAAACTAGAACCAAGGGAAGAGCCCTTCCTAGTGCTACACACAGACATGAAGTAGAACATATATCCTAAAATTGAAATAAGAAAAATTAAAATTAAATATGAATATAGTACCATTATAAAATATGTAATACTGATTAATCTAATAATTGTTTATTTACATTCTGAGAACCACAGGATTTTTGTTGATGGAATTAGATGAATGGGCCAGTTGTGATGGTGTACACCTTTAATCCCAGCACTTGGGAGGCAGAGGCTGGAAGATTTCTGTGAGACAGAGACCAGCCTGGTCTATATAGCAAGTTCCAGGCCAGCTAGAGCTACAGGGAGACCCCATCTCAAACAAAGAAACAACTAAAGAAAAATTCTAGAGAAGAAGAAATGACTTTCCTTGAGAACGTCTACCAAATATTTAAAATGGAAATAAAACTCAATACTCCTCAAATATTTCCAAAAGTCTAAGGATGAGAGGATATTTCAAAATATTCTATATAGCCAATTTTACCCTATATCAAATGTAGACAGCCACCACTAGAAAGGACCATAGACAATCCCTCAAATTAACACCTGCTCTATTTTGCCTTACTGTTGCTATGATAAAATGTTCTAATCAAAAACAACTAGAGAGGGAGGGGTTTATTTCAGCTTATAGGTTTCAGTCAAGACCAAAGAAAGCCTAGATAAGAGTTCAAGAATCCAATGCAAACACCTTGAGTCAGGAACTGAAGCAGAGACCTTGAAGGAAAGCTGCTTGCTACCCTGCTCCCTCTGACTTACACCTTTCTTATTTAGCAAAAGCCCACTTGGTTCAGGTATAGTAGCACCTGCAGTGAGATGGGTGCTCTTACATCAATTAACAAGTAAGAAAATGCCTCACAGACATGGCCACAGGCCAATCTGAATTAGGAACTTCTTCAGTGGCTAGTCTCTCTTCCCAGGTGACTTCTAGTTTTGTGTCAATTTGATAACTGAAACTATCACAATATTGATGCAAAAATCTCCAAAAACATACCAGAAAACCATATTAAAAAAACAAATTAAAATTGCATACATAGCCAGGAAAGTTTATTCCTGGGGTCCAAAGATAGTTTATCATTTGAGAAACTGAATCATCACCATATTAACAGAAGTAAGGAGCACAGAATTAATGCAGAAAAGCACACTGAAAATATTCAATGCATTTTATTCATAAAACCCTCTATACAAACCGGGTATAGAGAAAAATTACCTCATTGTACATGAAGCAACATTTACAAATTCTTCATCTGAATCTACAAATTTAGAGATGGTAAGTTTTACCACTAAGATGCTTCCCCAAAGCCCATTTTTGTACCTACTATTCAACATAGTTTTATAATTACTAGGTGTTACTAGATGAGAAAAGAATTAGAAAAGACTTTCAAATGGGAAAAGGAGAAGTAAAAATGTTGTCTTACAGTTTACGGGATCTTATACATACAGTGCCCTAAAATCATGCTCTGTATTCACTTTGAAAAATAAAAAATATGATCTAAAATTTATAAGGAAACTCAATGGTCCATACGTAGCCAAAACAAAATTCTGAAAATGAAGAAAAACATAAGGCTCTTGAAATTTTGAATTCCCAAGGTGAAGTACAAAACAACAGTGACAAATGCAGTGGAGCAATGCCATGAAAGGAGACACGACCCTCATGGCAAACAGCAGATCGTCCCATAGAGAATTTTCACATACATGCTAAAACTATTGCCCACAAAAGAGCCAATACAATTTAATGGGAAATGGAATATCTTTATTTTAAATCGTGTTCAGAAAACTGAACAACACATGCAAAAATGAATGGATCTGTATTCTGACTTTAATCCATATCCAAAAATTACATAGTGAAAAATAACTCACAGAAGACAAAGATTTAAATGAAAAACAAAACATGAATATGAATAGTCAATGAATACATGAAAAGATGTTCAAAATTACTAATCATTGTTAGTATTAGTAGGGAACAGATATTACCTGAGGTAGGTGGAAAAAGTGGGAGTAATCAGCAGGGAGGAGAGGAGGGAAGGACATGCAAGGGACCATGGTGTGGGGGAGGGAACTCAGGAGAGGAGAGATAGAGGGAGTTAGGAGGTTTTGGGGGGAGGATGGGGATAATGAGGGCACTGTGATTAGGGAGGGAGGGATGAGGGAGGCCAGATGGGAGAAAAAGGAGTGGAGATGAGTGAATCTTTGGGGACTAGGAAACCTAGAAGAAAAGTGATGCCTAAAAAACCCTGTGAGAAATGCACATAGAGTATCTGAACATTAATTCATATGTATACCTAGGAGCTACTTGGCAGGGAATGCAGTGCCAAATTGAATAGACCTCCCTTAGATTGACAAACATGCCTTATAGCACTCATCAAAGAAGCTTATTTTTGCAACAGATGGAGGCTACTGCAGAGTTGCACATCTAGTCTGGCACAGAGAACATATACCTGGGAGATGCTCGGTACTACATGACACTTCAGCAGTTGAATATCTACAAATAAGACTCATGGAACTTAGCTGGACTGAAGGATGGAGAGAAGGCTAATGTGCCCCTGAGCTCTCACCAGTGAGGCTTCCACGTACATCAGAGTGCAATACATACACAAGACCACAACTGGCCAAGTTTTGGAGAATAAGAGACTGTATAATGTAGGATGAGATGCATATACAGAACCTCACCCACCCTGTGGAGAGCCGTAGGCCCCCATCCCAGGAAATAGCAAGACCTTGTTCCTGGCAAAGTTGTTTTCCAGACATCAACGCTGACCTGGTTTGAGATTAACCAGATGACTATACCTGAAAGCCTCACACAAACATGTTATTCTAACTCGGGCACTTACCGCTTGAGAGACTCCCTCATTTCTCATGAACTGCCTAGAAAACATCTATGTATTACCTTGTAATCATGCAGGTGTAACCTTAGAATTGATTTATACCTTACTATAGAATTGTGGTGTTACTATGGAATTTACTCTGTGATCAATTGGTGTAGTGTAATTATGATAATTGCTCTGTCAATAGAATTACTCCTGCCTCAATAGATTTATCCCTGCCAACTTTCCCCTTTCCCTCTCTATAAAAACTGTTCCTTCTCCATCAATAAATGAGACTTGATCAGAAAGCCTGTCTTGTCTCCATTCTTCACGTCTCTTGTCCCTTTCAGTCCCCTCTCCTCTCTCCAGGTACCCACGTTGACTGTCTCGCGGGTCGGGACACCACCCACCCATGGCTCAGGGACCATTGTAGAGAAAGAGATGGAAGGATTATAAGAGCCAGGACTGGTTCATGATCATAAGGAGGTGGAGTCTCCCAGGCCACTGGAGGCTTGTTTATGTGAGCCCGTGGCAGCAGTGGTGTCAAGCATTATACCCATGTCGGCTCAATTAAGCAAGAACCCAAAGCAGAGGTGAGAAATATGTGGCAGGAGAGTATGACTTACATACAACCACTGGATGGGCTGACTAGACTCCAGTGGACGTATTTACACTGAATGACATTTGGGTGCAAATACCTGAATGAATAGGACTTAGCAAATATGGCAGAGTGCATAGGGTTCAGTAGGGGAATAGGGGGCAGCATGGATGGGAGAGGGGGTTTGGATTTGAGTGGAAAATATATGAAAATTTAAAAGCTCAATAAAAAATTATAGATAGATGATAGCTAGATAGATGATGATAGATAGATGATAGATAGATGATAGATAGATAGATAGATAGATAGATAGATAGATAGATAGATAGATAGATAGATGATAGCCGAGCCTGGTGGCACATGCCTTTAATACCAGCATGTGAGAGGCAGAGGCAGGTGAATCTTTGTGGGTTAGAGGCCAGCCTGGCAGCCTGGTCTATATAGTGAGTTTCAGGACAGCTGGGGCTACAAGGAAACCCTGTCTCAAAAAAACCAAAAAAAAAAAAAAAAAAGATTGTTTATAAGAATATGGAGAAATTGGAACTGTCATACACTGTTGATGGGAGTACAAATACGCTCTTGCCTATAAAATAGTATAGGAGTTCTTTAAATAAAATTAAAATAGAATTATTATATGTTCCAGCAGTTTCACTTTGGATCTCAAATACCTGAAAGCAGGTATTTAAACAGATGTTTCAATGTTCATATGTGCATTATACACTGGTGGAAAAAATGAAGCAACTCTATTGGTCATTGATGGATGAACAGATGTATAAAATGTGGATATATTCAATGATATAGTATTCAATCTTAAATTAGAAGGAATTTGGACACATTCTACAATGTGGATAAACCTTGAGGGCCTTATGTTAAGGTACTTAGGCAGTCACAAATTAACAAACATTTTATGTTTTTTTTTTTTAAATACGAAATTTCTAGAGTAATCAAATTTACAGAGATAGAACATAGAAGCATGGCTTGAAGAAAATTAGGAAATGGAGTTGTTTAAAGTTTATAGAGTTTAAGTTTTTCAAGGATCAGAGTTTGAGTGGTAGACTGGGGTGGTATCTTGTATCGGTGTGAATGAACTTAATGGACTCAAACCATACACTTACAATGGTTTTATGGTACTCCTTATTTTATTTGTACTTCATAATTAGAAAAAATGTCAAAATATATAACTAAAAAGATAAAACACAAAGATGTTATATTTAAAAAATATATAATTGGGACTTGGAGAAATGCCTCAGTAGTTAAGAGCACTGGTTGCTCTTCCAGAGAACCCAGATTCATTTCCCAGCACCCAGGTGGTGACTAACAACATTTCTTTTTTTTCCATATTAAATGAGCCTTTATTATCTGTCCACTTTAAAGCTTTAAAGAAAAAGAGCATGGGGCTCAGTGGTTAAAAGCACTGACTACTCTTGCATAGCACCCAGGTTTGGCTTCCAGTTCCCACATGGTAGCTAACAACTGTCTCTAATTCCAGTTTCAAGTGATTCAATGTCCTCTTCTGACATCTATGGCCATTGCACACAGGTGGTGCAGTTACATACATGCATGCAGTATGCTCATACACAGAAAATAAAAATAAACAAGACATCCTTAACAAAAGAAAAGCATATCATTGATATATGACCTCTACCCTAGATTACATAAATAATTCATATGACCCAATATTATGAAATGGACTGAATTTTAATATTGGAACAGTATATAAGGAGATACTTCAGCAAAAATGTTTCAGATAATAATTAACCAAAATAGTCCATGCTAAAAGCATTAGCAATTTTGAAAACATAAATTAAAATCACAATAAAATAAATATACCTACCTGCAAAATTATATTATTTATATTATCTGATTTGATTATAATAAGCATTGATAGGATTGCCAAGCAATTACAGATTTTATATATTCTTTTTCCAAGTTAAAATACTATAACCATTTTGGAAATAATTTGATATCTTTGTACATAGTTAACCTGACACTGTATAACTCCAGCTTCAAAAGTTTTGAAACAAAAAGTAAGTATCCACATGTACAGCCATGTTTGTAAGTATTTAAAGTAACTTTACTTATAATTGCACATAGTAAGAACAACCAAAATATCCTTCAAGGAATGAATAGCTGAGGAGGCTGTAGGACATGACTGAAAGGAAAATTTAACAATAAAATGGATAAATGACTGTACACATAACATCATAAATGTATATTAAAAGCATTGCGTATTTATGAAGAAATCAGATACAAAGGCATGGTACTGTATTGTTCTATTAATATGACTCTCTGAAAAAGCCAAATAATTGAAATCAGATCAGCAGTTGATGGAGGTTTAAAATCAAGTTGGGGATGCTTAAAAAGTGGTCAGTGGAAACTTTTGGGGGTTAATAGCCATTTCTCATCATGTTTGTTGTATTTACTCCATAATTGTAAATTGTTGAAATTCATTTAAATAAACCTGAGTAAAAGACACATTTTTCTAATTGTGAACTATGATTTAATAAATCATAGTTTCAAATGATGCCTAAAAGGACAGGGGGTACTGTTGGAAAGGGTTTTTAAAAATTGGGGCAACCATAGAGCTTTATGAACTGCTGTTCACATATAATTATATTTTCTTCACAGAAACATCTATTAATTTCCCTATTTAAGACTGGAATGAGTTGATATCATGATTTTTTTCTATTTTTTCACTCATGATGTGCTCTTTATCCACTACTCAATAACACATAAAACATGTATTTTAGCTCTATTTATCATCTATCTATCTATCTATCTATCTATCTATCTATCTATCTATCTATCTATCTTCTATCATTTATCTATGTAGCATCATCTATCTGTCTATCTATCTATCTATCATCTATCTAGATTCTATCATTTATCTATCTAGCATCATCTGACTGTCTGTCTATCATCTATCTATCTATCTATCTATCTATCTATCTATCTATCTCTAATCATCTATCAATCATCTATCTATTATCTATCTATCTATCATCTATATCATCTTTCTATCTATCTATCAATCTATCTATCTACCTATCATATATCTATCATCTATCTATCTATCTATCATCTATCTATCTATCACGTCTCTTTCTCTCCCCACTGCCTCACAGTCCACATATACATTTATTTTCATTTTGAACCTTATTCATTATGACCCATATGTCCCTTTTCTAGTTCTTTATATTTTAAATTTGGTAAGTTTGGTTATATTAAAATATTTCTGTAAGAAATAACAAGAATAAAATTTGCAAATTGTCTTTGAGCCATAGGTTTGAGACTTGATATAAAAACCTCACTTTTAAGGTACAAAGAAATATACAAGCAAAATGCTGTGCTACTGATTCATCGTGTCTTATTTGCCTTTTAAAAAGACACTGTTATTTATTATTTTAATAAAACACCCACACTCTGTGAATAATGAGAAAAGAGACAAGTGCTTTCCAATGCTACCTCTTAGATACCTGCCAGAGACAAATGAACTCACACATGAAGGAGCAGCAGGAGGGGGACTCAGGTGAAATATGACATGAGACTGAGTCTTGTAGCCTATTAAAATTCATAAGACACATATATGAAGGGATGTAGATGCTCTTCATAATAGCGCACTGATTTCATCAGGTTGGTTAATTTAATCAAACTGAGTTTTGTCAGTTTTTCTGAAGAACCTCATAGTATGGTTACCAGCTGCTAAAAGTAGACTCGAGATTCCATATTTGTACTCATACATGAAAATCTGAAGAAAGACAAGAGAGCACAAGAGTGAAACTGAGCAGTGTATAAACATGAGAACAACCAATAACTCTGACATGGAAGCAGTGCGGGTGAGGGATGCAATGAAGGCTTCCTCAAATTTGAACTCCAGAGACTCTGCAGTCAGGGAATTATTTGTTGTGAGCAGAAAAATGACTCCATGTGCTGTTAATCGATCATTCAGTTAGCATCCTGCTGGTAGTTGTAAGATCTATTACTGTTGTGAATATCTTACCTGTGAAATCAGGGAGAAAAGGTAATTAAACACACATTAACCAGACCTAGGGGTTTGAGTACAGAAACCTATTAATCAGTATTGAGTGGATATTATAACCAACATCAGGGAGGAGATGATTTTAGATTTGCCTTGAAATATGAACACGAAGATTATCCTAAGAAAAGAGCAGGAGAGCCGACACAAAGGATACATTCCAGGGAGACTAATTCCACCGCTTCCTTACTCACTTCTGAACATTGTAGGTCTCTGCATTACTTTCAAACAGAAAGAGAAGAATACACATGCTTTCTTTTCTCATTTTACCTAACGTTTATAAATATGACACATGCTAATCTTAGGCTGGAGATTTTAACCAGTGGTTAAAGCACTTATTACTCTTGCAGAGGACCTAAATTTGGTTTCAAGCATCTATATCAGGCAGCTCACAACTGCCTACAACTCTAGCTCCAGGGGATCTGCTGCATTCTCAGGCACCTACACTCATGTGCATCCCACCCTACACATATGCATCCCCTCCTACACATACACAATTAAAAATAAAATAAATCATTAAAATATAAATATGAAACTCTGATATTAAAATTGTATCAGTCTTTTAGCTGTTTTCATTCATTTATTCACTCACTCACTCATTCATTCAAACAGTTAGCACTTCTGTCCCTATTCTGTATCTGACACTGTACTGTGAATTTTAGGATATGTAAAGCCTGATGATTCCATAAATACTATACTTTTCTACTTGGTCAAATGCTAATAAGAGACATGTGATATCATCTAAGTCGAGGGAGAGTTGGCCTGGCCAGGGAAGCTTTGGAAGGCTTCTTTGAGAACGTGGCAGTTGGCTCTGAATGTGAAGGACAAGTAAAGGTTAACTGGAATAGAAAGACCATCACTCTTTGGGAACAAAACGTGAAGCATTTTGCAAGAAGTAAAGTTTTTAAAGATAACACTGTGCCTGGATAATAGACAGCAGTAAAAGCTTTGTGTCAGATCAGCTGTCCAATCTTCATTTGAGGATTACTGGGCATCTTGTTCTACTAAAATAAAACATTGTCCTGCAACTTTCTTCAAAAGTTCCTTCCTGTTCCTTCCCACACAGCTGTTAGAGACACCTTGCACTCAAGCATCTCATCACCATCAAAACAAAGTCTGTATTTAAGTGACTTTTAATTTGAATTTGGTCACATTCTCCTGAATACACACACACACACACACACACACACACACACACACACACACACTGGGAAGATAAAGATACCTGGGGCTCACTGGCCAGCCACTCCCATTCATTTGGCTAAACCACGTCTCAAAAAATAAGGCGAGCAGCAATTGAGAAAGACATTCAGCTTTGACCTCTGGCTTCAACAGACGTGTAAGAAAGTATACATGTAGGGGGTCTGTGTGTGCCACACACACAACACACACACACACACACACACACACACACAAAATCTAAGCTGAGTTATTTTATTTTTTTAAATTTTTATTTATTCATTTTTATTTTATGTGTATGAGTGTTATGCCTGCGTGTGTGTAATGTGTGTAAGTGCACACATGTCATTCAGTGCCTAAGAGGACAGAAGGGGGGGTCGGATCCTCTGGAACTGGAGTTAGTGACAGCCACCATGTGGGAGCTGTGATTCAAACCCAGGTCTTGCTGAGTTATTTTATTTTTTTAAATTTTTATTTATTCATTTTTATTTTATGTGTATGAGTGTTATGCCTGCGTGTGTGTAATGTGTGTAAGTGCACACATGTCATTCAGTGCCTAAGAGGACAGAAGGGGGGGTCGGATCCTCTGGAACTGGAGTTAGTGACAGCCACCATGTGGGAGCTGTGATTCAAACCCAGGTCTTCTGCAAGAACAGGTAGTGCTCTTAACTGCTGAGCCATCTCTCAAGCCCCATATGCTGATTAATTTTAAGGACAGTTTGATGTTTTATTATTAATTACTATAATGAATGGTTAACACATTGAATGTGAATAGTGATGGAGCCTTAGCATTCCATATCTAATTCCTTTACTTAAACGTTAGATTAAAAACATTGTAATTTCTATTAAAATGTGATTATGAACAACTTAAGTTCTGTAATGTAATTTTGTAGTGCAATTTCCTTAATGCTTTTGATTTTTACTGTCAAACAGATCTCCTAAATGCCAAAGGGAAGTGTTCTCTGGCACACCTTGCTCACAACTCTATGCCAGCGGACTCGAATCCAGAGCAGTGGAAAGAAAAAGCTTCCTGCTCAGTACCAACATTTTTCTTCCATGTCTTATGATGATTATGTGTGATGTCTTCAGCAATAGGGCCTTACCATCAAGTACTAGTGGGCAAGCCAGAGCAGTGGCAATAACATACATTGTTTTCGAGTCTCCATACCTTCTACAGAGCTGTTGGTCTGAAGTCTCCCTGAGATAACACTTTTAAACTGCTCCTTATAGTCTCCATTCTTCCAAAGAAACTCAAATAAGCAAACAGCAATCAATGCTATTAGTGGGTTGTCATACAATTCTCAAAGCCTTTATGGAGTCCATCAACACAGCTTATACCCAAATTCCACACTTCATCTGCTCTAACACTGCTTTCTTCTGCTAATATTTCAGTACGGTCCAGTTGTACTCTTCCTACATTGCCTGTCACCCTCCCCACCTTATTCACAACAGAAGAGACAGATACACCATTTTGTAATTTAAACTAGAGTACACATATCATAGCTCCAAATCTTCCATCTTATACAGGGCAAAAGTGAAGGGTCAGGTAGAAGAATATAGTATATATTCTTTGTGTCTTTATGTGTTGGAGACTCCAAATACCTCTAACATCATAGCTTTTAAATGGATCTCTTATTTGTGAATGGATGGAAGTGTTCATACTGCAATTTCCTTCACTATTATATGATAATGTGTTTTTTATTTTATTCCTTTCTCTCTCACTGTAATTCGTATCATGAAAGCAGGGAAATAGTCTTAGTCTACAGCTGTGTCATTATACAATCAATAAACCTCCTGAATAATAAAATTCATTTGTTAATAGGAACATGAAACACTGTCATTTTCATACTGTGATTATATAACCTGTAGCTTCATAGTATCTATTTTACTGCTATCATTTTCTCAAAAATCCTGGATAATATTCCTTTCATAGGCTTCAATGGCTGAGTGATATGAAAATCACTTAGAAATTCTGATTTTGAGAGGGTTAACACTAACTTGATGGTAGATGCATAAATATATAGCTATATGGATGTACAGATAGGTATACAAATATTGATAAAGATGGATATATATCTTTATATAAATAATTTTATAAAGTAAAATTGTAGATTTTCATGTCTTCAAATGAGCATGCATTTTAGAATGGTTCAATAGAGCTAATTAACCCATGTCTTACCTCACAAGCATGATTTTTGTATTGAGAAAACAGTTTTCTGCACTGATTTTCAAGAAGATGTTGTACCACAGTTCTCTTGGATTCCTCCTACCTAACTAGAACTCCCTGTTCTTTGATCAACTTCTACCCATGAGTCCATCTAATCACCACTCACCATTTTCTGTGACTCTTATAAGTCAGTATTTCGAGCATTCTCTGCATAATCAAAAGTCGAACTGCTCCAATGTCACTTCCCTGATGATACACTCCTATATTGTTCCCTGGAATCACCTTCAAAATAAAATTCCTGTTCTCATGACCTTGTCTTTAGTGCTGTTTTCTGAAGAGAATATACATTCTCACTTTTCCTAACAAATATTTTGTAAGAGGAACTGAATAAATATTTGTGAAATAAATGAACTGGACTGTCTATTATAATGGTAAGAGCTATTGTTATTCATTTTACAGAGGTCTAATGAGATCAAATTTGTTTCATGTCATCTCCTATTGCTTCTGAGTAATTGTATCAAATCCCAGCAAATACAATGCCTGAGGAATCAATAATCTTTTAAATCTATTTTAATTGACTAAATGTATTACAAAATATTTATATTCAGAATTATAGAATAATGTCTTTTATAATGGGGGAACACAATAAATTATAGTATGAAAACTTTCATTAGTACTTTCTACTGAATTCTATTCAATGGAAGATTAATGTTCTATGCAATTTACCTCTAAAATTCAAGAAACTTTTCATTTGCACATTAAATAAGTTCTTTTCCTTCAGAACATTGTTTATAGTCATTGAATTTCTATGAACACTCAATGGGTAAAAGTCAAACCAAATATTAGCAATGAGAAATAAATTATTTTATATACCTTGGCAAAGGGTAAGGTTTGAGCCATAGTTAAAATGGCTTATAGTGCCTCTTATTCCACATTCATATGCTTTTCTCAACAGTAAAAATGAAAAATCATTAATCTCCAAAGTGCTTGTGGATGATAGCAACTGAAATGTGGATCAAAGTTTCCTTGTTCTAGCTTGATAGACTAGGTGCATTCTATTAATTTAGAATTAGAGGCACAATAAGGACATGCACAGCAAATGACCTTTAGCATTAGCACAGCCTGGCTTCTATGCCCCATCCTTCCAATTCCATCTCTTTGTCCAGGATATCATATGTTAGTTTGTAAGAATGATGCATGTACATGACACTGATCCACTTGGATTTATCTTTCTAGTATTAAATGATTTGCATTCTTAAAACTGTATTATTGAGAGTGTTTAAGAATTGAAGAGAGAAAAATAATGTTAGATATAGTACATATGGGATTCTTAATCTAATGACTGAAGGCATAAATTCCAATATGAAAATGCCACAGAATCTTCCAAGCCTGTTGTGTATTTTACTTTTCATTTTGTAACTATCTGAACAAAGATTTCCAAAATCAGCTTTCCATTCTAAAGTTTCCCTAATCATGAATTTCCAATGCACACCTTTCACTTTTGTGTATGTCTTAGTATTGAATGCTCAGAACACATTAAAAGAACATGAAATGCAGTCCTAGGAGTATGATATGGCTGTGACTCTTACAGACTTACATTCCTTGTGGTTGCCTACATAGGCTTGCGCAAAGCAAAGCCTCTTAACTGGGTCAAAGATGAAGTGCTCACTGGGTCCTGCCTGTCCAGGAATGCTACTGTCTTCAGTGGTGTAGCTACAGCTAAGCAGCCCAAGCCCCAGTGGATAGGCCCACACCTAGGCTCACACAAGGCTCTGGTTAAATCCAGTCGGTCACTACCAAAAACAAACAAAACTAAAAATGAAACACATGAAAGTGGGTGCAGACTTGGCTTGACATGAAGAAAGGCATGTGAGTCGGCTGGGCTGGGTATAGCAAAAGAGGGGAGGAGCCAGTGTGACAGGTTTTATAAATTATACATATTTGAAACTGTCAGAAGCTAATTTAAAAATTTACCATTATTTTTAATTTTTTCAAAATTACATATTTGGTGTTTGGAAGTATTTGTTAATCTTTGAGTTTGGGTTTGTGGGACCTGTGGTGTGTGTTGGGGTCAAAGTCAGTCTTCTCCTTTTATTATGTGGATCCCAGGA
This sequence comes from Nannospalax galili, assembly GCF_000622305.1. Classification (NCBI taxonomy): domain Eukaryota; kingdom Metazoa; phylum Chordata; class Mammalia; order Rodentia; family Spalacidae; genus Nannospalax; species Nannospalax galili. The sequence goes on from NW_008360320.1 coordinate 6,376,123, forward strand.
ATCAAACCTAGTTTCCACTAGTCAGGCAAGGTGGCATATGCCTTTAGTTCCAACACTCTGGAAACTGAGGGAGGAGGACTTTATAAGATCAAGGCCAGCCTGGTCTACACAGCAAGTTCCAGGCCAGCTGTCGTTGGATGGAAAGCCTGTCCCCAAAACAAACAAATTAGCAGCTTAGTCTTGGTGGTAAGCACTTCTACATTCTGAGTCATCCTACAGCCCCTTTGAAATAATTATTAAGATAGATATTTCTTTTTATGATCTTTAAAATAAATTAGCATATATTTTAATGATCTATTTTTTTTCAGTTCTATGAATTGCACATTAAGGTATCTTATCAATCATGAAGATATTGTTGAGTGGTAAAAGGTAACACATGTATTTAAATGATTCCGCTTCATTAGATGCTCCACTAAAGGAGCTCAGTTTTGTGAGAATGAATTAATAAATAAACCACAAACAAACAAACAGATAAGACGCAGTAAAGATTGCAATGATGCAGAGAGTATCATGAAGAAAGTGTTCGGTTTCATCTATAAAGTTTACACAAGTTTTAAGAGTTGATCATCTGATTCTCTCCAAGAAAACCCAAACGAAATTTCAGAAATGTGTCAGGGAAGTGATACAAATAACAAAAGGCTGGTCACCAAGTTTGCTATGGTATGACCCAACTTAATATCGTAAATCTCAAAGGAGAAATAAATTACTGTGGCAAGCATTCTAAAGTACCTTAAAGCACAGTTTCTGATGGTTTATGTTTCTTTGTTACTATGAACTGATCCATTATTTGTTCTGGTTGCAGAACTAATTGCTAATTCAACCACATTGGTCATCAGACTAAGTGACCAGTCTAATCATTGTCAGGTTAGGTGAGAAACAGAAAATTCCAAATTACATAGCAGATTTTAAAGACGAGATCTTGTTGCTAAGTTTTATGCTTTTATTTAACTGTATATTTGCAGATTATTAAAATTTTTTATTTTCTTTTTGAGACAGGGTGCCTCTGTATCCTTAGCAGGCCAGGAACTCAAAGTATAGACCAGGCTGGCTTCAATCTCACAGATATCTGCTTACTTCTTTGCCTCTGCCTCCCAAGTACTGAGTGCTGGGGCTAAAGGCCTGTGCCATCATGCCTGGCTACTTGCAGATTTTTTAAAAAAAAGACATGCTTGTATTCTTTTATTACACTTTAGTTTTTACAATATCAAGACTTATGCGGAGAGTCTTTTATTCTACTTTATGGAGTAATTATAAAATGCAAAACCATTTTCAAAATCACATTTAACAAGTTGGATCATAACAGTTGTTTCTAGAATTAGAAAAAAATAGAAAAACTACAGATTGTGGAGTAGAACAATGTAAAAGAACCAGGAAAATGAAGATCAGAGAACAACATAGCTGAGAGAAAAAGAAAGGAAGGAAGGAAGGACCAGGAGCTGAAGGACAGAAAAAAATTACTGTTTTATTAAAAAAAATACTACCTTTGTGACTGCTCACTTTCACCTCAAATTAATTAAAAGAAGAAAAATATGTGTTAATTTTTTAAGATGCAAATTATAGTACTCTCAACTTGAATTTTTTTGTGAGTGGTTAACAGATGTTTCCACAAGTTAGTGAGTTTACTTAAGTGTCAGGCCCTGGACATTTGTATATAAAATTCGTCTTTAGTCAAAGAAAAGCAAATTAGAGAAATCTCTATCCAGTGTAAATATTTCAGACTGTAATAAACTCCATAATGCAGTGGCATAAAGTGCTGCCCAGAGCACATTAACTTGCCCCTTCCAATTTCAACAGCAGTAGTTATTTCCCTTTTTGAATTTGAAATAACAAATCACATATAGCCAAAAAAAAAAACCTCTTAATGTAAGAATCTTATAAAACTCTGACTCTAGCATGTGAACCTTATTCCTAAGTAGTTAAATGGCAGACTATTAACTTTGTTTTCCACTTCCTTTGAGTCATGAGTTGACTTTCAAAACACGTTGGTCAACTGGACTGGAAGTCTCCTTACAGAAGCAGCAGTGAGGAGTCAAGTGAACTCCTCTCCCGCCGCAGTTCCCCTTCAGGGCAGGGCATACACAAGTGACCCTGGCTTTTGACAAACCTTGGCTGAACAAAATGTAACAAGCCCTGTCTGTTTTGAGAAGAGTTTTCTGTTCTGACAGATCCAGCTCAGGAGTATTTGATGTCTGCTTGCTGGTCATAGATAATGGTGCATCTTGGGACCATTGTCATTCTTGTCAATAAAAAGGCCTGGGGGGACAGACAGCAAAGCTACCTTTTGATTCACCGTTTTTCTCTCCTTCCCAGGACATTTGTAAGCCTGTGGTCAGCTAGGTCATTTTATTTTATCCTGATGTGCCTTGATAATAGCATCATGTCTACAAAAAATTTGACAGGCCATCGATGTCTGTTTCTGACTCTTAAGTTGTTTCACAGTCCTTCTCAATGTCAAACACTCTTTGAAAGCTACTGATTATGTTGGTTGGGACTGCATTTGACAAGACGTTTCTTTCTTTCTTCATTAAATTAAGCTCATGGGAGTTGATCTTTGAATTTAAGGTAATTTTTTGAGAAGTATGAGTTATTCTGTCACTACATTTCTGACCCTCGGGGAATATTTGAAAAATGGCATTCTAGGTAATTTAATCAAACAAGGCATTTTATTATGAGTTTAGAAAATAAGAACATTGAATAAAATTTGTTAAGTGAAAAATGAACACAAAATTGTCTTTGCATCACATCCAAGTACAACTTATTCTCCCATTTCTAATTCTGATTGAATTCTGGATAATACCATATATATGAATTTCTGTACATAAAAAAAGAGTCATTTAGATATAGGTAAAAGTGAGAGAAGGAACTGGCTTTTGTTTCACATCCTGAAAGATATTTGAAAACATCTGCTAAGAAATTACAGACATATATACATATGCATCATACATAAGCACATATTTGTACATGTACTTAGGCAAACACAAGGATTAAATATATACTGTGGAGAACGTATTATAATATGGGCTGAGGAGATGGTTCAATAGGTAAAGGGCATGCTGCACAAGCATGAGAACCCAAGTTTGGATAACCCGCTTTCACCTAAAAAAGTTGGGTCATGTATATTTGTAACACCAGAGTAGGGGAGGTTGGACAGACAGGTAAACCCTCAGGGCTCACTAGTCATCTAGTCTATTGAATGGGTGTTCCCCAAGATCAGTTAGTGCATGGGTTCACCCATACTCACCCATACACACACAAACACACACACACATGCTGTGCTGGATAGCTTTAGTGTCAACTTGACACACCTGGGTTGAGGGAGCCTCAATTGGGGAATTTCCTCTATTGGATTGGCCTGTGGGCATGTCTGAGGGCATCTTCTTGATGAGTGATGTGGGAGGGCCCAGCCCACTGTGGGTGGTACCACCCCTGGGCAGGTGGGCCTGTGTTGCATAAGAAAGCAGGATGAGCAGGAGCCAAGGGAGAAAGCCAGTAAGCAGCGTACCTCCATAGCCTGTGCTCCAGCTCCTGCTTCCAGGTTCCTGCCCTGAGTTCCTACCTTGGGCTTCCTGATGAACTGCACCCTGGGAGATATAAGCTGAATAAACCCTTTCCTCCTCAAGTTGGTAGTGGTCAGAGTAGTTTGTCACAGCAATGAGGAAACAAACTAAGACACATGCACACAATGAAATGTCTTACAATGAAAGCAAATTATCTGTATGTGTTGATGACATCACAGATATCAAAGGTTATGATGGTTTATCATAAAACATGCTATTACTTTATAGGGTTTTTAAAATTTTTATTTATTATTTTTTATTTTATGTGTATGCATGTATTAGGTACATGTAGGTAAGTGTACCCATGTTGTGCAATGCCTGAGGAGGCTAGAAGAGGCTGTTGGATCCACTGGGACTGAAGTTACGGACACTTGTTAGCTGCCATGTGAGTGCTGGGATTCAAACCTGGGTCTTCTGCAAGAACAACAAGTGTTCTTAACCACTATGCCATCTCTCCAGCCCCTAATTTATAGGGTTTTAAGAAATTTTTGCATCCAGTTTTAGGTCAGTTTCTTGGAGATATCATTCTATGTTATTCTCTCTCAGGGATCAGTGAACAAATGATTAGAAAACGTGTGAGTTTTTTAATTGACATATAGGAATTGACAGAGCTGAGCAGTAAAATCAAGTACTCCCTTGATGTCGAAGATTCTATCTCAACAAAATAATATGCTCAATGTTTGTGGCACTATTAAGAGCTCATGAAATGCCAGCTGTCATTATCATAATTAGATATATTAAGTTGAAAAATTTTATATCTAATTAAATTATTTCATACCTCCTTCTCAGAAAGAACGTACTGTCTATGACTTAAAGTCTGATGAGAAAATTTCTTTATTTGCAGCACAATCATATTGTTACAGTCCATTAAAATGGACAAAAGGTCAAATATGATGAATTATTATTAGAATGGAATAAATAGTTGCTTAGTGACTTATGCAGGAACAGTGCCTTATTGAAAATAGTTTCAAATACTTGAATCTTAATCCTTGAACAGTTTTGTGGTCTTTAGATAATAACCATGAAATTACACCTGGATGTCAATACATCTTAAAGTAGAATAAAAGGGCCTTTCACATACAACTTTCTTTATAGTCAAGATATTTTTGTCCTATTTCTTATGCTGCTTTATTGTGTTGAAAGCTATTTATCCTCTTCTGGCACCATAGTCTACATGATTCACAGTTTGGCTGAGTGCTTTCCAATATAGATGTGAGAAGAATCTGAGGGAAACCAGCTAAAAGAAATAGCAAGATACTAGTGTGAAAATAAGTCATAATCCCCCAAGACAGAATGGAATATTCATATAATAAATGGAACAAACAGAAAATTCAGAATATTACCTTAAGAGTGCAACCAAATTATTCATCATCTAAAGTTTCTCTGGGTTTTACCTAACCACTCAAAACCAAGCCTCAAGCAGAGTCAAAAACATAAGTGGGTGGCAAAACTCTACACGAAGAATTATACTGACACACAGTAAAAAATAAGGTAAAGAACTCTCCTAGCCTGCACTCCCATCCTCAGACCTCTTGGGGTAAGTCTATAGCACAGCCCTCCCGCTTTGACTCCCCAAGCCACATTCACCCTTCCATCTCCCCCGCTGTTCTCTACTCCTAGTTTGGGCCCTGTGCCATTCCTAGTCTTAGGGCCCCAGACACTTGGGGAACCAATACTGCTTCCTGATCCTTTTCACCCAGAACAACTTAGTGCCTTTCTTGGGACCCAGGAGCACCACTTCTGGACCTGGCCCTGCCCTCACATCTCTCTGCTTCCCGGGACCTGCACCACTGGCTAACTCTCCTAGACTGCACTCCCATCCTCAGACCTCTTGGGGTAAGTCAATAGAGCAGCCCTGCGCGCTTTGACTCCCCAAGCCACATTCACCCTTCCATCTCCCGCGCTGTTCTCTACTCCTAGTTTGGGCCCTGCGCCATTCCTAGTCTTGGGTCCCCAGACACCCGGGGAACCAATACTGCTTCCTGATCTTTTTCACCCAGACCAACTTAGTGCCTTCCCTGGGCCCTAGGAGCACTACTTCTGGACCTGGCCGCACCATCACCTCCTTTTACTTGCCTGATCCTGCAACACCCGCTAGCCTCTTTCTGGGGCTCCGAGGCTTACCTTTCCGCTCCCTGATCCTTTGCATCCAGTACAACCCAGCTACTCAATCCACTCCCTGGGAAATCTTGGGGCTTCTTCCCACCCCATT
>NW_008360320.1:6382104-6383524 GCF_000622305.1 Nannospalax galili
AGAACTAAACTTGAAGGCCCGAGTATCACACAAGAGTCAGAAACTACAAAAGAAATTCACATGTCAAAATCACAGAAAAACAAAATAACATATCTCCACTAAATGCCAGTAATCCTGTAGAGGAGCACAATGAGAACCCCCTATAGACAATGCAGGAAATGAAACTCAAAAGAACAATGATGAATATGATAAAAGAATTCAGTGAATTTAAAGAGCACACAAACAAGGAAATCATAGAGCTGAAGGAAGATAGGGATAAACTTCTGAATGAATTCCAAAAAGAGCTAGAATTATTGAAGAATACTCAGGCTGAAATAAAGAATGAAGTGAAACACTCCATAAGCCAATTAGAAACGACAGGAGAAAGCCTCACCAATAGGATGAATGAAACGGAAAACAGAGTATCAAGGAAGATAAAGTGGATGAACTGGACCACTCAAGCAAAGATTATGAAAAATTTAAGAAATCACAAGAATGGAATATGCAGGAATTGAGTGATACCATAAAAAGACCAAACTTGCGAATCATAGGCATACAAGAAGGAGAAGAATCCCAAGACAATGGCATGGACCAGATCTTCAACAGAATTGAGGAAGAAAATTTCCCAAACTTAAAGAAATACATGCCCATACAAATACAAGAAGCATATAGAACACCAAACAGATAGGACCAGAACAGAAACTCTCAACGGCACATCGTAATAAAAACACTACACACACAAAACAAAAAGAAAATTCTGAAAGCTGAAAAAGAGAACAAGTCACATATAAAGGAAAACCCATTAGGATCACAGCTGACTTTTCAATGCAAACTATGAAAGCCAGAAGAGCCTGGACCACAGTATTCCCAGTGATAAATGACCACAGATGCCAACCCAGATTAATATATCCATCCAAAATGTTCATTATAGTTGAAGGGGAAAGAAAAATCTTCCATTACATAAATAGGCTGAAGGAATTCTTGTCCACAAAACCAGCCATACAGAGAGTTCTGGTAGCAATACAAAGAGCTGAAAAACGGAATGAATATACCCAAGGGGTTGCAGAAAGAACTCCAACAACAGTATAACAGTGTAAAAGTCGAGCTATAGCAAGAATATAAACAAAAAATGACAGGATTCCATACTCATCTTTCATTAATAACTTTAAACATTAACGAACTGAACTCCCCACTCAAAAGACACAGACTATATGAATGGATTAAGAAGCAAAACCCATGTTTTTGTTGTCTGCAAGAAACTCATCTCACTTTCAAGGACAGACACTACCTTAAGATGAAAGGACTGAAAAAATTATACCAAGCAAATGGTACTAAGAAAAAAACAGACATTGAAATTCTAATATTTGACAAAATAGACTTCAAACTAAAACTAATCAGAAGACATAAAGAGGGCTACTTCATTCTGCTCAAAGGAATAATC
>NW_008360320.1:6385624-6385889 GCF_000622305.1 Nannospalax galili
GTAACAGGCCTTAATAAGGGAGATATGGATAAAAATTGGGTTAGTCTAAGGGAGGGGGGAGGGAAGGGTATATGAGGAACCTAGGGGATAAGGAGAAAGAAGAAGCTCAACAGAGGTAGGATCATAGGAGCAAGGGTATTAGTAAGGAAGAAAGGGGGGGAAGTGGGGGCACCTTAAGCGGGAAAACCATTGTAGAGGGGTGAGATGATACAACAAAGAAACAATGCCTAGCTAGTCACGAAAACCAGAGGGAACCATATTATTC
>NW_008360320.1:6393136-6427802 GCF_000622305.1 Nannospalax galili
ATGAGAGCACACATATATATAACTAAAAGCTACTTGACAAACAGCAAAGCCAGACAGGTGATACCTTCAGTAGAGTTCTTGGCCAGGATGGATAAAGGCTTTTCCAGACAGTTCCAAGATACTACTGGAGAAATGAACAGCAGACCCCAATTCTATCCAAAGGAATATTGACAATAGATTGCCTGTAGATGAGGAACCGCTGATCCTCCTGGATCATGGACCTCTGACTGAGTAGATTTACCAGAATGGCAGATAGGGGAGAAAGGATGGGGGTGCTGACATCACAGTGGACAGTGGCAGCGATGGCAGAGTATGGAGGCTCTAGTGGGAGAGAAAGGCTGTCCATATGACGAGTTTGTATTCATGCTCAGATGCCGAGGAGCTCAGAAGGTGGGCGACTGTTACCAGTGATAGTCATGTATATAGAGATTAGAAATGTATGTGAAAACGTCTCAATGTCAATAGGCTTCGAATGAATTTTTCTGTATGAAACTATGCGTTTTGACAACGAAGTGGAGATCTTTTTTAAACGTTGGAACCTCATTTAATTTTATGTCTTATAGAGTTTATAAGGAGTTAAAGATTATATAAGCGTAATAATTCATCTGTAAACCTAAAAATGTACAGCCAATTTTGAAAGAGATGTACCCTAGCTCAGAAAAATGTTATTGAATAGGTTAATGCTGTCCTTCCTAGTACAATATTGTATAACTGTAATAATTCAACTGTAAACCTAAAAATGTACAGCCAATTTTGAAAGAGATGTAACCTAGCTCAGAAAAATGTTATTGAACAGGTTAATGCTGTTGTAATGAAACGCTTCTTGTAATTAAAAAAAAATATATTTTATTGAAAAAAAAACATCATAAACTAATAAAATGGTCATTACAACGCAAAATATATATATATATACATCTATATGAAATATAATCATTAAAATAAATTAAATTGTTTTCTTTGCAGAAAAATGAATTGAATTGCAGATTTTCATGTTAAGGGAAGTAAACAAGACTTAGAAACTTAAATATTACAGTTCTCTGATATGTAAAATCTTGCAGAGAAGAGGTCATAGGAAGTGAAGGTTAAATAGAAGAGGGATATGTTAGATGAACATAAGCAAATATGTGATATTCATCTACAAAAATGTCACAAGCAAAATTATTATTTCCATAATTAATATACATTGAAATACATTCTATTAATTGCATAGTATTATATATTGAATAATCTGAGAATTAAGAATTATGAATTTTTTTTAATTTTATTATTTTTATTTTATGTATATGCATGTACTGCCTGCATGTAGGTAAGCACACCTGTGTTCTGCAATGCCCACGGAAGTCATAAGAGGCTGTCTGATCTCCTGGGAGTGGAGTTACCGACAATTGCCATGTGAGTGCTGGGATTTGAACCCAGGTCTTCTGTAAGAACAACCAATGTTCTTAACTGCTGAGCCATCTCTCCCTCCCCAGAGCTATGAAATTTTAATAAAATATTTAATCTCAAGTTTGTAACATTTTATGTATCACAAACATATTATAAATTTTAAGATATATCTCATGCATTTTTAAATTAGATCCCTTTGTATTCTGTGGTAATAATCTGTATCTCCTTTTAGAATATTCTGAATTTAGTTTGAGATATTTCTTTCATTTTTTTTCTTTCAAATTAGTAGAAATGGGCTGAGAGATGGCTCAGGGGCTAGGAGCACCAGTTGCTCTTGCAGAGGACCTGGGTTTGAGTCCCAGCATACCCACATAGTGACTAATTCTGTAACTCCTGTTCCAGGGGAATCCAATGCCTTCTTCTGACTCCACAGGCATTGCATGATATGGTTGCACTTACGCACATGCAGGCAATACATTCTTACACACAATTTTTTTTAATTACTAGAAATAATCACAAATTTTAAAACCTTGTTCAAATTTCATTTCCTTCAGTAATTCTTATTCTAGTAAAATGAATAAAATATTCCCTATGTGCTGCTATATTAAATAACAGATCTTGTTCATAACATTTATTGAATTCTATATTTGTTTCTTTCCACCTTTAAAGTAAAAATTCAATGTTTCTGGGATGTAATTAGTGTACTGTCAGAATCAAGATCAGACTATTCCTTTCTAAGTCTTGATCCAATGCTGTCTCTAATTCATTGTAAAACTCCATTAACTATAGCAAGCACTATATTTATACTATTTACCATTTATATACTTACATATTTTCTCTTCCAGGGTCTCTTTGGATTTTTTACTGACCAAGGTGTTGTTTTTAATAATGTGCTGTGTGGAAAAACTTGAAATTCTTCAACTCCTTGGTGATGAATGATATCTTTATGATAACATTGAAAACTGAGGATGGAAAGATAGAACGAAGAGCTGAAGACAGGGACTTGAAGCAAAAAGCCAGAAAGATAAGGCACAAAATCACTCTACCTGATAAAGGAAACACATTGCCAGGAGGTACCATAAAGGCTGTTGGGCTAGAACCTATTTCCAAGTAATGACTGCTGGGGAAGGAAGAGACATTTTTCTTGAGAGATGCAAGACATGAGAGGCTACCCATGCTGCTGTAAACGGTATGAAACCCATGTATACACAGGGAGAACTAAATAGACTCAGTAACTTAGATATAATAAAGCACATGCAGTAGGATGGAAAAATCATGGCATGCGCATGGGCGGGGGGGGGATTTTCAGGAACGAAATAGGGGAGTGGATTTGATTAAACCATGCTAGACATGTATGACATCCTCAAATAATAAATATGCAGAAATTTTTGCTTTAAGTATCCATAAAATGATGAAAATAGTCATGAAAAGGGTTAAAAGAAAGTAATATAATTATGAAGCAAAATATTCTTTCTTCTACAAAATGCAGCATATAGTGGTAATATATCACCTTGGTAGTAATCTATTCACTAAATAGCTTATTTCATTACTGTGAAATAAAATTGATTTATTTTCACTTGTTAACTGTTTTTTAAAATTGAGAAAACAATGTTGACAATTCTACTCATGTTGTTGTTGTTTTATTTTTTTTAATTTTATTATGTGTATGCGTGTGTTGCCTGTATGTAGGTCAGTGCACCCGGGTTGTGCAATGCCCACGGAGGTCAAATGAGGCTGTCGGATCCCCTGGGACTCGAACCTAGGTCTTCTGCAAGAACAACCAGTGTTCTTACCACTGTTTTATAAGAATAAAATAGATACTTTGGTCTATAAGCATATTTTGTTCAATAGGAAAACAAATATTATTAATATAGATAGAGCAGACATTGTATTAAAAAGGAATAAGATACAAAAACTTCAGACATACACTTTGCTTTTAAGTGTGTACACAGGTGATGATAGTAGGAATTACAATGTCACAACAGCTGACTTTCCCATAATCAAAGGAAATGTTCATGAGCACAGTAGGGATTCCCTTCTACTAAATGTGAATAAAAGCACTGGTTTTATCATCATTTTGTTTTATCATGAAAAATGAGCCCAGTTTTGCTTGTTCACGTCTCCACTCTAGGTTGGTTAGAACGGAATGCCACTCAGAGGAAATAATGTATAACTCATCTTTTTTTAATATATTTTGTTGTAATGGTATTCAGAGCACAGAAATTAGTATGACTGAGATTCTATTCCTGGAAGCGCTGTTCCCAAAAGAGATTTTAAAGCAATTCAGTGAGTTTAGGGTATTCATTTGTCATGTTTATTCAAAATGAATCAAGTGATGGCATGCGTTTTTAAAAGTCTTTAGCCTATCACTAGGAATTATAATAATTTTTATTGCAAAGGTATAATTTAGTTTCGATCATTATTTAATGAAATAAGCTGATTTTGAATGCATATATTTCTCATGAGCAGATTTCATTTTTGGATGATAAAACATTCAACATACTTTACAAACTTCACTAGGTGTTTTCCAATAAAGTTAGCAGATATATAGTAAAGGAATAATCCACATCTTTAGTAACTATTGTTAAATTGTGAAATATAACTATTTCCTACAGCTTGTAGAATTTTAACTTCTCACAATACTTTTTGCTTTTTGATATCATTTTACCTTTAATATCAAATTCCCTGCTGGAACTGGAACCATGACTCGGGGGTTAAGAGCACTGACTACTCTTACAGAGGACTTGGGTTTGATTCCCAGCACCCACACGGTGGCTAAAAACCTTCCATAACTACAATTACGGGGAAATTTGATGTGCTGTGCTCTTCTGACCTCTGTGGGCATTGCATGCCATGGGTGCACTTACATGCAGGCAATACACTCATACACATAAAATAATAAATAAAATATTTTTAAAATTTTACTTGCCACTCTAGGTAAAACAAAAAGTGGATTATTAAAACAAACAACCGAATAAATAAATTGACTGCTTTGCATTTTTATAATTGTTAGTCAATTAAGATCTTCTTAGCAATACAATACTTTCTGGACAGAATATTTACTCTTGATAGCCTTAATGGCTCTTTTTGTAATAATATTTATAATTATTTTGTCTCATCATCTCATAAAATAATGTCAGACTTAATCTGTTAGTGTTTATGTAGTTGGCAATTTTTGTACACTACTATGAATACAGTTCTGTTGAAATAATTTTTACATTTTTTAATAAAGGGAACATTTTGCCACTTTACATTCAAGTGTTAGACCCTTAATTAGAACAGTGACCTCACAAAAATGTTCTGATATAGTAGTCTAGTTTTCAAAGTTAATTGTCCCCATAGCTATCACATTATCACATGTTATCATCAGTGATGGTAAAATACAAGATTGCCGACCGTGATGGCGCACACCTTTGATCCCAGCACTTGGGAGGCAGAGGCAGGTGGATCTCTGTGAGTTCAAGGCCAGCCTGGTCTACATAGTGAGTTCCAGGACAGTTGGGGCTACAAGGAGACCCTGTCTCAAAAAGACACACACACACACACACACACACACACACACACACACACACACGGTCATGCTTTTAAGTAAAATTGACATGAACTCATATCATCTCAGTTCTTCACTTTGAGCTATAATCCTTTGATTTGGACCTGGTTTTGCTTTCTCAAAGTCAAAATATTTCCGAATATATGAAAATTTCAGTTAAATATAAAAAATAAGTCTTTTATGATGGTCAATGACCCACCCAGGGCTCAGGGACCCCTGCAGAAGAGGCAGAGACTGTAAGAGCCAGGGGAGCAGGTGCATGACCATAAGGAAAACAGAATTTTCCAGGCTTCTGGGACCTTGCTCATATGAACCTACAGCAAACTCAAGCAGACAAATATCTGCATAGCACTGGGAAAACAGGATGGAGGCCATAACCTTGGCGAGGAACTATTGGCAACTGATTCCTGCTGGGGGAGAAAGAGTTGATCTTTAAGGGAGTGAACTAGAGAGGCTGAACAAGCTTCAGTGGATGAAGTCACACCAAGGGATATCTGGGTGCACAAACTTGACTCAGTAGGGCTTAATATATGTGACAAATGCATTAAGCCCTGTGGGCAGTGTTTGAGGGGGTACAGATGGGAAAGGGGAACTAAATATGATTAAGATGTATGAAATCTATAACAATTCAATTAAAAAATATTAAAAATAAATGGGGCTATGTGTAGATTTAAAATAATAAAAAATAAATAAACAATTTAAATAAATAAATAATAAATAAATAATAAATAAGATGATCAATGATACTGAATCATAATTTTTGGTTATTGGTCTCTGATTTTTCTGTAACTGTTTCTCTTCCCAATGAGGCCAAATTAAATAAATCTCTTTTCTCTTCTTTTCCAAAAAAAAGTAGGCTCAGTGAAATTTAAATGGTTATAAAAGTTGAAAGTTACAATAATCTGGCTCTAATAGTTACATTGATTAGCAATCTAAACATACAACATCACATGGCTCTACAAGCTCATGCAACTTACCACACAACTTTGACAACACACTATCAACAGTTTTCCAAGTATCTATCACGTCTGTGATCAACTCACTACTAAAGTTTCTAAATATTTGCTCTAAGGCGCACACTTACTTCTTTGGAAACTGGCAGCAGACTGTGGCCTGGCACTGATAGGTTGACTGCTGGTCTCAGGCATGGCAGATAGAGGGAGTTTCAAACACTCACATAAATCCTTCAGCATGGCAGCCCCTTATTGAATCTTATGCCTTTCTTTCTGGCTAAGAGAGCCCCAGGCCTTTCATCCAGTACTCAGCTGAATGTCAGACCATTCCAGATCATGGCTGCCTTATGTGCATTCCATCTTTTTAGCAGATGTGGCTCATGTACATGAATAAATACACACACATATAAAAATTCTATTGAGTTCACATAGTACTTTTATTTTTAAATTTCATTTTTATTTTAAGTATTTTAAATGTTTTATATGTATGAATGTTCTGTCTGCATGTATATAAGATCAAGAGAACAAATGACACCAAATGCTGGTGAGGACATGGGGAAAGCGGAATGCTTTTTTACTGCTGGTGGGATTGAAAACTGGTGCAAACATTATGGAAACAGTATGGAGAACTAAAATAATAACTAAAAATGGATCTGCCATATTTTCCAGATATACTACTCCTTGGTATATACAAAAAGACTCATCCTACTGCAGAGATCCTTTGGCATCCAAGTTTCTTGCTGCTCTTTTCAGAATAGCTCAGAAATGAAAACAACCTAAATGTCCCTCAACTGATGAATGGATAATGAAAATGTGGTACATTTATAAAATAGAGTTCTACTTAGCAGTAAAGAAAGATGAAGTCATGAAGTTTGCAGGTAAAAGGATGGAACTAGAGACTGCTATAGTAAGTAACACAGACATCTGTGAATCTTAGCATCAAATCCTTATATGTGAGTTTATGTCCTGATGTAACTGCAAGAGCCAGGAGAATGGAAAGAAACCATGGAGACTATGGGAAAGAAGGAGCTGGAGAAAGAGGATAGTAGGAGACAGGTGTTACCAAGGGTGAAATGGGCAAAATGATGGTATTTAACTTACAAGGGAGAAAGGAGGTTTCTACAAGGAACCATGGGGTAAAGGGGTAGAAGGAGCTCAAGAGACGGGTATAATAGGAGACAGGCATTATTAAAAAGGGAAATGAGAAAAATGTGGATACTTTTAAGGGAGGTGGCAGGGTTAGACAGGGAGAGAGAGAGGACAGAGAAATAATACTTAGGTGATTTGAAAAACCAGAGGGAGGTGCATTATTTCAAAAGTCTACTGAAAAAACACACATATAATAACTGTACATGAGTTCATGTGTATAGCTGAAGGCTATATAGCAACAAACACAGTGCCAGACAGGAGAAACCACCCTTCTGGTTGTTGGTCAGGGTGGGCCAAGCGACACCGATAATAACACAAGTTATTGCCACAGCCCTTGATTACATCCCAGAACTCAAGTTAAGACCCTACTGCTGAAAACAAGGCATACTTTGGACACAAAGCTTGGAACAGTGGAGCTGGAACAGACCTGAAAGCCTCCTCCCTGAAGACTAGCTCTCATAGTTTCAGACAATCACATTCATGCTGCTAATGGAGAAAATGAATCAGTGGTCCAACCACAGCTTTAAAGGTTAATATTTTTCTTGATCACATTTAAATTGTAATCCTTTATATAAAGTCAACTTATTGCCTTTTACAACAGTTTCTTCATTTATTTTCCTTTATTGGATTAGCATGTTTATTACTATAGACTTAATTTTTTTCTACTTAGATCTTTAGGTATACAGAAATATATTAATGTTGATTTGTTTGCTTGTTAAAAATATTTTCAGGTTCATATTAGAGTTTTAAAATCTACTTCATTTATTTTCTTTGCTATATATCAGCATTGATCAATTCAGTTGATTCTCAGATTAGCAGTCCATAATGAAAGTAAATGAACATAGAAGAACGTAAATCAGTGGATTGTACCTTCATTGAGAAAGAGTGCCCAAACAAACCATGGAGTGATTGGCACCTAATACTCTGAGTTAAATAGTCAGTTTTTATCCTCCTCATGTTCCTTACTTCTACCAACCTATAAATAAGAAACATTTCTTACACAAAATCAGTCAATGGACACTATGTAGGATTACTGTCTCTTTTTCCACCGGGGAATAGGCATAAACTAGTTTTCTGTCTTCTTACTGTTTGGAGTTTGACCATGCAATAGTGAATTGTACTTTACTCAAATATAGTTCATGTGACATGCAATTCTTTTTTCAGTAAATAACATTTCATTACATGAATTTATATGGACTTCTAATGGATTATCTAATATTTGGCATCTTAAAGCCTTATATAACATATTTTAATGGGTATTGGGATTATCATATATATTTCTTTTTCTTTTATGACCCATCCCTATTCAAGTCCCTATCATTAATAAAGTATGAAATTACAGAGGAATTATTCCATTAGTGGATACATAATATTGAATAAAACCAAGAATCTGTGTGGCAGAATTTACGGAAATCAAATCTTCTTTGATAAGGAGTTAATTTGTACATTTCTATGATAATAGATGATTTATAAAAGAAATTCAATTTTATGACAGATGTCAAGGAAGATATTAAGTAGTCTGAAATTTTAATTGCCTTTGTGCTTTAACTGTTTGCTTTGTTGATGGTAACAGAATGGAAGTGGCCTGCAGACAGAGCATGAGATGGCAGACTTGACTTTTAAGCACAGGTTTCAGGCCTAGAATACAAAATCCAGAAACCAACAGATGTTCATAATTCAAGGTGAAAAGTAAAGATTTTCATTTGTTGCCCAAATAATGACATATTTTCAGTAAATGGATAGGTGCTAAGGATATTCCCAAGACATATGGTCAGTCTCTGTAGATCCCCAGATTATCTTAACTTCTTCATCCATAAGCATTGCTGTTTTGGAAAATGGATTTGTTCTTTCTGAAATATATAGTAAATCTCCACATTATGTGATCTCTGAAAACACAATTCTATAGAATTGGTGTTACATTTTAGAAAGCTTAACACAATTTCTACGATGATCTTGTATACTGGGTGAAAGTACATTCTACTGGCAACTTTCAGTTCTTCCATTATGGGCCCATATGCAGTGTGGTGACATCTTGTGATACTTGCTATCTTCAACTTCATTTTTAAAGAAACTATTCTTTGTGAAATTCATATCTATATAATGATATATGATCATATTCAATCCAATTTCCTCCTTCAGATCTCCAGAAATCCCACACATATTTTTAAAAATAATCTACTATGTCCAATTATGTTGTCTCTATGTGCATGGATATCCACTGGAGCATGGACATCTTATCACTGGTCACACGCCAAAGAAGCATGATTTCCTTTCCTCCTGCAGCTACCAACCACAAACAGTTCTTCACTTACTGATGGACCTTCTTACCCTCCTCTCCACCAATGTTGGGATTTCATCTGGCTCGATTTTGTGCAAATTCTGTGCCATCAGTGACAGCTGTTATGCATCTATGAGTGCAATAGCCATATCATGACTAGAAGCCAGCATTTCACAGCACTCTTCTGTTATCTAGCTCTTGTTGTTTCTGGATCCTCTTCCATGATGTTTTCTGAGCCTTGGCAGGAAGATTGATAAAGATGTCCCATTTAAAGCTGAAGAGATACCATCAATTATTTTCAGCACTTTGACTAGTTAAAAGTCTCTGCATTTATTGTTGCCTTCTGTATAGCGAAGCTTCTTTGACCGATGCTGAGAGAAACCTAGTCTATTTACAGTTCAAAGATAGTTTGAGAAAATGCAAGACACCTAGCACTATGAAAAATATTCAGCAAGGAGGAATTTTCTTGATGGGTTTGAGATTGAATTTCTATATCTTTCAACCAAAATATGTGGTGTCTTCAGCAATAAGGTCTTACCAGGTATCTATGCTGGGTAACCAGGAGCAATGGAAATAGACAGTTTTATTTTAGAGACCCCTGTTTTCATTTAATAACCAGTCCCTTCTGGAAGTAAAAATGTCCATTCATACAAGGCACCACTTTTGAAATATTTTTAAATTAGATTTTGAAATTTGCTTATTAATGAATTTCTATATGGATTTTCATGCATATTTAGCATTTTTAAATCCAAAACCAGCCCTCTTCTTTCCCAGATTCCTCTAAACATCATTCCCATGTAAATCTTTAGTGCACAACAATTTCTCCTTCTTTAGCACCACAGGTGTTTTCCTATCCCCTACAATTATATTCCTTTAATTTGTTGCAAGGTAGTAGGTATCCTTGTGGCTTTTTCATGTTCACTTCTTAAGGTTACCCTTCTGCCCCAGTCCCTGATTTCCAGCAGCTGTTTAAACTATTCCACCTCTCTACCTTCATTTTGGCTATAATGTATTTTGCTCCCTTCTTTAATACATGCCCCCACCAGTGGCCCCGTTCTGTTCTGGGTTTCCGCTTTTGGTCAAGTAAAACAATACAAGAGATTTGAAGCTAAGATTTGAGAGAGAACATGTGTCATTACTCTTTCTATACGCAAGCTACCTAAGCATATTTTTTCCTAGTTCCATTCATTTTTCTGACTTTTTTTCCATATGTTCCATGCAGCTGAGTAGTATTCCATTGTACATACGTATGGCTATTTCTTATCAGTTAATCTGTTAATGGACATCTAAGTTGACTCCATTTCCTATCTATTATGAATAGAATGAACATGGATGTGCAATTTTCTCTGGAGGAGGATGTAAAGTTCTTTGGGTATATGCCCAGAAGCCTTATAGTTGTGTCATTTGGTTTCTCCATTTCTAGCTTTTTTAGTTACCAACAGTGATTTACAAGTTGGTTGCTCTAGTTTCCACTCTCATCAACAGCATATAAGTGTTCCTCTGTTGCCACATCCATGCCAGCATTTGCTCTTTCTGATGATTGCCTTCCATTATTACTATTATTGGCTTCCATTATTGTTATTATTATTATTATTGGTAGTTATGCATTTCACATGATATATCTTAATCAAATTTAGATCCATTCTTCCTGCCACCCCCCACCTCCACCTACAGATTTCATGCATTCTGTCATATATATTAAGGTTAATCCAGTCAAGCATTTGTACCTAGATGTCCCTCAGTGCAGGCTTATCCACTGGAGTCTAGTCAGACTATCTAGAGTCACTCCCTTAAAGAAGATCAACTCTCCCTCAGCCCATAAGCACTTGCCAGTAATTCCTTGGGTAAAGTGGGGGCCTGCTTCCCCAGTTCTATGCTGCATTTTTGTCTGATTGAGTTATCATGGGTCTTGTGTATGCTGTCACCACTGTGGCAAGTTCATATGAGCAAGTTCCAGAGGCCTGAAACCTGTTTCCTTATGTTCAAGCACAAATACTGGTTCTTACAATCTTTTTATCCCCTCTTCCACAATGGTCCCTGAGCTATGAATAGGTGAAAATAAAACTATTCCAATGGTTGGGGGTTACAGCTCAGCTTGTGTTTTCCTCCTCAGGATTACCTGTAAGGCCACAATTATCTAAAAAATGCTTCAATAAACAAAACAAAACTAAACTAAACTAAACAAATAAGTGAATAAAATAACAGAAGTGTTAAGTCTTTGGAGGTATGACTTAATAGCTCCTTGCCTTTCATCTTTCCTTTTAGACTTGATAATTTTTATCTGTTTATTCACCTGAGACAAACTGTTTCCAAGGTTAGTAACTTAAATGTTATTTATTTTTTCCCATGACCATCTGTAGGATTACTGTATCTGGGTCTTATGGCAGTTTTATTTTTAGTTTTTAGGTATATTCTGATTTCTAGATTTGCTAGACCAATTTACAGTTCCCTCTAGCAGATAATATGGGTCCTTTTATCACCCAGGGTCATGGATAATTTCTTTTTATTAAAGTGGAGAATAGAAAAGCTACTTTCTACTTGCAAAAACAGGTTACCAGATCTTCCTCTACACAGGAAAAGAGACAAATGATTCCATATATTGATGAACAGCACTACCACATTGCAAAGAGGTAAAAAGGTGATATCAGTTAGGAATGGTTTTTAAGGGACATATACATATATACATTTGTTTTTATTACTTTAAAATTATTCTATGAGTTTTGAAAATTAAACATCACTCAGCATATTAACAGTACAGAAATTCAAATACCTGCATGTCTGGACCAGCTGGTGTCACTTCTCTTATTCATTTAGAATTAAAGTTGAATTTATTGTATGTAAAATATGTACAAAGTGATTACTTCATTTGGGAAACTTCAGGATGTACATTATCCATAACTGAGTATAGGCTTCCATCATGATACATAAATATGTTTTTAGCTCTTTATACTAAAATTAATTTAATCTGCATAACAAGAGGTTGTTCTCAATAAATTCCATTTACAAATCTGAATATGCAATGAAGAAAATGTAGTCACAAAGATTTAAAGGAGATTGAAAAATAATGGAGCAATGAAAAACATCTTTCAATTCTGTGACACTCAGATGGAGCTTGTTGAGCTGGATCTGTCAATAGGAAACTTTCTGTCAAAGAAGTGGACATCTGACTAAGGCTTTATTACTGATTTTCAATTTTGTCCTCATGTATTTAAATTTTATTTAGATTATAGTGATGTTGAAATTTGAGTTTAAATTCCCAGCAAAATATTGTTGTGGCTCCTAACAAACATGTTAGAAAATGATCATATTCTGGGTAGACAATGGCTGTTAGAAGCCTAATTTCCATTTTGTGGTTTATGGCTTCTTTTTAATATGTGAATAGCACAATTATGCTTCAGAAGATGATAAATCTCCTCTTGGTAAATAAGCTATGCCCAGAATGTTGATGATTTAAGTACAGTAGCATCATAGCTTTAAAAGGGTCTTCATTTCAAAATGTATCCATATAGCTATATTAAAATGTTTAGTTCAAAGCTAAGTAAAACTCTTTCTCTTTTCCAGAAAGAAATGGATGAAAGTTAAGATTAGTTTCCCAGTTGTTTAGAGATAATGCCATGAAATCTGAACTCATTTCTTTCACTCTCTGAAATTCTAGCTTAAATCATCTAAACAAGTTATTTTTGAGCAATAAGAAGAACCCTAAAATACCTTACTACAGTATAACTACATTCCCACACAGTCCTGGCAGTGGTTCATACTCACCATCATACTTAATCTCACTGCTGCTAGATTTACAGCTTGATGCATCTATCTGAGGTGAAACTACAGTAAGTAGATTTGCTTTCAGATATTGGTTGTCAAGTCACGTTATCTAGTTTATAGTACTCTGAATTATATTTAGTGCTTTCCCAGTCTTTGCTAACACAACATCTCATAAAAATCAGATAACATGACAGTTGAATTTAAGAGATCTCTTATTATATTTGAAATTCAACTGATGTTCCAATTTAATGGCAATAGATGATCAGCAATGAAATGACATCCTCGTATCAAAGATATTTTTATGCCAATGTATTTTTAATTCTCTCGTGTCTTTTATTATTTTGACAGGTTTTCAGAAACAGCTTCATAAGTCCTTATTTGGGGTATGACTTTTATGAAGGAAGAGACATATCTTAAAAGTAAAAACATGGAATTATAAAATATGAAAAATGTTAATGAAAATCCTAGAGTGTTTGAAGTTTATATTGTTTGGAAACTTTCTGGTTAAAAATGATTCAAATTTAAGAGAAAACTACTTATAGCTAGTATCTGGTAATGTCTTCTTTAATAGTATTCAACCAAAGTAATAGAAAGGGTGTGTTTGCAGCATTCTTACCTCTTCATGTAATGCTAGTGGAAAAGGAACTAATTGTGTGATAGTGAAATATCTTGAGATGGGTCAAAAACATGTAAGCACAGAATAATAACTTTAAGCAAAAAAATACTTAGAAGAAAGTTAAAAATCAGGATGAATAAATCTAAATCTGTATATATATATGTATATATATTGTGTGCATATGTGTGTGTGTGTGTGTTTAACAATATACTTTTCTTCAAAAAATAGCCATACTAAAGACTATAGGACCTATCAGGTAAGTGAATTAGGTTAGGCCACATTTTACTAAATAGATCATCATTTTATGTGAAGAGAAACAAATATTGATAGGTTTTGCCTAGTGCCATTTTGTGCAACAAAATGTAATAAGCATAGTGCGTTCATGTTTATTATATCATAAATCTTGCAAATATTTAGACTAGTTGTTTAGTCTTTACTCAATGAAAGGTGTGAAAAATTCTGAAATGAATGGACCCATCAGTCTTCACAGGGGTAAGTAGCAAAATCTTTGCAAAGTTGTTTGGCAGTGATTCTTTGATCTGCAAACCCAGCGGTAGGTAATAAATTGTTCATCTCTCAGTAGACCTGCCCTGAACTCTTGATGAACCAAAGCTCCATGAGTTTTCCTGTGTTTGCTTTTTGTTGTTGTTGTTTGCTGTATATTTTCATCATTATGTAACACCTGTTTATGTGTCTTATTTTAAAATAAATATTTTTAATAAGTTCATGAGAATTTCTTCCAGTATATTTTGATCATATTCATCTTCAACCCCTCCCACTAATACTCGCAGATCCATTCCCACCTCCCTACTCACCCAACCTCTCAAGGGATTAAAGTCCTGAGCCACCACATCCAGCAAAACTTTTCTTAAAGAGCAAAGGTTTTCTGAAGTTTTTGATTTTTCAGATCATATTTTATTCAACCATTTTAGAAATAAATTTCCTCATCTACTCTGACTACAAGATTTTGAATCAGCCTAATGTTTTATTATTAGGTTTTTGTTGTTTGAGTTATAGTACTCTATTAACATATTGTAATATAAATTTTAGCGTCCTGAAAAAAAGCTGCTAATATTTTTATTAAAGGTGAGAGGAAAATTGTGGAAGCTGTCAATAGTCAGAAAAGCATTTGCTATCATAAATGATTTCTATGATAATTGCAAAAATGTGGACCTTAAAATATTATGTAAATTATATTAAGTGACAAAGTCACACAGGTTTTGAGAAATTATACCGCAGTTGCTCATTAACAGGTCAACATTAATGTAAATCTCTTTGAAGATTTATTTTCTCTTTTTTTGTGTGGAGAAAAAACTTTATTGATGTATTGATGGTTTAACTATGACTAACCAATCCCATTCTTATTTGAAGGATCATTCCCTTGATCCAGTCAATAAATACTGCATGTGTGAAAAAGGAATTTGGATTGATGGGCAAGAATCATAATCACCATGTACAGATTTATGGGTTGAGGGGATAATGTGATTATGCAAAGAAAATGAAATGATGCTTATGGGCCCTTGATGAACAACAAAGAGTGTTTGTATTAAGTATGTCACAGATGTCAGAGGAACCTGGACCAATGTTTCGTCAAACTCTCATTGTCTTACAAGCTCATGAGAGTCAGAATCATGGAACTTTTTGTACATTGTACCTTCCAGAGGGAGATTTTTCTGTTCTCAGTGAACAAATAATTATTGCAAAAGCAGCAGAATTCCCATCAGACATTCTTCAGGTTCGTATTCCTACCCAGTTTTACTCTCTTACCATATGATATTATGTAGGTTCATAATGTTCTATAAATCATTGTCCAGAGATTCAAGTGCCCAAACTGTCTCATCTGGCAATTTTTAAACTGATACTCATCAAAAGTAAATTGAGTTGAATATCTTGTCAGCATCGATGACACCAAATAAATTATCCAAAAATTAACAGACAAGGCTTTATTTAATTCAGATTTTCTCAGTAATGTGAGATTTAATCGTCATATAAGAGAAGATTGAAATTAAGCATATGACAATAAAAGTGAATCAATTAGAACAAAGTAAAATGATCTCTGCAACCTGAAGTTAAGCTTTTCAGCTCTTTCAGAGGGATCTTTTGCTCTTCATCTAAAAGAAGACCTGGTATAACAAGCGCTTTGGAGATCTAAAAACTGAACTCTATTTTATATCCACAGGAACCACAACTGCAATTAGCCTGGCAGCAACTTCAAAAATGTCAGAATGTAGTCGCTGCACAATCTGACATGAAGCAATGAGTTATCTCTTCAAAGGGCATTGGACTTCATCAAATCTGCTGACACCACCTAGTTTTACCTGAATTGGTAGCAAAAACTGTGTTATTTATAAACAAGCCAAACTTGTCCTTGTTTTTGAAAACTAGGGATAATTGGTTCATGAGTTGAACTTTATCTTTTCTCTTTGCTATATTCACTTTTTAATATTTTACTATTTACTATATTGTTATAATTATTATTAGATGGGTATGTGTGTGGGGGGGTGAACACATGTCATGACACGTGTAGAGGTCAGAGAAAAAAATTCAGGGATTTTTTCCTTCCAGGGTTGTTGAGGTCTTGATTCTCAGTGCTGTGTACTTCAGACTACCTGGCCTATCTCTGTCTCCCATCTTGAGGTAGGAGTTCTGTTATTACAGAAAAGCACAATGGTATCTGACTCTGTTATGTGGGTTCTGGGTTTCAAATTCAGCTTTTAATGCCCAGTAAACCTTTTTATCCACCAATTCATCTTGCTGGCTCTGTATTTATTTTTGATATTATACTTGCAAATTATAAAGCCAATAGACACAGGCCAAGTTTGCATGTGTTTCTTGTATGGATTCATGTATTTTGGATTTCTTTTAAACATTAGATTATTTTAAGAAACTACTGTGATAGTATGTATTGCCTTTCATTAATTCAATTAAATAATTTTTCTACAAAGAAGTTCTATGAGTGACTTTGAATGGAATTTCAGCATTAGAGTCTTAAGCATGTTTGAGACCATAGACACAATTCTTAATGCTTCAAACTAAAATGTCCTTATGATTCGCCTGCACAAATGTATGCTTTCTGACTCTCAAATGACTCAGCTTCTTGCAAGCATCACTGAGTAGTTTCTAATTTCCAACTAATCATGCTGAGAACTCCAAGTCACAGTGACATGAACCTGATTTTTCTTAGTATCTGACAGTATCCAACTTTATTTCCCAGTTCTATCTATCAACTTAGTATTGATTTCATTTTTTATCTTTGCGTAGGAAGATCAGAGGACAACCTTGGGTGTTGGTCCTTGCCTTCCACCTTGTTTGAAACAGCATCTCTACTGAGCTGCTACTGCATTTATCAAGCTAGTGGGCCATAAGCGTCTGAGGTTTCTCATGTCTTTCCTTCAATGTCTATGTAGGAGCATTGAAATCACAGATGAATGCTCCTGTGTGCAGTTTCTATGTGGGTTCTGGGGATCTGAACTCAGGGTCTCAAGTGTATATGGTCAGTGTTTTACCTTTTGAGCTATCCCCCCAGCCTGATTTTTTCTACAGTGTTACTCGGGTATAATTTTCATGTAGTGATGCACTCACCACCATGTTGCATGACTCTAACAAATAAGCATGAAGTATCATCACAATATAAACATTCTCATCCTGTTAGTGTTGTGCCGTGCTCTAAAGCTTCTTTGTCCCTGCCCTGTTTCCACAGCTACCACTAGGCAAACCTTGGAATTGCCACCTGAGACTAAAAGATTTATTTACATTTTGAAAACATCTAGAAGTGGAATCATATCATATGGACACTTCCTGTCTTCTGCTTTTGTCAGTGTAACGGTTTTGAGATTACTTATTCTGTTGCATGATACTTTTTTCGGTCTCATTTTTCTTACTGATGATATATTATTCATCGCATAGATAATGTTATTATGTTAATCCATCCTCACTGGTGAGTTATATTTAAAATGTTTGAATTAGTGCCTGTAAGAGAGTCTCTTGGATAAATATTGAGGGACAGTTTTTTTTGTGGGGGAATCGACTTATGTTTTAAGAAACCTCAGAGATATTCTCCAAAGGAATCCTATCATTTTACATCCCCAACATTAATGTTATGAAAGTACTCTTGCTCCCTTACTTCATCGATGGTCAGTTTTTTTTTTTTAAGTTCAGTCATTTTAGAGATTGCATGACTATATATTGTAATGGTGTTAAATTAGATTTAATATATCTTTTCATATACTTTTCGCCATTTAAATATATTTAGTGACTTGATGTTCACATGTCTTCCCTCTTTATTAATTGGGTTGTTTTCAGTCATTATTATATTCCAGTTGCAAATAAAACTCATTTTTTTTTAAATTTAAGACCTTTATTAACAGGTACCTGCAGTTTGTTGGCAAAAAAACAACTTGTAAACTTTTATTACAAATTAAAAATGAGGTTCTTAAAAATCCCAACTTGACCAGATAAGAAACAATTTAAAAATCTTTAAAGGTATATTGAGAAAAACCAGACTTTTTTTTTTTAAGTGCCTGTCATTACCAAGAAGAGACATCTTTAGGTAAAAATAATAAAATCTTCATGTTGCATAAACAATGCAGATAGTTCTAGTTTATCTGGGAAACTGGAAAAAAGCAAGCACTTAAGGTCTTCAGTGCCAATCTTTTGTTAGTTTCTTATTGCTGGAATTTCATAGTCATTTCCTCTCTTTGGATGACTAAACCAGATGATGGTAAAGATGGTAAGCCGCGTCTCACACATAGCTTCTGATATCTTAGAAGTCTCTTTGTCACTGTACCTGTCACCATGGGCTACCAATTTCCAGCCCTCATGGCAAATCAGAAGAAGGAGCTCTCAGAAATTTTCCAGTGCATTTTCACCAAAGGAAAGGGCATCCTGGCTGTAGATGAATCTGTAGGCACCATGGGAAACCTCCTGCAAAGGATCAAAGTGGAAAACACTGGAGAACTGCAGGCAGTTCCCAGAAATTCTCTTCATTGTAGAAAATTCCATCAGCCAGAGCAATGGAGGAGTGATCCTTTTCCATGAGACACTGTACCAGAAGGACATCCAAGGAAAGCTGTTCAGAGACATGCTCAAAGAAAAGGAAATCCTGGTGGGCATCATGTTAGACCAAGGCAGGAACAAAGAAACCACCATTCAAGGACTTGATGGCCTTTCAGAACGCTGTGCTCAGTACAAGAAAGAGGGTGTTGACTTTGGGAAGTCACATGCTGTGTTGAGGATATAGCACCAGTGTCCCTCCAGCCTTGCTATCCAAGAAAATGCCAATGCTTTTGCTCAGAATGTCAACATCTGTCAGCAGAACGGGCTGATAACCCATTGTTGAACCAGAGGTACTTCCTGATGGTGTCCATGACCTGGAGAACTGCCAGTATGTTTCTGAGAAGGTCCCCTTTTTCTTCAGGTCCTGGTTGCTGTCTACAAGGCCCTCAATGATCATCATGCTTACTTAGAGGGCATTCTGCTAAATAATGACTGCTGGACATGCCTGTACCTAGAAACATACACCAGAGCAAGTGGCTATGGCCAGTGTTACAGCGCTCCACCACACTGTTCCTGCAGCTGTTCCAGGCATCTGTTTCTTGTATGGAGGCATGATTGAAGAGAATGCTTCTCTCAACCTCCATGCTATCAGTCGTTGCCTTCTGCCAAAGCCCTAGAAACCAAACTTCTCATATAAATGAGCCCTGCAGGCCAGTGCACTGGCTACCCTGGGGCAGCAAGGCTGCCAACGAGAAGGCAACCCAGAAGGCTTTTATGAAGCAGGCCCTGTCCATGAAGGTTTCTACAGGTAGTGTCTACTATGTATTTAAAAATGTGATGTGAGAGCTCAGCAAGTAGATTGGGATTAGAAAGAGTTTTGAATTCTCCACCCGAGTGGGACAGTTGATGGCGGAAGATTGGAAGACAGTCTCAATGGAGGAATTTTGGAAGGAAGAAAATAAGAGCACCGAGGTCTGAGCTGTGGGTACCTTTCATTTGGGAAGATGAACAAAAAAGCTACCAAGAAAATTATATAACAGGATGAACCAAAGATCCTAGAAGAAATGGAAAAGAGTCTCAAGGGCTCCATATAACACACTACAGAGAAATCTACTGATGAGCATGCCAGTGACTTTTAACAATACAGTTTCAACAAGGAGAGTAGAGCAAAGGTGTTCATTTAAGAATTTTGCTAGGTTTCAACATTCAGCAAACTAACTGGACTCAGTGTGTTCCTAACAACAACAAGCAAGGAATGAACACCAAGCAGGGAAGGGAAGTGTTGGTGGGCCCTGAGGGAAATGGGAGAAAGGAGTTGGGGCTCATTCGGGGGAATTGGGGGTACATATAATCAAGATACATTATAAATATGTATGAAATTATCAAAGAACAAATAAAAGATATTCTATGTATATAGAAAAACTATAGCAGGCTGACATTTACTCAGCCCCACCTTGCTCAGCCTCCAGAGTGGATGAACTGTCAGCTGGTGGATACGCTGCTTCTGTCTCTTTGCCATCTTGTGGTTTAGGGTTCTCTGGGTGTCTGTTTCTGTAGTTGCAGTAGTGACAATACTGGGGTTGAGGTAGCTGCTGAACCTAGGTCTCATCTCCTTGATTTTCCTTATCTTCTTCCTTGCCATCCTCTCTAGGCTGTCTTTGGCAAGGAAGGCCAAATTTTTAAAACAAGTAGATTTCCATGAATATGATTTTCATAAAGAGAAATATGTATATATGAGTTATATTAAAATATTTTTTCTTAGTTTCAAATAGACATCAAAATTGGCATAAAATTTTTATTTGATATATGTTTATTCAGTTTGTACATAACAGTATCTATCAGTCATCTCCATCTTCATTCAACTCACATGTCTGTTCCACCTTGTCTTGTTTCTTCTCCCACTCATTTTCTACCCACAGATGGCCTTGGTCGTGTATATGCAATAAACATATACAAAATTCCAATAAGGAACTCTCCTATAGCTACATGAGAGAAGCTTCTACTTGTGGCAGATAATGATTGACACAGAGATCCACAGCTAGTCAACGTGCAGAGTAAGAAACTGAAGAGTGCTTAGCACTAAATACGACACCTGTATCAAATCTTTAACTTCCCAGGCTCAGGGATCACTGCAGAAGGAAAGACTGTAAGAGCCAGAAGTAGTGAATGATTACAAGGAAATGTATTTTTCAGTCAGCAGGGCAGCTAGTCATATGTATTCACAACAATTGTGACAACATGCACAAGACCTATGTAAACCTAAGCCAGACAAATCTCCAGCATGGAGTTAGGGAGGTGGGTATAAAGCCCCAGTCCTACCTGAGGAATTACTGGCAACTGATAGCTGCTGGGAAGTGGATAGCCAGTTTTCTTTAAAGGTGTGATGCTGGTAATTGACCAGGATCCAGAGGATAGACCCACACCAAAAAGTATTTCAGGAAACAAATTAGATTTGATAGGCCTTAAAAATAATACTAAAGATAAAGGGGATTACATAGCACAGGAAGATAGGGTTGGGGCTCTGAATATGTTCAAAATACATTGTATGACATTTTAAAATATCCAATAAAATATTTTAAACATAAATATGAATATATATTATTTTATTCTGAAAATGAGACTAATTAAACAAATGGAAAAATTTTGAGGAATGTTTTGAAGCATATTGTAAAAAGCACACAAATGAAATAAGTTTAAAAAATAATTTTATAAGGGCTAGACAGATGGCTCAGTGGCTAAGAGCATTGGCTGCTCTTACAGAGGACCTGGGTTTCGATTCCCAACACCTACATGCTGGCTAAAAACCATTCCTAATTCCAGGTCCAGAGGATCCAATGCCTTCTTCTGGCCATGGGTATTGCACAACACAGGTGCACTTACATACATGCAGGCAATACACTCAAAACACACAAAAGTAAAATATTTAAAAAGTGATTTTTTAAAAGATTAATTGTATAAAATATATATATATATTTCCAACATGCGGTCAACAATGGAGGAATAATGAAAAATCCTAATAAGTTATTGGGCTTGCTAACAGAGCTTAGGATGGGGGTTTATTTAAAGAAGAGTGGCTGCACTTATGGATGCACTAGAAAGTCTACACTCAAATATAGATCCTGTAACTTCCCAACAGCTGCACGAAATGGCCAGAGAGTTGCCTCTTGGCATTCTTGGCTTATATATTCCTAGCCCCTCCCCCATATGCAGCTAAGGTCAATGGATTGGGTGGAAGGAGTAATTGCCTCCCCTATCATCTCCTTGACAAGCGTGGGAAGGAGGTGTGGAAGGAGGTGTGACTCTAGCTTCCCAGCATAGTGGTCAGAGGACACTTCCAGGTAACACTCCACTACTTCCTCTGGCTCTTACATTCTGCCAACTTCTTCCACAAAAGTCCCTGAGTCTTGGAGGTGATAAATGTGGAATGATCTTCCTCCCATTGTGGAAAAGCACTGAACTTTTGGGTCTCTGAATCATATGTTTCCCTTGGACTGTTGGCCCATTTCAGTGGGATTCATCTACTATAAAAACACAAATAGCAAGATGTAAGAACATCTGAATGGTGGTTGCTTATAATAACCTAACCTATGGAGTAAACACAAATGCCTGGACTGTATTATAGCAGGTGCATTACATCCATCTAACAAAACAATTGCAGTGGCTACCTCACTGGGGCCTATATCCTCCCCTGCCACAGGGATTGGCCTAGTCTATAGTACCAGATGTGTCTTTCACCTGTAGGAGCGGACATTATATGCAGTCGAAAATTTGGTGGTTGAACATACACTAGTCATGCCACTATCGCACCAGGTGGAACATCTTGTTTAGCATGTTGATATTGCAGCATGTGGGCTCTGTCATTGAGAAGACTGATAGGGGATAGTGCTCCTCCAACCATCTTCATACCACCTTTTGGCGCCATGAAAGCCACCCATCCAGTGGCAGGGAGGTTCCAGCTTAGTCCAAGCTTGATTTGTCCCTCATTTGCATTCACATAATGTGGTTTACGTCCACTTCTGGTGTATAACCAACATTATTGAAATGACCTTTATTGTTTTGGGGACCTCTAGGGCCCCTCTGGCACTGGGACTTTCATTTAGTAACTGTATGACTTCTGGTAGGGCTTTCTTCCATCCCTGTAGGTTTCCTTCTGTGCTTATTTTAACTATGTATTGGGAGAATTTTTTCCCCTTTATTCTCATAGTTCTTATAGCCCTCCTTCCACTGCTCCCCTTTACTATACTGTCTTTGCATATTTCTCCCTTAGTAACACCTTTCTCCTGCTATTCTCATTTGGATTCCTTCTTTCCCTTTACCTTCCTGCTTCTTTTCCAGTATATGATTTTTTTAAATATTTTGTTTCTTATTTTTGTTTTATGTGTATGAGTGTATTTCCTGCCGACATGTGTAAGTACATTCATGTCATGCAATGCCCACAGAGGTCAGAGGAGGGTTTTGGACTCCCTTGTAACTGGAGTTGTGAATGGTTGTTAGCCGCCACGTGGGTGCTGGGAATTGATCCCAGATCCTCTGTAAGAGCAGCCATTTCTCTTAACCACTGAACCATCTCTCCAGCCCTGGAATATTTGATTTTGATGAAAGCGGAAAGTTAATTACCAATGTCACTAGAACTTCAGCCTCAAATGTTATGATAATGAACAAGTTACCCTGATCAGATTTTCTTCTTTGGATATTAGGAATTTCTCTAAATAAATTATAATTGTGTCATATGCTTCTAAAAGTCTATATAGTTTTCTTTAATATTCACATTCTGCATTGTGAAGCAGGACAGAGAGAAAGCTGGTCTGCAATGAATAAAAGCACCCATGTTCAGAAGGAAACCCAGAAAAAGTAACAGTACTGAATCCATGGTAACTTTCAATTCTCACCTTCATCCACTTCTGTGTTACCTTATCCTCCCTGAAGGCCTTTAGAGAACTAGTGCTGTAATTACATTGCCACAGTATATGAATCAATCAAGGAACTTTCTTAAGATTAAAATATGACTGCACACTAATCATAGACATTTACTAAAATGTAGGGGGATGTAATATGCTGAGAAAACAAACTAATTTAAGGTATTTTACCTCAAGATTAAATAATCAACTCTGATTTGATAGTGCTATATTCTTTTTCACATTGATAATTTCTGTTATTTTATTCTTTACTTTTTAATATATATCATAGTAGACCTAAGTCATGGATGTATCTTAGGGTTCTGTGGGAAAGATTTTTAATTTTGACATTCTTGTGCATGTTATGAGGTATATGAAGTTTGAGTATGTATGGAAAGTGCCTGGATTGATAAGAGAAATAAAAGGAAAAGGGAATAAAAAGCAGGCTACATTACTAATATAACTTTGAATTTAGAAGTAAAATTCAATTCAATTGCATTGAAAGCATAACTATCAAAGTCTTACTCTATAATAATACTATAGCTCTAATAAATGTATATGCGTTAATACAATAGTACTAAAATATAAAGTGAAACCTGGTGAAAACATTAAAATACAAAACTAGTGCATGACACTTTAGCATACAATTCTTAGTCCTTTAATTAGTAAAATAGTTTGTCTATGTATGAATTTGTTCAATATTATGAACAATATGTCCTATGACACTTTATACAATTAAGTCTGTATTGAGTCCATTTGATTGACATATTCTATTTCATATCTATTTGACTCCCTGTTTTTATGCCTTTGTGTTGTAAATATACAGCTTAACTATGAGACCCATGACATGCTTCCACAGCAAAGCAACAAGATGTCTCTCCTATATCTATGCCTCAGAGAATTCTGCCTTTTGAGAAGAATTTCATTCTATCTCTCCAGTGGTACTTGAGGAATTAAGGTGCTAGTTTTAAATATCTAGGGGAGAATATGTAAGAAAGAAATGTGATGCTCTTTCAGTACTGAAGTTAGCATAGGTTGAAAGCCTAACCCAAAGTATAGGTCGAAGCTCTCTGGTATATCCTCAAAGAAATGACTTGTAAATAACCTGAGAGATTTTTCAGTTTGTTCTCCAGGCAGTAAAAAAACAACCCTCAAGCCCTGATGATACTTTGATTTAGGCCTGATGAATAGCTGAGGCCAATGACTAAACTTAATCATGTTATGATTCCTTAACTCTACAAACTGTGAGAAAGTTACCATGTGTTGGTTTAAACTTCTAATACTGTGGAATCTTTTATACAATGGGAAAATTAATGTTTTTAAATAATTGTGTTTGTAAGTATGTGCTTCCTTTAAAAAAAATCTGCAAATGTGAACATGTGAAAAACAGTGTTTAGAAAAAATAAGTATTTTGAGCTACAGACACCCAAAATCACATTAACAAACTACAAGTAAAATTCTATATGCTAAGGGGTCGGATTGGGATGATGGAAGGACATGAGGAACATTGTTGAAAACAAGAATTACAAGGATAATTGCAATGGAGTAGGAGGATGCATAGCAATTGTTTCCTACATTTATGTGGAACACAGAACTTTGGAGTTGATGACTTACTTGGTCATATGGCTAAGATTTCCCAGAAAGATATTACAGATGCTTCCTGCTTTATCTCACTTTTAGGAAAGCATTACTTGAAAGAGAGAAACTGGGATAAAATACATTAGTTAAACACATTAGTTAACTATAAATAAATGTTGACGCTTTTGAAATTTCTGCGTCTCATGCTGTGAAGATACTGTTGTTTAAAATTAGGTTCCGAGCTCTAAAGAAGTGAAAATTCAGTCTCACAACTTTCTAACACCTTGCAATTTAAAAATTTTTTAAATTTACTCTTAAAAAGGACAATGACACAGGATTATGATTGTACCTAACAGATACTAGGAAATAAAGCATAAAGAATCTAATAAACTTTAAAAGCATTTCACTTCCAACCTCTCAGCAGGAGCCAAGACTAAAGGAACAATTATCAGGGAAGACCCTGCAAATATGGAAGTAACTTCCTGGAAATGCATGAGAAAACCATAAATTCTTAAGGGAAATATTCTATCAGAAATAATGGCACCCTGGACATAGCAAATGGAAAACACAAACCAAACATTCTGAAAAATCAAATGGCTAAGACTTCTCAATTTCATGTTCCATTTAGTTGAAAAGAAATCATGTTGGCTATGGGCACAGGAACAGAACTAAGAACAGAAGAGTAATGGAGAATGACCTGAGGGTTGGAACGAAAAGCAATAGAGCCTCCATTTCCTTTAATTAAAAACAAAACTTTTGTAGATGCCCTTTCAGGTCGATCTTACCTTACACTACTTAGGGGGTTTGAAGCAGACAACTGATCTCTTTAGTTTCACTGTTGCTCAGATTAAAAGGACTTGCTGAAGAACTGTACTTGACACATATCCTCACAAGGCTTTATCCTCAACATAACTTTATTGAAATGATGAGAATTTTACAGTTTGTGCTGATTAGAGAATTGGTTAAAATATTTAAAAATGTGAGAGAAAGCAATGCATTTTGCATATTGGAAGCAGATGAGGGTTTGATATCCACAAAATCAATGTGGAAAATTGACTTTAAGGTGACCTTTCTGTCCCTTTCTCCTCTCTGCTAACACCTTTAGGGAGTAGGTATTCATATGGTTAATTGTCAGCATGAACTGTTATTTGCCTCTACAAGTTGAAAAATAACTGGATAACTCGCCCATGAAAGCATTTTGTACTCTTTCTCTATGCTTTCCTTCATGAAGGCATCTGCCTTGTTGCAAATAGCCTGAAAAAAGTGTTCTTTCTCAGGCTCCAGAGTGCCCACTATAACTAACTGAGAAGAGGTTCAAGCTGAAATCCAGTAGAACACTAAATATCTTCTCTAGAGTCACAAGAAAATAAATTCTGTTGGCTACTTAGGTTACCTGGGAAGTTGACTCATCAGTCAAGCATTCAGATGAAAACACTATGTCAATGACACTCCAGTTACATCCTGTACACAAAAGAGTCACCCAGCCAAGTCATAGTCTAACAGAAAGTAAAGCAAAGCAATAACAACAAAAATGAAAAAAATAAAACTGATTTTGTTTTGTTGTTCCATGGTGTTAAGTTTGTACTGACTTTTATTTTATTTTTTATTTTTGTAGATCAAAGGCATGAGCTCACAAAAAGTATCAGACTGCTTCAGGCTATTTTGCTATAGGTAAGTATGAGTGTTTCATTTACAAATGTTGGAATACAAAGAAAAGTTCAAAATTTTTTCTAAGTGGAGGCATTGTGAACAGATGTTTTCTTAGCAACCATCCTACATATAAATAGCAAATGTAGAGATATACACAACAATTTAAAGCTGAAACTTTAAAGAAAATATGATATGTAAGCTTTTGTAGTCAAATATTGAAATAGTTGCTCTTCTTTGAAATTCATGAGAAAAATAAAATTTTCAAATCAAGTTAGAAAACTCCAGAAAATTGTAGGAATAAAAACAGGATAAAACAAAACCAATATTTATTTAAGTGCTTATCCTAATCAGAATATTGAGTAGAATATAGAGAGGTTTTAATTGGTTTATTATTTTAAAGACAGTTACTGAAATGGTTCTTCTTTGAATGGGGAGACATTGATAAAGGAATACATAAAACATCAAATGAAAAGTAAAAGACAAAAAAATATAAAATTTTGCATAAACAAGAAGTAATGAAAGTCACAACATAAACTGAGTATCGGCCTGTATTTTTCAATAGTTCTTATATATAATTTTGAATGGGTTGTTAGAACTGCTTGGTTTAGATCATGATACTCTTTTAGAAGACAACTAACAAACCTACACAAGGACCATGGTAGACAGGATCGCTGGTTTCTATGTGATCAGCCTCACCACCACTAACTTCCATTAAGTACCCATCATGTCTCTATTAGTCATAAATTTGTATGCACTCTATTTAAACTTATTTATGTTTCAACCCACTACCTTTTTAGAATAATGCATCCTTTATGCATTATATTTAGAGCATACATTGATAACTTTAATTTATTCTCCCATCTAAAATGCTTTCTTCAAAGGTTGAGGGATTGAAGATTTCTGAATGGTGCATGGACTAAAAATATATGAACTTATGTGCAGTTTAAACCTTGTGAGCTTGATTTAGATAATAATTATTGTTGAAATGACAAGGAATTTTTTTTACTGCATAAAGGATTTCCCAGAAAAAGATACATTAAACTTTGGATATCAAATAATCTGATGTTATCGTTTCTTGCATGCATAGAGTCATACAATACTGTGGCTACTCTATTTACATTACACAAGAGAGTGCTATTTAAGGCATAAGTACAACTCTACATAATTCAACTTGGTTTAAACATCTTCTAGAAGAACAGTAATCAAATTTAGCTCCAGGACATACTGTAGACTAATATAAAAACTCTATATGCAGAGTTAAGATTATACTACAAATGTGGTTCCTATTTCATTATTTGATGAATGATATGTCACACAGTGTTATATGATTCTATAATACAAGATGATATTGTAATGCCTCTGCCCAGAAGGACAAAGTTAAGCCTGCCAAGAGGACATGAACTCAAATTCTAGAGTCAAGTAAGTAGCCTCAAGGATCAATTCTTGAATTCTCAGAATAGAATAAAATACATGTGAGCATTTAAATCAGTTCTTCCAACTGTTTTAAGCATTGAAAGAGAGCACATGTTCTATATGCTGCATCATTTATGTAAATTTTACGTTAAAATACGTGGATATATAAAAAGATAAATGAAAACTATTAAAATAGTTTTAAAAATATTTTCTTTATTATTTTTATTTTATGTTTATGAGTGTATTGCCTGCATGTATGTGAGTGAACCAGTGCCGTGCAATGCTGCGGAGGTCAGAAGAGGGCTTCAGATTCCCCTGGAACTGGAGTTAAAGATGGTTCGTAGCTGCCATGTGGGTGCTGGGAATCGAACCCGGGTCCTCTGCAAGAGCATTCAGTGCTCTTAGCCACTAAGCCATCTCTCCAGCCCAAAATAATTATTTTTAAGAAACTCAGCAAAAATTTCCATTCATAATTATAATTCCATCAACTTAGATGAAAATAAAAGAGATGGTGTACAAATTCCGGAACCAATCAACTTCAGATAATATACACTTTCTCCTTGACCTTTCCAATTTCAGCTCAAGACTTCTAAAATATTATTTCCAAACAAGCCTAAATTAATTTTACATCTTTGGCAAGTTGTTTCTGAGAAAATGAGTTATCAAATGGGTTTGTATCACTGGAAGAAAAATTCTATTAGTAATTCATAGATACCAAAGAACAATGGTTTCTGGATAAAAGAAACAGTTAATATGGGGTAATTTTACAGATAGTATTTTATGTGAGCTTGGTATCAATGCCTGCCTCTCTTTCTCTCTCTCTTTCTCTTTCTCTCTCTCTCTCTCTTTCATTATTTATATATGAAGTTTTCTGCTCAAAATCTTGACTTTCCTTCCAAAATCATGTGTTTTCAATGAAATGTTTCTCTTTGGAAGTAATGTTGACTTTTTCCTTTCTTCATTACATACGATAATGAGTGAAGGCGTGGTTTTGAAAGTTAGGAGACGCCTTTTACATTTTTCATGAAAGTGACTTCAGTGTTTTTGCCTTATGATGAGTAGAGCTTAGGGAAAAAATGGTTTTAGGAGATTACTTTGTTATTTTAAAGAGAAGAATATTTTTTCATTTGTTAATTCTGTAAACCAGTTTTCTCAATTATATTGCCAGTACTCATTTCTCTTGCTTATACAGATACAATGAATCTCACTTCTTTAACATAAATTATAGAAATTGTGTACTTTATATTTGCAGTATATGATATGAATGTGAATGCTTTTAGAATCCTGAAAACTTAGAGTCTTAAATCAAGTGATGCTCATAATCAGATGGAGGAATTGCTGGAGTGGGAAATTTGAGAAGAATCATGGCTGACCTAAAGAAAGAATTTAGAAGTGAAATACTTAGTAATTGCCTCACTGTTGTGATGTTATTAATAGCAGACATTTGGGACAGAGTTCATAATGACAATCTCTAGTCCATTAACTTTTATGAATTTAATAAGAACATATTAAAATGAAAAGATGTTACATTTAAATTACCAAGTTCTTATATGCTTATTTTTGATGGCTTATAAAATGTATTCTGGTATGAGTTTCCACCATCTAAGTGAACTGTGAAACAAATTGCTTTATTTACTATTATCCTACATTTTTAGTATGTATATGCTAGTTATTTAAAGAAGCCAATATGCAGTATAACAAAACAAACCACCACAGAAATTTCAAATTATTTCCTCTGAATTGGTTAGAAGCCAGCTATTGTTTAATGAACCTGATGATGTGGTTACCATTGGTTATAACAATAACTTAGAAGTAAATAATTATATTTTTCTTCTTCATTTAAAAGTGCTTGGCCTCTTGCTACAGTAAAACCATAAGGCCTAACATTTATTTTTGAATGGTTTTGTAATGCTATGTATTAAGAAAGTTACTCGGAAACACTAGAGTGATTTTTTTTTTTTTCAGGGAAACAGTAAGCAAAACTACTTTTTGTAGGTACATAGAGGGTGTATTGGGTCACAGCTGCAGTAAGGAGTTGCAGTTGGTGCACCCCTAATTAATTTTCTGTCCATTTTCTTTAAATAACAGTTTTTAATTATTTTAAGTTTTTGCACTGAGTGGATAGGAATTCTTTTATCTACAAATGGTATGAATTTTGTTATTTCTATGCTAAAGATTTAAAGTTCCTACTATTCAAAATCTGGAAATTTCCTTTGCTTCAGCATATTGATGATACCTTCTTTGAAATTTATGTTTCTAACAATTTGTGTAATAGCCTTGATATCATGTCTTCCAAAATGCATGTATTTTCTATGAATTATTTTTACTTAGAAGGATAGCATTTAATTTTTCAAAATAAAATATTTTGAAAAGGAGGACAGAGAATTAAGCATAATATGAACAAGATAATACATTTTATCATTGACTTAATTTGCTCATTAGTGTGTTCATCTATTTCTCCTCAAAACACACTAAGGGAAAGCAGAATGCAAAATAAACACTTTTTCAGAATTACAAATGCCTGTGCAACTACGAAAGAAATATGAACAGCAGAGAGAATGATTTATTTTGGTTAGGAAGTCTAGAAAATATTTCCACATGTAACTTTAAAGATGATCTAAAAATAATGAATCTTATTTCTGAAGAGAAAGGAGGAGGAGGTGGGAGGGAGAAGATCAGGAGGAAGAGGAGAAGCAGGAGGAGGGAGGGTGAGAATCAAGAGGAAGAGGAGGAGCAGGAGAAGGAAAAGCAAGTGGAATCAGTAGGAGAAAGAATGAATTAGGAGGAGAAAAATCAGTGTGTATGTGGAACTGAGAAATCAGAGTACTGTTCTTGGCAATCCATGTATTTCCATTTATGATATTCTAAGATAAAGACATTTTAAAAATAATCTCCATTACAACAGACTATTTTTTAATTTTATTTTTCATTGAATTTTTGCAATTTTCATACAATATAGTTTGGTGGTATTTATATCCCCCCACTGCCCCTCCCCAATGTAGTATACTCTCATATATAAACATCATAGGGCCTATAGAGTCTGATTTATGTCCCCAATATTCTTCAGTGTGGGTGCACTCACTGGGCTCACCAAGGGTCCCATTCTTGTAAGGTACTGTCTTTCCCTATCTCAACATTCATCAATTGCCCAAACTTTCTTAGGTTGGGTTTGGATTTCTTATTTACCTCCCAATGTCTATGCTGGAATTTTGTCTGGTTTGAGGTTGCAGAGGATTTGTGCATGCTGTCCCCATTGTTGTGAGTTCATATAAGTAACTGATCAACTGTCTGGAAGACTCTGTTGCATGGTGGTCATGCAATGCTTTTGGCTCTTCCAATCTTTCTAACTCCTCTTCTTCAATGATATCTAAGCCTTGGGAGGAAGAGGTTTGTAAATAGGTGCCCTATTCAGAGATAAGCACTCTGTGTCCTTGTCTTTTTTTGCACATTGACTAGTTGTGAGTTTCTGTGTTAACCACCATCTACTGTATAAGGAAACTTCTCTGGTAAGAGATGAGAGATGTGTCACTTAGGGTTCAGTGTCTCAGAGAAACTTATTCTCTACATTTAGTCATTTCTGGAACTTTGTAATAATCTCCATCTGTTACAAAAAGAAGCTTGTTTGAAGAAGGATGAAAGATGCACGTGTCTTTAAATATATTTAGAATAAAGGAAGAAATTACACTTATCTAGGGATGTAACAAAATTAGATTTTCTACTCTAGGATCCATGACATCTCTTTCCATGAATATAGCTCATTCCCACTGAGTGCACTTTAATCCCAATTAGATGGCTGTTGAGTACTCCCAAGATAATAGTGCCACTACTGCAACAATAGTGAAAGTTTGCTGGGCCAGTTATTGTTATTTACTAGGCTTAAGAGCAGAGTAGGAAAATTGGTTGATTTTTCTTCCTTGGTAGTTTGTGTAGTATCCTCTGATACAATGAGAGCTAGTTTTCAGGGACGAGGCTTCCAGGCCAGTTTCAGCTTGATTGCTCAAAGTCCTCTGTCCTCAGTGTGGCCTATCTTCAGCAATAGGGTCTTGCCTTCAAGTTCTAGGAAGCAGTCAAGAGCTGTGGTAATAGCTTTTATTATTTTGGAGTCTCTTGCACTACCCTGACTTAAAGGGAGTAAATATATTGATTTAGCTACTGGAGCCAGGAAAATGGAAAGAAATGATAGTGATGTGAAGTGGAAGGATGAATGAGAAAGAGAGAGAGAGGGAAGAGAAAGAGAGAGGAGGAGGATAGTAGGAGACAGATGTTATTAAAAAGGAAATTGGGAAAAAGGGTGGGAAACTTTAACTGGGGAGGGAGTAATGAGGTTATATAGGAGTGAGAGGAGAAATGAAATTGTTAAGATAGCATAAAAAAAGAGAAAATGTAATCATTCAAAGTCCTACTGAAAAATAGATGTATAATAATTATATGAGGGTATGTATATAGCTGAATGCTATATAACAAGAATACAGCAGTGTATTTTTATTGTCAGTGTAAAAGTGAATAATAAACTTAATGAGAAAATATCTAAGCAATAGCAAATGGCTGATTATAATAACCACAAGAGTATGGCTGGAGAGATGGCTCAATTGTTGAAAGCAAAAGCTATTCTTGCAGAGAGCTCTGGGTTCAGTTTTTAGCACCCACATGGGGGCTAACAGCTATCTGTAAGTCCATCTCCAGGGTATCTGATACACTCTTTCTGACTACTATAGGCATTGCATACATGTGATGCAGTTACATACAT
Source organism: Nannospalax galili (assembly GCF_000622305.1). Lineage (NCBI taxonomy): Eukaryota > Metazoa > Chordata > Mammalia > Rodentia > Spalacidae > Nannospalax > Nannospalax galili. The sequence continues at coordinate 6,426,109 of NW_008360320.1, forward strand.
GTGCATGAAACACTCTTACATATAAAAATAAATAAACATAAAATGTATATACATCTGAGAGTGATGGCACACACTTTTAATCCCGACACTCAGGAAGCAGAGGCAAGTAGATCTCTGGGAGATCATGGCCAGGCTGATCTACATAGAGAGTTCCAAACCAGCTGAGGATACAGAGAAACCCTGTCTCAAAAACAAAACAAAGAAACAAAAAACAGAAGCACATATATATTAAAAAAAAATTAAGTAATAATATAAACACAAGAGTAATTATACGAAAGGCAGAGCTGTCATGAAAAGGGTATAGTAAAACAGGCACTTATTGTTGATTTTCTTTTTTTTAACTTTAAAAAAGTTATTGAAAATTTCATACATGTATATAAGGTGTTTTGATCAAATTCATGCCCACTCCCTCCCCTCCAACTCCTCCTATATCTCTCCAACACTTTTTCTTGACAACTTTGAGTACTTTTTCATTCTTTTTATTTATGGGGCTTTTTCTAACATTCCCCCCTCTGAAGAGGTAATCCTAAAATATTTTAGAGATTAGATAAGCGCTCCCAAATACTTTAACATTTTTGGGCTATATTGCCAAGAGCCCCAAGGAAATTTTGGCTTTTAGCCAAGAAACTGGCTATTTTTCTTTGGGGTCTTTTTACCCCAAATGCCTAGCCAATTCCTACCTCCTATTTTCTTATCACACCATCCTCTGGAGATGGTTACCCAAATCACCAATGGGGAATTGGAATGCAGACTACTCTGGCTTCTTCCATGCTGAACAGGGACACAGGGTAACGCAATTGGGGTACCCCTTCAGTGGGTCTATCTAAAAGACTCCCAAACTGCATAACTCTTAACTATGAAGAGAAAAGAAATTCCTTGACTGGTGCCTACGAGATGTGAAGGAGAAGTAAAGGCAAGAATAGTTAGCATTAGACGTTCTAGACAGGGAACCAGAAAAAAGGTCAGAACAGGGCAAATTTCAAATGTTCCTATCAGAGACCACTGTAATTTCTTGACCAGATCGTCTAGAAGCATCCCTCTATTGGGTGCCTCCTCATTTGTCCTTTGTCTGCTAAGGCTGGACTCCAGAGTGATGGACTCAGGATTTGTTTTCAGGCACTTTGATAGCTGTTGGAGTGGCTAGAATCAGTGTCAGTTTCCTCTCAAAGGCTTCTAGATAGGAGGAGAAAACAAATTTATCCATCATTTTAGAACAATAGTGGATTGTCTCTGTTAGCTATAGGTGGGCACTACAGTATTGCAGACCAAGATTTGAATTCTTACATTTGAGCAGTACTTTCTGATTAGGAACAAAATCATCAATTGTGGAGAGCCACAGCCTCCGCCGCCATTACAAGATGGCGCCGGTATCCGGACCTGCTTAATAGTAAACATCCTGCTGCACCCATAAGGGGCATGCACAAGAGCCTGCTCTCCCTCGCCTCCTCCCGTGGCGTGATCTCCAGCAACCAATCCGCTTCTTATACGTCATAAATGGGACCTTTAGGGCATATATAAGCAACAGCTCTCCCACTTCTCGGCGTCTTCGGTCTTCATCCTTAGTATGCTATGTAAGAGGCTTATGAAATAAACTGATGCAGAAGGATCCTGACTTGTCCTCCTGCATCGTTCTTGCCGGCGAGACGGAAAGCGGTCGGGGACAGCTGGCGCCGAAACCCGGGACTCAACATCGC
>NW_008360320.1:6429370-6435183 GCF_000622305.1 Nannospalax galili
TGTGGAGAGCCACAGCCTCCGCCGCCATTACAAGATGGCGCCGGTATCCGGACCTTCTTAAAAGTAAACATCCTGCCACACCCATAAGGGGCGTGCACAAGAGCCTGCTTTTCCCCGCCTCCTCCCGTGGCATGATCTCCAGCAACCAATCCGCTTCTTATGATCTCCAGCAACCAATCCGCTTCTTATGATCTCCAGCAACCAATCCGCTTCTTATGATCTCCAGCAACCAATCCGCTTCTTATGATCTCCAGCAACCAATCCGCTTCTTATGATCTCCAGCAACCAATCCGCTTCTTATGATCTCCAGCAACCAATCCGCTTCTTATGATCTCCAGCAACCAATCCGCTTCTTATGATCTCCAGCAACCAATCCGCTTCTTATGATCTCCAGCAACCAATCCGCTTCTTATACATCATAAATGGGACCTTTGGGGCATATATAAGCAACAGCTCTCCCACTTCTCGGGGTCTTTGGTCTTCAGTCTTCAAATAAACTGCTGCAGAAGGATCCTGACTTGTCCTCCCGCGTCGTTCTTGCTGGCGAGACGGAAAGCGGTCGGGGACAATCAATGAGATGTAATTGTCTAAATAACTTTTTATGTGGACTTAAGCCTAATGTCTGGGAAATATAATCCCTTGAACTTTGAACGAAATATACTGATCACTTTAATCTTTGGTTATAGTTTCCTTTGGGGTATTTAAGACCATACAGCTGGCCCAAATAAACCAACACTGACTAAGTTCCAGGGAACTATGGAGCATCTCTCAAAATGTCCTGTAAGTGTGATGAGTCACCTTTCCTCTTGTTCAGGAAGGCCATGGAGGCCCCATCAGATGGTCTTGAGCCAGTGTCCAGTCTACAAAGAGGAGGGTCAGCTCAGAGGAAACATCTCATCCATGCTTTCAAGTGAAGCCAGCCACGGTTGAGCAGGACATTTGACTTATCTTTACATAGATGGAACTGGTAAAAGAAAGGAGCCAGGGGATCCTCCCAAGACCATGTGTCCCCTGAGGAACAGATCCTCAAAGGACCTTAAGAGTAAAAATAAATTGGTTCTTTGATTTTCTTAAATCATTATTTTAAAAACTTCAAAATTAATGTGGACAAATTCCTTGAGGGGAGGATACCTAGTTTTGAAAGCCAAATTAGCAGCTACATATTTCATTTCTTATTGAGAATGAGACATGTCATGGAAAGTAAGGAAATTTAGCAAATTTGCAATTGAAATGCATAAAGGATATCTTGAAGTGACAAGAGAAACCAACATCACAGAGAATGATCACAACACAATTTCAGCTTTTACAACATTTATGACCAGGAATTTTGGAGATTTATGGCATATACAACATTATGTCTGTACCTATTTTGAAAACAGTTTCAATAAGTTCACAAATAATCCTGTCCTGTCTAGCTTCCAGAACTGAAAATGAGATACCTAACAGTCATTTCTAAAGCTTGGGTATGTTGACTCTGCAAAGTATGTAGAAGGAGGGATGAACAGAGGATGGACCAGGAGTATAGGAGAGCAATTGGATTAAAAAATTATTTAGTGTCAGTACTGTAATATAAATATGGAAAATAACAAATAAGAAGAGTTCAAAATAGCTAAGGGAGATATTGAAAGTTTCCATCATCTAAACAAGAAACTCCTAAGGTAATCGGTACTCTTGTGATCCTGCTTTGCTCATCATAATACATGCTATGTGCATTGAAATGTCATACTTTGCTTCATAATGCTGTAAAATACCATGTGTCTGTCAAAAATAATTTAAATGTTAAAAAGCTTAAGCATAGCTTCAGTTTATAAAATCTTGATAGATTATAATGAAATATGGACATTTATTGTTGTTATTATTATGAGTTATTTTATACTATAGACAGAAAGGGGTGCAAGGTAGGAAACTGAAAATGACATTAACAGACTTCCTTTAGAACATAAAGAAGGTAAAGTGTATCACTCCAATTACTGAAGAAAGGGAAGCAGTTAGAAGAATAAAAAAGGAATAATCTCAAAATCTACTAGGGATTTTAATAAAATAAGTGTGAATAACACTATCCTCAAAACTGTATTGTTGTGCACAGTTTTATTTAAAAGATCAACTTCAACTGAAATTAAAAAACTGGCAAGCAAAGCTGGAGTATCAGGAATCTGAGAACCAGAAGAAAAAATTTCAGGCCAACTATGATGCTTGAAAACAAGAACAGTGGTCCAGGTACCCAATCCCAACTCCATCAGTGAGACAAAGAGAGGTCCAAGCTTCCTACATCCTTGGTTCTGATCAAAGCATCCAGATTTTATGTTATGTCATGTGAAGCCCACTGACAGCAGGCAAAGCCATCTGTGTAACTGTCCAGGAATGCAAATACCATCGATTCAGAAGAAATTTCACAGACACAGAATATTCTCTATTGTTTACCTACAATGTGTAGTCTACCTATTGATACCATCTGTCATCTATCACCTATCTATGTATCTCTTTTAAAATTAAGTTGGATTCTGTTTATAGTTATCTTAGAATATCACATTACAAATCTCACATTACTTACAAAATTAGTCCCTGAAATCATTTAAACACCTTTCAAAGTCTAACTCTTTATATATTATACAGCCATTAACACAGCTTCCACCTAAATTCAGGTGTACCTACTGATATTACTTAATTGTATGACTCAGGGCTTGAGAGATGGCTCTCTCTTTAAGACACTGGCTGTGTTCAACATGGGTTCACATCCCAGCACCCACGTGGCAGCTAACAATTGTCCGTAACCCCAGGTGCAGGGGATCTGATAGGCTCTTCTGTCCTACAGACATGCATGACATGGGTGCACTTACCTACATGCAGGCAATACATACACACATAAAATAAAAATAATAAATAAAAAATGTTTTTTTTAAACGTGTAATTTTGTGACTCATTGGATGACATTTTATGTTATTAGCGATCTTATATTGAGTCTGTGTGGTTTAATATGTAGACTTTCTACAAACTGTATGGTTTGCCCCAATATTTCTTCTGGGTTGTAATAACATTTAGAATACAATAATTCTGTGATTTTTTTGAAGTGGAATACAATAAAGAAGAAATTATATATTATTTCCAAATGCACTTAATATAAATTTGTAACAGTTAAAATGTTTTAATAATATTTTTATTTATTCCTTGAAAACTTCATACATATATGCAACATATCTTGACAATACACACCTCTCCTTATCCCTCAACAGCCTCCCCCACAGAACCTCTTTTCAATTTACCCCAATCATATATATGCATTTCAATTTACCCCAATCATACATATTCCATACACGTTACTAAAAGTTTGAGTTTAACTGAAGAATTCTAGATTATAAACTTAAGAAATATTTCTTTTAAGATTTATATTGATTTATTATCATTCATTGAACATCATTGATACTTCAAATTGTTCATGTGATTTCTATGGGAAATTGGAAAAATGAAATGTCAAATGTGTTGGCAATTTGCAGGACTCTGTTTTGTGCTTTGCTTTCCCTTTTGTATTCCAGGAAAGTATCAATTGTACATGTTTATTAAAAGATAAAATTAATTGCTGAATATTTTAATTTGTAATGTCATTGTAATGTTTTCTCATGCAGTTTCAGTAGCTTAATTCCCACATTTTTAGCATTCAGAAATACAATTACTATTGTTTGACTTTTAAAGCATTAAACATCCACTTAATTCCAGTATCCTTTTATTATTAATTTATTTAAAGTTATTTTTAATAAAATTATGTATATAAATGTGTATCTGTGTGTGGGTATGTGCAAATGAGTGATTAAAAGTGTCAACAGAGTCTAGAAGAGGATATTGAATCCCCTACAAGCTGGAGTTCCAGGTGGTTGTGAACTGATCAATGTGGGTGCTGGGAACTTAATTCAGGTCTTCTACAACAGCAGTATCTGCTCTTAATTGCTTAGTTATCTCTCTAGCTCCAGTTCCAGTAGATTTGATAATTCTTAAGTAGGTTGATTTTGTAGAATTTTCTGTAGATTTTTGTAGTATTCTCTATGTATCTATTAATGCAGTCAGATAGCAGGGAATAGTACATTTCCTATTAGACAAAATGGTTGTCATTTGTCTTGCTGAATTGTGCATTCAATTGTACACTAGAAGTAATTACTGATGTTATCTTTGGTTTACTCCACATCTTAGAAAATATTTCATAATGTTAACTCTGACTCAAGATCTCTCTGTCTCTGTCTCTGTCTGTCTCTGTCTGTCTCTATGTCTCTCTCTCTCTTTCTCTCTCTCTCTCTCTCTCTCTCTCTCTCTCTCTCTCTCTCTCTCTCTCTCCTCCCTTCTCCTTTCCTGTCTTCTCCTCTCTCTTCATTTTCTGTTTTTCAGGTAATGTCTCTCTATGTAGCCTGGACTGGTTTGGAACTTGCTATGGAGACCAGATGGAGACCAGGTTCACCTAATAATTAGGAAATCCTTGTACCCCAACAACACACCTCCAAGTGCTGAATTACACCCAGCATAGCCTTCAAATTTTCTTGTTTAACTTTTTGATTACATATGATGTAATATAGTTCATGTGTTACAACCTGCTCTGGAGGTGATCGGATTGCTTGTCCTTTACCCTGCTGGTTCAAGAAACTATCTTGATTGATTTTGAAATGTTAAGGTATCTTTGTATATATCAGGTGAACTGTACACATCTATGATATATTAGCTGTTCTACATAAAAGTGGAATAATATACAAATAAAAATTGGTAGCAGATTTAGGGAATTATAGTAAACAAATTTTCTTCTGCCTTATATGGGAAGAGCATTGATCCATGTGTACATTTTGTAATAAGCATGGCTAGTCTATCTCTTTTTTTATCTCTTTGATTTTTTTTTATTTTAAATTTTTTTTTTACAACTAAAGTTACAGTTTTAACAAATATACAAAATGTTACAGTGATTCAGATTTTTTGGCATAATGATGACAGATTTGATAAATACATTTTATATCTCATAATAGTGATGAGGATTATACAAAAGCTATTAAAACAATTATAAGAATAAATTCAATTGTCACTTAAGTATCTAAAGCTATTTTCCTTTGCATTCTTCCAGAATGATTTGTTCTTATTCTTTACCTTAATTTGAGGGACTTCAAAGAGATACTTGTTTTGTTTTGTTTTTTTTTTCATACAGAAAAATTCATTCCAAGGCAATTGACATTGAGACATTTTCACATGCATTTCTAATCTCTATATACATGATTATCACTGGTCACAGCTGCCCACCTTCTGAGCTCCTCGGCATCTAAGCATAATTACAAACTCGTCAGATAGACAGCCTTCCTCTCCCACTAGAGGCTCCATACTCTGCAATCCCTGTCACTGTCCACTGTGTTGTCAGCACCCTCATCCGTTCCCCCCGTCTGCCCTTCAGGTAAATCTAGTCAGCCAGAGGTCCCTGTTCCAGGAGGGTCATCTGTTCCTCATCTACGGCAATCAGTATTCCTTTGGATAGAATTGGGGTCTGCTGTTCATTTTTCCTGTAGTATATTGGGTTACTGTCTGGAAGAGCCTTTATCTATACTGGCCAACATCTCGACCGAAGGTATCGCCTGTCTGGCTTTGCTGTTTGTCAAGTAACTTTTAGTTATATATATGTATGCTCTTATATTATGTTGGCCCCTTTAATTTTTGGCTATACTTCCGTTTTGGGTGTTTAAGGACATACAGTTGGACCAGATAAACTGATTTGTTTTTACTCTTGAGGTCATTTGAGGATCTGTTCCTCAGGGGTCCCATGGGCTTGGGAGGAGCCCCTGGCTCCTTTCTTTTACCAG
>NW_008360320.1:6438846-6452196 GCF_000622305.1 Nannospalax galili
AAGTTTTGTCTTTTTATGGTATCACTCAATTTCTGTATATTCCATTCTTGTGGTTTCTTAAATTTTTCATCATATTTGCTTGAGTGGTCTAGTTCGTCCACTTTATCTTCCAGTCTTGATACTCTGTTTTCCATTTCGTTCATCCTATTAGTGAGGCTTTCTTCTGTCGTTTCTAATTGCCTTATGGAGTGTTTCCCTTCATTCTTTATTTCAGCCTGAATATTCTTCAGTATTTCTAGCTCTTTTCTGAATTCATTCAGAAGTTTATCCCTATCTTCCTTCAGCTCCACGATTAACTTGTTTGTGAGTTCTTTAAATTCACTGCATTCTTTTATCATATTCATCATTGTTCTTTTGAGTTCCATGTCCTGCATTGTCTCTAGGGGATTCTCATTGTGCTCCTCTAGAGGATTACTGGAATTTGGTGGGGATATGTTATTTTAGTTTTTCATGTTATTATTTTTTCTCTGTGATTTTGACATGTGAATTTCTGGATGCAAAGGTTCAGGGAGAGTAAAGGTAAGCCTCAGAGCCCCAGAAAGAGGCTGTCAGCCCCAGAAAAAGGCTGGCGAGTGTTCCAGGACCAGGGAAGTAGAGGGAGATGAGGGCAGGGCCAGGACCAGAAGTGGTGCTCCTGGAGCCCAAGAAAGAGACTGAGTTGCTCTGGGTGAGAAGGGTCAGGAAGCAGTATTGGTTCCCCAGGTGTCTGGGGCCCCAAGACTAGGAATGGTGCAGGGTCCAAACTAGGAGTATAGAACGGTGGGAGGGATAGAAGGGTGAATGTGGCTTAGGGAGTCCCGGTGCTGAGAGCTGCACTATAGACTTACCCCAAGAGGCCTGAGGATAGTAGTGCAGGCTAGGAGAGTTAGCCGGTGGTGCAGGCCCAGGGACACAGAGAGAGGTGAGGGCGGGGCCAGGACCAGGAGCGGTGCTCCTGGAGCCCAAGAAAGGGACTGAGTTGGTCTGGGTGAGAAGGATCAGGAAGCAGTATTGGTTCCCCAGGTGTTTGGGTCCCCAAGACTAGGAATGGCGCAGGGCCCAAACTAGGAGTATAGAACAGCGGGTTTGGGGGGGTGGGGGGGTTGATGGAAGGGTGAATGTGGCTTAGGGAGTCCCGGAGTGGAGAGCTGCACTATAGACTTACCCCAAGAGGCCTGAGGATGGTAGTGCCTATCTCTTTGATTTTTAATAAAAGGTAAGTAACAGTTTAGCATAACACAAAATTTTGATTTATCCATTTTCTTTTGATTTACTTTTATAGTATTCCTTTGTATAGTTTTAAAAATATACATATTTAACTTGGTACAGTATCACACCTCAAACATGAATGTCTATACTGCTGAGTTTATTTTCATTTATTTCTCTTTTATACTTTGCAGTAATCATGTGTTTTCCTTGTGTTATATTAGTATATATTTGTGTAAAATGTATATATGAGTAGCACATTTATTAATTTTTTGTTTACTGTGCAAGTACCTGTTTTTTTGTGTGTGTGTTTTGAGGTGCTGGAGATGAAAGGCAAGGACTTCCTTATGTAAGGCAGGTGCTCTAACTAAACTGTAAGCTTGGCCCATATTTGTATATTGGCTTTGTAGATATTATCTTTTTCTCTAACATAATTGTAAGTATGTAGAAATGAACTTACCTGTACATATTTATCTTTCCAGTTGTTTCCATTTCTTTTCTCTTTTGTGGGGACTATTTAATATTAAAACACTGTATATTGGGGGTAGAGAAGTGGCTCAGTGGTAAGAGTTCTTGTTGGTTTTGCAAAAGACACAGGTTCAGTTTCCAATACGAATGTCATGAGGCTCACAACCATCTGTCATTCTAGGTCCAAGGGAGCTCACACCCACTTTTGGCCTCAGAGGGAACTGCATATGTGCACATACCCACACAAAGCAACACACTTATATACACAAATAAAAATAAAAAAATATTTTTAAAAAATTTAAGAATACTGTATTATCACAGAAATGTCAAAAATATTATAAAGGCTATAAAAATTTCTTTGGAAAGAGAAAGAAGTAAAATTAGGGTAAAAGTAGCTGAAATGGAAGGAAACTGTCAGATTGTTGCATGATTTCACTCCTGTTTTTGCATTTACTGTAAATTTTATCTCATCTGACCATGTTATCTAATGTTAAATACAGAACCAGCATCCTCAAAATGAATTATCACAGAATGTATTTGTCTTAAAATGCTTATTTAATGTTCACATTTAAAGAACTTTGTGACATCTTGAATTCTAGATTATAAATTTCTTTTCTGGCAGTATTAAAAAGATGCCCATTTTCTTTTGATTTGTGTTATTTAAATGAAAAATCTGTTGTTATGTATCTTACGTTTTTCTCCCTGATAATAATCCCTGATTACTTTAAATGACTTTTTTGTTAACAATTGTCTTTGTTTCATTATATTTATTTTTTGAGCTAGAGACTCACAGTCTATCTCAGGCTGGCCTCATACTTGCTATGTAGCCCAGACTGTCTTCAAATTCAAGATCCTTCAAGAGTAGGAGTTATAGGTATGCTATTCCACTCCCACAAATTTTAAGTGATTTTCAGCAATATGGTTGTGATGTCAGTTGCACTCTTCTTTGTGTTTTCATGATCATATATCTTTTCTAAGTTTAAAAAAATATTTGTGTGTGTGCTTGTGTGTGGGTTTGGGGGAGGAGGAAGAGCAAGAGGAGAAGGAGGAGGAAGAGGAGGAGGAGGAGGAGCAAGAGGAGGAGGAGCAAGAGGAGGAGGAGGAAGAGAGAGGAGGAGCAGGAGGAGGAAGCAAGAGGTGGGAGGATGAGGAGGAGGAGGAGGAGGAGGGAAAAAGTCAATGGCATGGGCCAGGAGCAACTGATGTTATTCTTGAGACAGGGTTATTCACTAGCCTAGAGCTCAAAGTTTAGACTGAGTTGGCTGGCCAGTGAGCCCCAGGGATCTGCCATCCTCTGCCTCATCAGCACTGGAACTGCAAGGGATTAGTGCTTGTGATGAAACTCAGGACCTGATGCTTATGCAGAAAATGTTGTACTGACTGAGCTAACTCCCAAGCTTCAATTTTACTGATCTATGTATTTATAATTTATATTTAATTTTAAGAAATATTATAGATTACTTCTTGAAACAATTTTTACCTATCATTCCAAGCACCCCCAGTTCCAGCTGTGCATGGGCTTGTGGTTCACAGATGGTGGAGCTCATGCTCAGGTTCCTCAGTCAGGCTTTGTGTTTACTTTTGAGTTCCATTAGTGTTAGCTTCAATTCCAGTGTCTTCCAGGTCACAGATCTGATCTTCTGTAACGTCTAAACTGATGTAACCCCAGTGAATTTGGCCAGTCATTTTCTACTTCAGATATTTATTTTCTCATATAGGAGCTTCATTTATTTCTCTTTAAAGCTAGCTTTTACTCATTTGCACAGTTTCCTTTAAATACACACACACACACACACACACACACACACACACACATTTGCAATGCTACATTGAGCTGTTACATTAGTTATTTTTTCCATGTCAATGTTTTATTGGTTTTCACCTCCACTATGCCACTTTTGTTTACTTTTGCAAGAAAATCCCATTTTTCTTTAAAGTGAAATACCAAGCACATTATAGATTATAGAGAATTGAAATCTGAGCATTGTTGAATTTTTTTTTAATTACAAGAAGATGTTTTATAGAAAACATTTTATTTATCGCTTAATGTAAAATTTGACCCCAGCTGTAAGCTGTACCTTGGGATGACCCACTGTGTTCTTGAGGCAGCTATTGTTCACCTACAAACACTCAGTCTCTCAGCAGCTACAACCAACTCACAGCACGAAAACCAAACTCTCAAACTTTTCAAAATTTGGGCTCTAATTTTGCCCTTTCTTGTGTGACCTCTGAGAATTATCTAGCTTTTACCTCCATGATTGCTTTTTCCTCCCAACTTTGTAGTTTCACATTATAGTATTTAGAGTACTCGGGGGGACTCAGAATGCAAGTTTCTGCACAGATTTAGGAACGTCTTTTGCTTATTTCTTTCCTTTTGAAAAAGTTGTGTGAGTATTTAGCCATTTAATCTTACCAGGCTTTTATATCCAGGTCTTATTCAGCCAGTCAGTTAAGCTATGTTTAGTCTCTATCACTGTAGCATATATTTTATGTAGGAAATTGATGTCAATCAGGAAAAAAGGGGGGATCATAAAGACTATGCACTTTTTCTTGCTGTTAAGAGTACAGTTAAACGTGAAGAAAGGAGGATAAACAATAGAGGGTATTGCCTCCCAAAGAAAAATCCTCCCAGAGCTTAAAGAAAGACTAGCAGAAAATGGAAATGTAAAGAGTAAAACAAGTTCACATTTTCTGCTACTGCAAACAAAATAGTGTGTATATATGTAGCATGGTGTACATCCCAGTAAAAATGAGAATTAGAAGAAGAATAGAAGTAAGCTTTAGTCTGTTTACCATTCTGAAATCTAGGAAGTGCTATGAAACAGGCTGTCCTACTCTTGCCCTGGTATCTGTAGCGTAGAATTCTTAGTAGGCTCCTTGGAAGGAACTGCATTCTTTCACTGGCAAATAAATACTTCTGACATGTTTATGAGCCTGTTTTGGGTGGTAGGAATCTAAAGATCGATGCACATAGGAAGACCCAAGGTTGATAGAGGGATCTAAATTAAGAACTCTCATTTTAGTAGAAAATGCGTGGCATGGTGGTGCACACCTTTAATCCCAGCATTCAGGAGGCAGAGGCAGGCAGATCTCTATGAAATCAAGGACTGCCTGATCTACATAGAAAGTCCAGGCCAGCTGAAGCTGTCTCAAGAATACCAAAAAAAGAAAAGAAAAGGAAAGAAAAGAAAAGATTCAAAATCAAAATAATAAGTCAAGGCTTGCCATGGCTTCAGGATAGTGAGACCAGGATGGTCACAGTGTAATCACTCAAGAGAACATCTGGGAGCCAATGGTCTTCAACAGTGCCGCTTCTTTAACACTAGATGATATGATCTCTTCTATCTACCCCAGGACTTCAGATTCTACCAAGAATAAACAACAGGGCAAAAAGGGGAGTGAATAATTTCTGCATAACTGAATATTTATTGCAAAGAGACTACATTTTATTAATGAATTCTAAGAATAAGTGAATTTGGATGAGAAATCACTTTATTAGACTGCACACACCACAATGGCATAAACTAAATTATCTTCTCTAGACAGACTATGGCCTCAAGAGTAAAGATAAATTAAGTTTTATAAAATATTTTCCATATCAGTATGGCTATATGCAAATCATGACCTTTTACATGCAGAACCAAGATACTCTTAAATAAGTTAATTCTATTGGATTTATTTCCTTATGAAACCTATGTTCAGAACCCTCTTCAACTCCCATTTCAGATTCTAAGATGCATTGTGATTCTCTCTGAAAGGTAAATATTATTACAGAAATCAAGTCCCAGTAATCTAGATTAGTTAATCCTAAAACAGAATATCTGAGAATTTTACTGTGATAATTATATGGATTTTTGCGTAGCCATGATGCTTCCAACATACAAACAGATTGACTACCAAAAATCCATTTGTAAAAAAAATATTGGGTCTGGAAAGATGGCTCAGTGGTTAAGAGCATTGACTGCTCTTGAAGAAGACCCGGGTTTGATTCCCAGCACCCACATGGTAGCTAACAATTACTGTAATGTAACTCCAGCTCCAAAGGATCTGATGCCTTCTTCTGACCTCCATGGGCACTGCATGACATGCATATGCAGGCAATACACTCATACACATAAAATAAGAATAACAAATAAAAAATTATTTAGAACACAAAACATCTTTCCTCTGCGATGTTGGATACAGTTGATTCTTTCTTAAACTAGGCTAATAAGTCTCTAAAATACATAATTAGTTCAATTTAAGGGTAATGAACATTACCTGAGTAGGAGATATTATGATATACTCTTAAGGCACAAAGAATTACAGCTATACATTGATTTGCATGATTAATCAGAATTATGAATCCACACAATATCAAAATACCTACAGAGCATCAAACATAGGTGTGATTTGAGTGAAAAATATCCCCCATAAGCACTTGTGTTGGAATCCTTGATCCCCAGTTAGTTGCACTGTTTGAGTTGGTTATGGAAACTGTGATTTAGAACATTCCTGGAGGGAAGTATGTCACTGATGTGGGCGTTAAGAGTTTCTAGCCTTACCCCACTTCCCGTGCTAGCTCTCTCTGCTTCCTGTCTATTGATGAACTGCAATCATCCAGCTCCTGATCCTGATCCCATGTCATGCCTACCCCACCATTAATTTTCTCTATCCCTCTAGAACTGTAAGATAAACACTTTTTACTTTCGTTGCTTTTGGTGATGGCTTTTTATCACAACAACAAAACAGTAACTAATGCAATAGGTATTGAGAATAATACAGGATCCAAAAACTGTGGGGTTTGCTTTCAAGGAGCTTTCAGTGAAATACAGAGAAACTGGTACTCACCAAGCTAAGTAAACATGGATAAGGCATGTGACTAAGAGTATTCGGATGTTGATGACAAGTATTGAGAAGTAGCGACACTGCATATCTTTAGAGGACAAATTTCCATCTATGAGCTGAGATAGGAAAGTTATTTAATTCCATCTATTCATAGAATAAGAAAAATACCCTTAGAAGAATAAAAACCTTAAAGGACATAAGAACTTTAGAGGATTTCTAACAGTTACATGGCTTAGGCTGAAATTAACAGAAGTACTAAACAAATCAACCAAACACATATAATGGAAGGAGTGCTTGTCATGTACAATTCTGTCTACTTTCTTGTTGTTCATTTATTTCTTTGAGACAGTGTCTCTTTGTGGTCCTGGGTGGCCTGGAACTTGCTATGTAGACCACCAGGCTGACCTCCATTTCACAGAGATCCACCTGCCTCAGTGCAGATATTAAAGGTGAGTGCCATCCCCCTTGCTTTCGTATTTTTACTTTAAAAATATAACTTAACCGAAAAGTACTCCAATGAATTAGCCAATTTTAGTACCACGTGAGAGTATAGAAATTAATGGAAGCTGATTTTCATGTTTCTTGATTTGTTAATTCCTAAGAATCTAGTTCATCTCAGCCATCATTGCCACACCAGACACAATCCAGGTTAGTCACTGTATCACGTGTGATAATCAATTCCCCACCATGGTGAATTTCCAGTGTTGCATTAGTAATTTCTAAAGTGAATCACATTTTCTGCATTCACACATTCCCCGTTGACCATATGATTTTCTTTGGCCAATATGCTGCTAACAAATATAGTGCAAATAGAAAACTAACAGATTTCTGGGTGGTGGTAGTTTTCTTTCTTTTGTTCTGAAATTCTTTTGGACTAAGCTACTATAAACTTTTGATTCAAACAAGAGTTGATACCAAGCAAAGATACAATTATCTATTACACAGGTGTGTATCTACCTTAGACATGAAGTCTCATTCAAGAAGCTATGTAACTCAACTGCCTGAAGAAACCTAAGTGAGAGCAATGCACTGCACTGACCTACACAACTATGGGCAGACCAGATGGCATGTGAGAAAAGCCAGCATATTTTTGGGAGATAAAATGCAGCAAGTAACTGGTACTGTTTGTAATAAATGTCAAGGGGGCCTATAGATACCTTATTTCCCATGATTAAAATTTTTATGGGTTTAAAATCTCTCTTACCAAAGCAAATGGAAAAACGTACAAATTATTGTATGTACTATGGATAAAGTTTCCATTCTCTGAGATAACATAAAATTTCTGAAAATATTATACACATTATAATTTGAATGTACCATTAATTAACTTAATAGCATTTTCTTTAGAACACCACAAATAATATACTGTACTGTTATTTTGTTAATTGTTTTTTTTACCTTTATTTTCTATGTATCTAAATGTGCTGTGCATGTGCAATGCTCACTGTGGCCAGAAGAGGACATCTAATCTCCTGGAACTGGAGTTACGGACAGCTGTTAGCTGTGATGTTGATGCTGGGTCTTTTCAAAAATAGCAAGTGTTCTTAAACAATGAGTCATCTTTCTGGTCCTTGTACTAATTGTTTTCAATACAAAGATAGACAGAGCATAACCTACTAGTCTTAAGATCTTCCCTTTCTTCAAACCGAGACAAAGATAAATAGAAATAGATTAATGCTACAGGGTCAAAAGTGTATGAAAGAACCAGGATGCATGGCATCAGAAACAGCAGAGATGACTTACTAAAAAAGGAATATGCCAACTAAATTTGAATTCACAGTCAGCTTATAACAATTTACATGTATAGGCCAAATCATTGTCATAGGACTGTGCTATAAGTAACAACAAATTTCTGTTACTACGGTATTTTGTTTTCTATTGTTAATAATGTAAAGATAAAATAAAAATTATTTCTTTAGTTTTATCATGTTTAATGCTTGAGCAATTAATTTTTCTCAGGATTATTTAAAAGGCACACATTGAAATTTAATCTGTGGTTAGACTTCCACCTCCAAGATATGCCATCCTCCACAGAAACCTGGATTATGATACCTAACCTAATTTGGCAGATCACTAGAGAATGGCAGGCTTGAAACAGTTATGTGCATGCTTCTGCACTGAGGAGTCAGCAATAAAATGCTCAAATGTATGGATATTATGGAAGAAGAGAAAATTCACCCACATTTTTGATCTCCTTGGATTGATATTGATCAACATGCTTTACTTTGTTCATTGGCAAGGATATGGAGAAAGCGAGACTCTTATCCACTGCTGGTGGGAGGGAAACTGGTGCAGCCACTATGGAAATCAGTGTGAAGATTTTTCAAAAAGTTTGAAATTGATTTACCGTATAATCTAGTCATTCCACTCTTGGGCAATTAATTACCCAAATGATTCTATAATCTATTGCAGACTTACCTGTTCATCCATGTTCATTGCTGCACTTTTCATAAAGGTCATACATTGGTAACAACCTAGATGTCCTTCAATTGATGAATGGATAATGAAGGTGTGTTACATATACAGAACAGAATACTATTCATATTTTAAAAAATGAAATTATGAAATTGCAGGTACATGAATGAAACTGGAAACAATCATCTTGAGTGAGGTTTCAGCAATCATCCTCAGAAAGACAAATGTCACATGTTCTCCTTGAAGTCCTAGTTACAGATGTGTCAATTTGAAAATTAAGAGAGTCAGGAAATTAGGAAGGAGCAATGGGTCAGTGGGTGGGAGGCTTCTTGAGAGAGGTAGCAGAGTGCAGTGATGTGAAGGGGGAAAGGGAACCATTAGAGTAGGAATGGTTAAACAGTGTGGGGAATAGGATTGCCAGGCTGAGGAGGGAGTACAGGGAGGGATACATAACACTAAAGATCTTTGCCAAGAGCCATATGGAAACCTAACACCATAGAAGCTTCTTAAAATATAGATATATATATCATAAAATGAGATTAAAGGAGTTATTCTGTAATAGGCTATCATCGCCCTAGATATCAAGGCAAAAATAAAAAAATCTTAATGCAAGGAATGGACTCCCTCTGTAGAAACTGTTGGCCAGAGGTCCCATAGACCGTCAAACAATATTAGACATTTTCCCTGCTCTTGGTTGCTCACCAGAACTGAATTATAAGATCTTATTCCTGAAACTGAAGACATCACATACATGAACTGTAAAACAAACATGGAGAAATCAAGCTGGTGCTGAACTGAGCCTCATCTCTGTTGGTTGGCATTCATAAATCTGGAAGATACTGTGAAAGCTACAGGAAGGAGAAAATAATCATCAGCCTTACCCATTTGTGCATCTTGTGAAATACAACAACAATTGGCCTGGAAAGATATGACCACTAGTGTAATAGTGGCATAAATATAATGGAAGTAACCAACCACTCTAATTGTACTTAAGGTTGACATCCTAGGATGGAGTCTATACTATACATTAATTTCGGCCTTAGGAATCTGAGGATAAACAATTCACAGAACATAGGGAAGAACCTAATGCTAGTTTTCTAACTAGTTATCTAAATAGTTAACTAAATAGTTATCATATTAAACTGACTCCTAATAGCATAGTTATATGCATATATTAATGCATCTCTCTACTCTCACCAGAAAAGTTTCCTTATAAGGCACATGATGATTAACATAGAACCCCACAACTGCTCAACGTGCAGAGAACTAGAGGATGCAGTGTGCTTAATCCTGAATAGACATCTGTACCAAATTTTTACCTTCCTCCCCCTCAAGGCTCAGGAGGGATCATTGCAGATGATGGAGCAAAAAGATTGCAAGAACAAGAGGTATAGGACCCCAAGAAAACAGCGTCTTCCAAACAGATGAACACTTATTCATATGAACTCACAGCAACTGTAAGAGCATGTACAAGTACCATGCAAGTTCAAACCAGAATAAATCCAAGCACAAATATGGAAGTGGTTAAGAAACTCTAACCTTACCTAAGGAAATTGTGGCAACAGATTGCTGCTAGGAAGGAAGAGACGGTCTCTTTCAAGCATGGGACTCCTGGTAGGTTTACGTGACTCTAGTGGATGGATCCAAATTGGGTTTTCTAAGCCCCATATTATACATATACATATATATATATATATATAAATTGAGTGGGAGCCATAAGGAGAGGTGATGATAGGGGAGGAGATATAAATTCTACTAAATTTTGTAATATGAAAGTTACAGAAATTCAATCAAGAAAGAAAAAAATATGTGAAAAATATTCTACATTGTCAGCAAGTAAGAAGACACACTTTGGAGGTGTAATGAAATATCATATCTCTTTATAGTGCTAAACAAGTCCCGACAGGATCAAGTGCTGGTGAAGGTGTAAAGCAATTGAACTGAGGGACAGAAATCAAAATTAGAGATAAAATTGAAAATAATTTGGCAGTTTCTCAGAAAGATAAACCTGCATGTCTCTGCAGTTGTAGCTCATGGTTTTTGTTACAAACAGAGATAAACTTATTTTAACATAACATATATTGACATCCACAGCAGGTCTATTCATAATTGTCCCAAAATGGAAAGGCTCAAAAGTATTTAAATGAGGAAAATGGGTGAAAAAGCTATAGCTCGATTCAGTGAAGTTATAAATAATATTGAACAAGTAAAAATAAACAAACTATTGGATCACAGAAATTCAATAAAATTATGATTCTATGGCTTTCTCACAGTGGTGCCAAGAAATGTGAAGAACTGAATGGTAATTGTCTTGGGGTCAGAAGCCAGAAGCACTGGGCCATGGGTAGCATAAGACTTCTTTTTTATTGTGATAGAAGTTACACAAATTTATAAATTGTTAAAGCTCATAAAACTTTACAACCCAGAATGTAAATTTCACTGTATCTTAGATTAAAGATAGATCAACAGTGGCAGGATATTAGTTTTCAGTCTGGAGACTTGTTGACTCCATTATATTATCAAACTTAATTCAATTCTCCCTATTAAATTCTTATGGTTTGAAAAACAGAATTATATCCTTTCTTTTGGCAAATAACCTTTTACTTTATAACAGTTATAAATCTATGGAAAAACTACAAATATATTTTCATTTTGCTGCACACAACTTTTCCTATTAATGGTTGATATTAGTGCATTAAGTTTCTTATAAATATTGAACCAATATTAGTACATTCTTACTAAATGAATTCTATACACTTTATTTTCAGTAAAAAAGACTAATGTCCATTTCTATTCCAGTTTTCCATCCAAAGTCCCATTTTACGTTGAGTGGTCATAGCTCCAGAGTTCACGAAACTGACCATCTCTCTGACATTTCTATTATTATAACCTTTATAATTTCAAGGTGTAGGTTTTTATATAATGTCTCTCAATTAGTATTTTTCTCCTGGTTTTCTCTTGATTAAACTGTTTTACATTTTCAGAAGTTAGACCCCAAGGGTAAACTGAAATCCATCTAATCATATCAAATACACATATTATCGACATGACATCACTCTTGGTGTGAAATTTGAAGAACTGGTTCTGTAAGGTTGTCAGGGATTATAAAATCAGTGTTGTCCGCCTTTCTATATGCTTTAGAAATAAGTTGCCCTCAACATTAAAGAACTGGATATTTATATGTCACTCAATTGGAGTTTATAAAAATTATTTGTAATATTGTTATCTGTAACACTTTTATCTATTCTCCAATTTTTATTTATTCAAGCTTTGACTTGTCAGACTCATGCTTATTTATTCTATAATACTACTGGCAATGTATCTTTTGCTCTTTGACAAAAGAGTTACCTTTAGTTCTGGGAATCCTTTTTCAAATGGCTGCTTTATTCTTCTGCCACATAATAAGTGTTGTGAATTTTTGTGTGTGTGTGTGTGTGTGTGTGTGTGTGTGTGTCCTTACTTTAAGCACTAACAACTTTCTATAACAACAGGTGTCACTGTGTATGTAATCTAGAATGGACTCAAACTTATGATCCTCCCGACAATTGTTTTCTTTTATTCAACGTGGCTATTAGAAACCAAATCTGTGGGCCAGATATATTTGTTGTCATTGGCGTCTCTTTTCTTTTGAGCTCCCTACCCTCTTAAAATAAGGAAATGTGTTGTATGTTAACATATGTAGTAATATTTGCAAACAACTAGTATATAATTCTGCATCTATAGTAAATCATGCATTAATTCATACAGATGCATAAATATCTAACCTAGGATCATTTGTTTCCTTTCATTCTCTTCCTTGCACATATCTATAACTTCACATTCCGAGAGAAAGGCCTGGCTCCATCTCTGTCATTCAAATTCATCTTTTCCAACTGTCAAGGAATGTGTTCTTAATAGTGTCAGGTGTTTTGATGCATGCTTCCATGAGAAGCAAAGTTAAATCAGAGTTCAGTACTTTTGTCTTCACTCATAACTACTTGTTTCCAAAATGAATTAAATCAGTGAATTTCCCCTCAGCCTTTTCAGCGATGCTAATCAACGCTAACTTTATCACAGATGCATATGTGTGTGATACAATAGGATTGCTTTGTTTCATTTCACACTTAATGCCCTTACCTTCTAAACTAGTTTTTAAGCTTGTATTAAGGTTCAGTCTTCTATCTGGAATGTTCTGTGGGTTTTGAGAAGTATGGCTTGACATGGCTGTAGTGATAAGATCACCAATAATAGTGTTGTCTCATCGGGGCCTCTATGTTGTTTAACAACTTGGCTTGCTTCCTTTAAGGTTTATGTGAGACCAACTGGTCATTACCCAACATTTATCTGTAGGACACACAGTAATTAAAAATGCCAGAATGGTTGAACTAACCTTCTTGGATGTTTAACAGACATACCTTGAGATCTATACTAATTGGGTCAGAGGGAATCAAAGGACACTTTTTGCTCCTTGCCCTC
>NW_008360320.1:6453477-6459878 GCF_000622305.1 Nannospalax galili
TTATAGGGTTTATACTGAGTATAATATTCTACAATGATTTAATTGTAAACCTAAAAATGTACAGCCAATTTTGAAAGAGATACAGCCTAGCTCAGAAAATTGTTACTGAATATGTCAATGCTGATGTAATGAAATGCTTCTTCTAAGTATGTGGTTATTAAAAAAAAAAATGGCAATTACTGATCTTTTTAACTTCTGTATAATTTTGCATCACATAGAAAGTCATAGAGTTGAAAGTTCAGTTCATGTCATTTCCCTGCAAGCTTTTCTCATATAGAACTATTTAATTATGTTTTGTTCTTTTTTTCTCAAAATTATTGTGCACGTCTCAATAAACAGAATTTGTTGAACGAATATATTTTAGCTTTCATTATCAAAATTGTTCTACTGAACTTGGTTTCTCTCACTTTGGAAAAATAAGAATAAATACTTATTTGCAAGTTTGTGTATTTTCAGAAATTTTGAAATCATTTGTATTACTTTCTGGGATTCAATTTTTTTGACCATGTAGTAAGACTGCATTTAGCTTTGTTAGAAACTGTTCAAGGTGGTCAGGTAATTGTCACCAGTTCTCTATTGCTCAGAAGATGCCCAGCCACTGATTTTTCAGTTGTTTAATGTCAACCATTTTCATAGCTGTGTAGTTCCGCTGATATTTGTTGTAATGTGCATAATATGTTGAGGCCACTTTGCTTGGTGTGACGTCAGTGAAAACATTTCTTTGTTGTTTTTCCTTCTTCATTCTTCTCAATGCACCTCTTCTCTTCTTCTTCTGTGTCTTCTGAAATGCACTTTATTTCTCCAGTACCTTTTATTGAAAGATATCCTTTTTCTTTTTTAAAAAAGTATTTTATTTTATTATTTTTTATTTGATTTTATGTGTATGAGTATATTGCCTGCATGTAGATAAGTGCTCCGGTGTTGTGCAATGCCTGTGGAGGACAGAAGAGGTTGTCGGATCCCCTGGAGCTGGAGTTATGGACAGTTGTTAGCTGCCACGTGGGTGCTGGGATTTGAACCTGGGTCTTCTGCAAGAACAACCAGTGTTCTTAACCTCTGAGCCATCTCTCCAGCCCCAATATCCTTTTTCTTATTGAATTGCTTTTCTTCTTTATTCAAAGAGAAACTAAGTTTATTTCAGCAAGGCTATGCCATATTTCATTATTCTTTCCACTACTTGTTTATTCCGTAGTTAATACTGTGCCACAGTTTTATTATACACCTCTCATCTACAGTGAATCTTTCTAACTTTGCTTCTCTTCCTTAGTCTTAGGTTGCAATTACTGAGTTAACATTAACTTGAAATATCTGAGAGATAGTTTGTTGTAATTTTGTTTGGAATTGCCTTGGAATTCTAGATCAAATTTGGAAGATTTCACAATAATATGGGATCTTCCTAAGTGTGGGAACAGGACATTTCTCCATTTACTTAGAAACTTCTAGCTTTATCACATTTTTTATCCTCTCTACATATTAATCCTATATACATTTTGCCACTTAAGCTTTTTTATATTTGATATTATTGTAAGTGGTGTTTTAACAGTCTTTTTCAAAAAGTTTAGTGCTGGCATAGAGAAGTATTTATCATTTTATATTAACTTATGATGGCACATATAAAAATCATTACTGCCAATTTTTTAGATTATTGTTTTTTTTGCCATTGTATTTTATTTTGAGGTAAGGTCTTATTAGGGAATGCCTTATAATCATCATTTGGGGTTTTCTACATAGTTTAATATGTTATCTTTAAGAAAAGCAATTTAAATTTCCTTTTATTCAGTATTATTGTGTATGTGTACATGTGTGAGAGGATGCACCGTGCACATGTGGAGCCAGAGGACAGCTTTGAGGGGTTGCTTCTCTCTTCTATCTTTACACAGGTTCCAGAATTGAACTCAGGTTCTCAGTCATTTTTTGTATTCATTTTATTGAAGGAATTGTCTATTGACATATATTGAATTCAACTCTTTTCTTGGCTTTGATCAGTCTACTGATAAGACTATCAGATATGTTACTTCTTTCTACTGACTTCTAAAATCTGGAGCAATTAGCTGTGAAAGTATATCTATAAAACTTTAGGTCTTCCAGCCCACCAGTGGGCACCCAGGGGCTGAGGATTGGAAAGGTTGATCCTGCTTACTGATAGCAACTTCAATCTGAGAACCAGAAGGACAGTTGATTGATGACAGATCCATGTCTTGTTTCTCTTTCAGCCATCCGTTGTTTAATCAAAACACTCAAGAATATATGATGCTTACTGTGGATATTTTTCGAAGGTATATTTGAAAACAATGATTTTATCCCACATTTTTTTTTTTTTTTTGGCCAGAAATAGAGTTTTTCTTGAGCCTTTCTAGTGAGATTTTAATGGATTGTAAGGTCACAAAACCCTGAGAGATTTATGGAAGATAAATTATCAGAGCTCTGCTATCACTGCAGCACCAAGGTCTTATCACAATCAAATTCATTTGCACTCTGCCCCTGTCAGCTTATCAGAGTTACCATTTAAACATCCACACATGTATTATACATTTCTCCAAATACAAATACCTTACACAATTTGCTGGGATTTAGTGTTATCTTAGCTTGTTATGGCCAATAATATACCTTCATGTTTTAAATTGAAGCTATTCAATTCAATACTTTTTCTTGAGTACCAGGAATTTTACATGTATAAAAACAGAAACTTGGGGCTGGAGAGATGGCTCAGGGTTTAAGAAGCGTTGCCTGATCTTACAGAGGATCTGGGTTCAATTCCCAACACCCACATGGTGGCTAACAACCATCCATAACTCCAGTTCCAGGGTATCTAATGCCTTTTTCTGACCTCTATGGGCATTGCATGCCACAGGTGCACTTACATTCATGTAGGCAATACACTCATACACAGAAAATAAAAATAATAAATAAAATATTAAAAAGTAGAAACCTTATTTATTTCCTTCCATAAATGACTACTGATGACTCGTGAATAAAATAAAGGAAGATCACCTTGATATATTCCAATTTGAGATGTTTAAAGTCTGAATTTTAGCTCTTCTGGGGTCTCCACTGAGGATTTCCATATTTGCCTAAGCCTTTCCTTTTCAGCAGCCTCTATCCCAATTTTTAGCCTTTGTTTCAGTTCATTATGAGACTCTGTAAACTTCACTATGTCTTCATTATTTCAGCTCTGCAATTTGCTTGGATTTCAGATTCACCTCATTCAGGTAACATATTGACAAACTGTTAGAGGAAAAAATAATATAATCTATTTACTTTCTTTTTACTCTTAATTCTTTAAATGTTTATTTTCTTTCAGGGACGGTTCCCTGAACTAGCAAACTCCTTGGTGTCTCTGGTAGCCTGCTAGGGCCTTATTTTCTAATTCCTCAACTACCTGGGAGCCAACACATGCTCCATATGAAAAGTGATAGACAGTGCTGTACCTGTCTTAATGAAATGTTTTCACCTCTTTCAGGAGTTCCTGCATAACTGCCTAAAGACTGTTATTAGGAGAAACTTATTTTATCTAAGCTGTTAAAGATAAACATGCTTTGTCAGTTTTAGTCTCATAAGTGTCTCGTATAACAAAGATCTTTACTTGAGTCTGTTTCATTTTTATAGGATCTTACATAAATCATCCTATTTTTATTTTCTCTTATTCGGTGCCACCTCAGTGTTACTAAAATTCCTTTGGGAGAGAATGATGTAAAATTGTCCACTGCACTATTCCCTTGGTAACAACAACAACAACAACAACAACAACAACAACAACAACAAAGAGATTCAATACCAGATCATGGATCAGGATTAACATAGCAGTGCGGATGCTTTCCCCACTTGGGCTGTAACCCAATGTCTTCATCCTAAGCATGGATGACAGGCTTCTACATAGCAGCATAACCTCTCTTAGTCTTCCCCAGCCTATACTCTAGCCGTTCCCCCAGGGTGCCTGCAATTTACTTAGAATTACTTGTTAAGGTTGGGAGGTGTGACTGTCACTGCCTTTCCTTCTATGCAGGGGCTTGAACAGTTAACAAGCCCAGCGAAGATTAACTTTGGCAATTGTGCACAACTAAACTCGGGAAGCTGGAGTTTGTTTTACTCAGAAAACAGTCATGGGGTGAATTATTAGCAGTAGATCTAAAACACTGCTGTTGGAAGATTAATTTGCTGCAATACATCCTTGTTTTAAGCATACTGGTTAACATCCACCTAAAATTTACCTCTATTCTATAAATATATTTTATTCCTTTTTTACCCCCTTTTCACTTCACTAGATGCACTTAAACCAGATCTTTTGAAGTAAGATATCATATTTTATTTAGAACCCAGTCAATTAAGAGCCAATGTACCAGGGTTGCTTTGTTTGCTTGTTTCTTTGTTTCAAAACAGAACTATTTGCTTTATAAACAGTATTTGCAACAGAAAATGAAACTTTTGTTTTAAAGAAAATAATGATACAGTAATAGCGGGGTGTTTTGAGAGTGACGATCCTATCTCTGGTCTGTTGTGCTTAGTTTGAGAGGCTAGGGTCCCTGGAAACTCAACAGCCACAAAATCCACTTCAAACCAGAGGCTTTTGGGTTCTTGTCTTATGAATGCAAAGAATGAAATTCACGGACCAGAGAGGGTGAGTTTTAGAATGGAGTATTTTATCATAAGGAGCTTAGGAGAGAGAAAGCAATGCTCCTGTATAGTGGGACGGGTCCTCTAGAATGAGATTCCACCTAGTCTTACTCAGGAGTTAGTAAGGTTTGTTTACCATAAACTTCCTAGTTCCTGCTCTCATCAATAACAGCTCATTTTAAAACAAATATTTGTGCCTAAGGCCTAGGAACTTGGATTCAAATTAGTCTAAATGAAGTACCTCAAAGTAGAAAATGTAGCATGAGCCTCAAGAGCATAAGAGTCTAGAATGCAGCAAGTGCACCTGTAGGTTTTGCAGATGGATTAATATTACTTTTAATTTTAGGTCAGCCAGATGCGGCAAAGCAATGGATGCTTCTCTTTTGGTTTCAGATGTAGATTCAAGGCAGGAGGAGACCAGTCTGCTTAACTTACCAACACATTCCAGGACCATTACTAAATTGTTATGCATTAGGCAAGATACTAAGGTTAAAAGTAAATGGATAGTTTTCTAAAGGAAATATGGATGGACGAAACAGCTCTAACCTCAAAGGAATGAAAGAGATGGATTTATTCTGGAGCCAAATATGAATGACCATGGCCCAGGAACACAGATTTAGGTTTCCCCAAATACCATGTTCCAATAAGGTAACAATTTTATGAACTTTTTATAGTAACAGAGTAAAGAAAGTCATAAATCAACATACTTTAAAATTATTGGTGGGTAAATTCAGTAGGGGGTCATAGAAAATTGGGGGAAATTCTGTTATAGGTCTCAGATGCTTGAGGACAAAGTTCTTAGCCTTTTGGTTGGTGGGAGTTAGGGCTTTCTTAAGTTAATATATTTCTAAAGGTTTTTTATCTGTTAGTCAGAAGATGTTAACAGAAACATAGGTGGCCTAGAAGTGGCTATTTAGAGGATAAAATGGCCCAAGATAAATTGTAAATAGGCTCTAGATCTGCAACATTCCAAACTCTCCACATCACTGAAGTGCTAATTAGCTTATCACCCTTGCAGGAAGTTCAGTACAAGATGCAGAATTTTTCTGGGAACTTTCATTCACATCTCAAATAACCCAAGATAATTTTGGCTTTAGCCAAGTTACATTCCATCTGTCCACCATCATGGCCCTTCTTCCAAGGTCAATCACTTCTTTGAGAATGAAATAAAGCTTTTTGAAATGAATTTATGTATGGTCAAGATTATGTAATTCATGAAAAACACTGTTCTCATCTTTGCCACCATGAAAAATAAAACAGAAAATATGAACATTAAGAATTACTCTCATTAAAACTAAAACACAACCAATCTAGATTTTAAGGTGTATATAAAATTAAAAACACAATTATGAAAAAATTGCAAGATTGTTAAAGGCTAAACATCTCAGCGAAAGTTTTTTTTTTTTTTAAATTAGTTAAATCCAGTATCTAGTTGATAAAACTTGAGAATGATTGCATAAGGGAAGACAAAAATAGCTTTTTTCTATGCTCTTGAGTCATTTTTGCCAAAAGTTTAACAGCCTAAGAGCACAGAGGTGTGGTATAGAAACTTTGTAGAACAGAGGGAGAGGACACTTACAGTAAATCAGTGTTGTCCTAAAAGTCCAGTCAGAAATAAAAGAACTCAGGACAGCTTTCTGCTAGGCTAAGAATCTTCTCACTAATATAACTTTTCCTCATCAATGTAGATTTCCCTCATGAAAGGGCAGCTTTTCCAAGTTAGTCCTGTGATTACAATTTCTCACATTAAACCCTTAGAAATACTCAATATTAAATTAATTAATTAACTA
>NW_008360320.1:6459912-6461990 GCF_000622305.1 Nannospalax galili
ATCCTAAGTACGTTTGTACAGTTAGAGAGAGTTTTATTTTCAATTCAAAATATAATTGTGTATTTTATAAAGTATTTTTTTATCTTAAATGTGTTCTTCAAATTTTGGGGGAAAATTGCCATCATTTTTATATTATTTTATTTTTTAATATTTTATTTATTATTTTTATTTCATATGTATGAGTGTAACTGCCTGCATGTATGTAATTGCATGGGCGTTGTGCAATGTTGTGGAAGTCAGAAGAATACCTTGGATTCCCCTGGAAGTGGAGTTACAGCCAATTGTTAGCTGCTATATGGGTGCTTGGAATCATACCTGTTTCCTCTGCAAGAGCAGCCAATGCTCTTAACTGCTGAGCCATTACTCCAGCCCCTAAAAATTTCCCTCACCCTTAATTAAGAGAATTTTATTTCTATGGTCCATTCCTTGCATTCCTCACTTAATACTGATTTTTTTCGTTTCAATATTCAAGTGATCTTTGTTAATTTTGGTAAAAAGTTTCTGCTTATATACTTTTTACAGACATTAATAGAATTTATCTAGTCTATATTATTTTTATTAATATATTTTACCTTATTCCCAGAGTCATGTACATCCACCTAATCTTTAAAACAAGTTTTAAAGGTGCATGTTATCAGCCCCACTGTTTGGAATATTGAGTTTGAAGCAACAACACTCACACAGATATGAGTGTCAAAAAAGAGCATCAGGTAAGGTCTCAAGGGCTGAAATTGTCTGTCACTTTAAGGAAATATGGACATCTTTCTGAAGATGTTCCTCATTATTTAGAAAGCTCGGCAGGATCCTTCCTCATGAATTTTAAGTACTACAAGCCAAATAAGAATGAAACAGGTGAGATTCTCTTTTGTTCTTTGCATAGAACATCTGATGTTTTAGGGATTCAAATGAGGCTGTTTCTTATAATACTTTTTGAACCATCATGCCACCTGCAGTTATTATCTTAGGAGCTTAGAATTTATAACCACAGAAGTAACTCATGATTTGGGAATGAGAAAGGGTGCAGTCATACACAACTTGATAACTTGATTTAATACATCATGTCAATGGCTGTTCTTGAAAAATCATTTGCTGTGTTGAATGCATGTAATTAATGTGACTTATGTTCAATCCCCCAACCTTTTTCAATTCAATGTTATTATTTACAAATTTACAAACAGATACAAACAATGGCACTAGCAAGAAAGATACATTCTTCTCTCTTTCTCCCCACCCCTCATTGAATAAGCAGAGGGTAATTACGTTGAAGTTGTTTTAAAATTTGCACATTGAAAATTATTTTGAGTCCTGAAGTGTCTCATCTGCTTTCCAATTTTCTGTGAGATGCTTTTAATATTTTGAGATTTATATTAAGCCACAGGGGTCTGAAAGATTTCAAGAACTTTTGCATATGCATCAGATATAAACAATCAATTAAATTAATAAAGGAAATCACTATTTAGATGCTAGCTATTGCAAATTTCACTGCCATTTCTTCAACTATAACTCAGGATTTTTTTTTTTTAATCCCATCGGAATTTACTTTGGTGTATACACATTGAAGTACCTGTCACAATTGAACTTTTTTCCTTTTGTTTCTGTGTAAAAGTATTTAATTTTCATCACAACCAACTAGCTGTGTTGTTAAAGCAGTTCAGTGGTCTGGGATACCTGCTTTTATTCTCGTACAATAGAAAATACTGACATTCTAAAATCTCAACTATTCATGTTTTTTCTATTTATAAAGGTTTTATTGTTTAGAATGTTCTGATTATAAATTAACAGAACTGCAGGGAGCTAGTCAGGCTAATTTAATTTAAAAACAAAGCTATGTTGTCACTGCAACTGTCACGAAAGACTCTTTGCTAATCGAAGGGAGTGTGAAGGAAAAGCCAGGATGTGAAATTAGATGTCCTCTTTCACTTAAAACATTTAAATAATTTGCTCTTATTTCCAAATGAGCAATTCTGAAAATTAATTACTCTTTGATATTATTGTTCAATGCATGATTTTTAATATATACTATATATTATTTGAAATTATTACATTTTTGGAAAGAAAATTTTTTCTACATAGCTTAC
>NW_008360320.1:6467071-6516187 GCF_000622305.1 Nannospalax galili
TAATAAAACTTCAAATGTTTATTTCCACATCAGTTCTACAAAATTTCGACTGTATATGACAATCTCTTTTTTTCCCCATCAAATGATCTTTACTAACAAAATGGTTCTACAAAATTATTTATTTTCATTTCCCATTTACTGAAGCCTTTCTGTTTCATTTTTTAACAACCTATAATTAATAGAAGCCCTACATGTATTTCTGAAACAGAGATTTGACTGTTTAATACGGAAAACTGCTGTTAGTTTAATGTTGTGCATAGTGAGAAAATTTTATTCTAAACATCAAATATCATGAGGTCAGGGCATATCCATCACATGCCAGAGGGGAACGTAGCACTCTACCTCACTGGAGAGTCTGGAGGTCAACCCTGGGGCCCTGCGTGGTTTGGAAAGAAGAAAATCAGGGCAGGTTTTGTGAGCAGTTTCTGGATCAATATGTCCAATACAAGGTAAAGAGGTCACTTGTCAGTGCTGTGGGCCTCTGGAGAAGAGGGAAGTCAGGACTCAGAGAGGCTTCAAAACAGACGTGCCTGCATGCATCTGCCCATGGCTGCAGAGAAACATTTCTCTAACTTCACCTTACAGAATCTTTCTCTATTCTCACATGAAAACAAGATGAAATACAATTACTTTGTTTCAGCAGCTTCTGCT
Organism: Nannospalax galili; assembly: GCF_000622305.1. Classification (NCBI taxonomy): domain Eukaryota; kingdom Metazoa; phylum Chordata; class Mammalia; order Rodentia; family Spalacidae; genus Nannospalax; species Nannospalax galili. The sequence continues at coordinate 6,467,723 of NW_008360320.1, forward strand.
TTTAGTGGGAACTATATGTCTTCCTTGATATACTGTTTATGCAATTAAATAAAACTTCATTATTTATCTATTTTATTTCACAGGAAATTAAACCAACTTTGATTATAAGGCTACTTGTGCATCACAGGGCAAGGTAGAAAGCAAAAGATGGAACAGTCATTGTAATTACTTCACAGACTTCATAATCTAAATGGTGTTAGTATATAAATGGATGCTGGCTGGCGCTCTGATTTCCTTAGCATATTTGTTGAAAAATGTCAGAAAATGTTCTTGCACAGAGTCCTTCCAGAAGAACAATTCAACAGTGAGTCTCAGCATATGGGCTTATATGAGAAGGTGACCTCTGTATGCTCTAAAGAATTCTGAGGGAGGATCATGATCACCCTTTCTTATGTGTCAGACAAAGATTTCTCCTTATGTGAGATATACTCTACAGTAAGCTTTAAAAATTTCATTCAGGTGGGGTGTGGTGGCACACGCCTTTAATCCCAGCACTTGGGAGGCAAAGGCAGGTAGATCTCTATGAGTTCGAGGCCAACCTGGTTTCCATAGTGGATCCAGGACAGCTGGGGCTACAGGGAGACCCTGTCTCAAAAAGGCCAAAAATATATATATTTCAAAATGTATGTGTATATATGTGTTCTGTATGTGTGTGCATGTGTACATGTGCATGCATATATGTGTATGTGCTTTGTAACCTTCCTGTTGTGAATAGACTTTGGATTATTTTTTACTAGTCACTCAGACTATACAGCACAACTGAACACAAGACTGCAATAATTTTTACAAGTTTATGAGAAACATTCCTTTGTGATACCAATCCATAAGGAAAATATGTATTATGTCCACAATTATTTCATTGCAATTGAGTAGTAAGAATCTATTAGGAATCTTAAAAAGACCTGGACCCTGAAGTGTGTGTCTTTTTTTGTGTTTATTATTATTTTTATTTATTTATTTTCCTGGCTATGAAGTGTCACTGTGGGGAAAGAGCCATTGAAGCATAAGCAAATGTTTGTTGTTAAAAAAGGATGTACATGAACCACATGAAAACAGAAATTCGTGAGCTATAACTAAAATATGATGCATCGTGAGAACTTGGCAATAATTGCTTCTCTTGCTTTGAGCAGATCTCTCAAGAAAGATTGGCTCCCATCAGATATCAATAAAAACATGTAAACATGATACACCTACAAAATATCAATTATGAATATACATTTTATAACTTATACAGAATAGCTGTGATACTTAAATTAAGTGAAATAGCACATAAATGTGTGAAGTTCCCCCCAAAATTATCATCTTTTTCTTAATTTTCCTGACAATCATGGGATAATTATTCATAATAAAATTAATGCTGAAAATAAAAATTGAAGCTTTTATGTACAAGATTGCCAAGAACAGAGGAAAAACTAGAGTGTTAGGTATGACAACTGTCACTCCCCTACACCGGCTGTATGTCTGAGTTATAAACCTATAGGGTCTGGTTAACTTTTGCCCTGGGAAACTGACCCAGGAAATCTTTAAGGAAACCCATTTTGGCTCTCAATTATACCCACCTGTTCTATTATTTGAACAACAAGGGGGTAGAAAGGGTGAGGGAAAATGCCTTTCAGTTTCTCAGAAGGAAGGATCCATTCTACATCACTGCAATCTTTGTTGGAGTTAATCAGATGCTGTAACTACATCCTTGTACAAAATTATCACACATCAAAAGGCACTGTTCATTTTCGGTAAGAAGAATAACAATGCATCCATACTAATGATTCATTATTATCCATATTCTGATTATTTCAATAATTTCAAACAGAAAAAATATATTTTCCTGAAGTAGAAACAATCTTTTGAACTAAGTGACAAATGAATCAGTATGAGACTCTCCCTCTTACTCAGCTGTTTCCAAGCAACAACATAATAAATAAATAAGTTGAATCAGAAATGTAAGAGGAAAAAATAGTCTTTCATAGAAGAAAAATAAAGCTAGAAGAAAGGATAGGAGAAAGGAAGGGAGGGAGGAAGGGAGGGAGGGAGGGAGGGAGAATGAGAAAGGAAAGGAGTGCAACTTGGAGAATCCTGGCATTATTTCATATGCAGTTATTTAAATGAATTTACAAAACAACTGTTAAGGAAGACTCAGATTGGAAAAATAGTTTTAGACAGATGAAGTAAACTAAATTGTATTGGCTTGCCATGTTCAATGTATATAGAGGTCTAAAAGAAATTTAGTACAAATGACACAATTCTTAACATTAAAATGAAATTTTAATTTCTGAAAATTAGAAAAAATAGTGATAAAACTGAGTGAAAATCCTCTTATTCCATATTTTCTAATAAGTCATAATTTAAATTATTATACTTAAAACTAATTTCCAGTTGTGATTTTATATGATCCAGATCCACCTAACTCACAGAAAAAAATACAAAGACTATAGAACACAATACTTTCATTTTAATATCAGCTTGAAATTATATAGAAAACATAACAAAGTTAGAACAAAAATTATAGCATTGTCCTAAACAATGTATGTACATGCAACTATAAAGCACAATTTAGAGTCAGGTGTGTTGGCCCAAACCTTTAATCTCAGCTCAGGAGGCAGAGGCAGGTGTATCTCTGTGAAATCAAAGCAGCCTTATCTACATAGAGAGATCCACGCCAGTTGGAGCTAAAGGAAGACCCTGTCTCAATCCTTGCCCCCGTCAAGAAGAAACAAAATGAAATGGATTTTAATCATCTCTGATTCTTTTCAATCTCATCACAAGTGAAAATTACTTAAAAATCGATAGTTATTATGCATAGATTTAACAGTGATCTCATCAGTAACCATGACTCTCTCCTTACGTAGTCATAGTTTATATGCAATGCCACAGTTTGAACAAGTTTGCCTGAGGGGGTATATAAAAACAATGAGAGTTTTGAAAGTTCATTTTAGAAATTTGAAGATAGCTACATCCTTCTTGGTTCACATGATACCAAACCTTATGCTAAGGCATAGTTAATACTTGAATGTGCATTTGTAAATAAAAACTATACTATTTTTGCTTCAGGTAAGAGTGTCAATGTTATGTTCTATTTAGTGAAACCTGTTTGTAAATGGCTGTTTTGTGATATATGTAAAACAACTGATTTTACTTTTATAATAAACAACTTTGTGTAACATTAAATTTGCACAGATAGAATTCTAAACCATTACACTGATAAACATTAACAATTTAAATGAATTTTTGCCACAATTGCTTAAAAATCTTGTAAAATTCTTTTAGTTGGCAATCATCTAAGACATGAACTAGTCTGTATGGATTTCATCATGCTCATAAATCTTTATGACTATTCCTGGTAGATACATAAAACTACACCTGGATAGAGAGAGACCAACTGGTCACCAGCAGACAATATAACACAGAACAGTTTCTGCCCTGAAGGAAGTTCATTGGTATGAGGATCAACTCACATTTTATTGATTACATAGTGTTTAGATTTGAGATTTACTGGAAACTGAAAAGAATGGTGCCAATCAACATATAAAATTATATTGCCATTTATCACAGTAAAAAACTGATTTAAAAAATGATTTCCTCTATCCATACAATGAATGCAAGCTGAAGGCTAGTGAGATTATTTGCTGTGTGAGTCTGGTGTCCTGAGTTTGATAGCCAGAACCTACAAGAAGGTGGAGGGGAGAGTTGATTCACAGAGTTGTCCTTTAACCTCCACAATAGCCCCCAAACACATGTCATTCACAGAGAGTCACACATAATAACAAATTTTAAAAATAACTAAATAGAAGCTTATTGTTTAGCAAAGAAAAGGTTTGAAGAGATATAAAAATAATTTTGTATCAGGGAATGTAGTTGCTAATAATAACTTTAACATTTCAAAGTTAATCATATTTTAAAGGAAGAGTAGATGTGTTACAATTCTTTCATTTTCTCCTACAAAGTCTTTGCGCCTGAATCCTAAAGATGAGAAACCAGCCATACTAATAGTGGTTTATGATGCCATTGACAGTTCTCTGAGTGGAAGTCAGTGAACCTCTTCCCTGTGAAGGTAGGTTACTTCCCATTGACCACTGCCTTGGGGGAACAGAGCAAGCACATATGTACGCTCTGACTCTCAGCAGTAAAAATCCAGAGCCTCTACTTCTGGCATAATTTTTCTGCTGACTGAAGATGCCAGATAACTACTGTGGAGTGAAAGGATGTCCTGAACACTGAAAGTTAACAGTTCAGGGAACTGTAGGAGTTGTATACTAACCAAGCCACAGTGTTTCAATGAGGGGAAATTAGTTTCCACTTTCTTTTCCCCCCATTACAATCTACTAATGACTCTATTAACCACATCCTTGGAGAATAATGACAATGGGGATTTGACTACAATGTGTTTTGTAGTAATACAGAATGTTTTGTGCTCATTGTTAGTATGTAATTGGGTAGCTTCAAGTCACCACTAGGATTAAGCCAGGAATTCTACAAAGGCTGTTCTGCAAACTCCATCAGCTATTGTGATGTTTTCTCAGTAGGAAATGTTTGAAAACTTGCTGTAAGTTTCAAAATGGGAGAAGACATGTTTTTCTCTGTCTTCCTAGTCTCTTTATTTTGGCCTTGATATTTTTCTAGATTAGGGGAGATTTCCTGCACTCACCAGTCCAGTTCACCCACTCTCCTTCAGAAATCACAGCACCTGCTGATTGGTGATCACTACTCAGAAATCTGAATTCCAACTTGTGTGGAGTCTGCTTTGGGCTTCTAAGATACCCGAGTCAGGGAAACAGTGCCTGCTTTGTATGGCACCTTCTTTTCTGGAATCCTTTTAGAGTATGCAGATCGATGGCGTTGTATGGAGACTCTGAGGCCACAGACACATCCAAGTAGCCTACTTTTCTTGGAGGCTCTAGCAGCTCTGAAGAAGAAATTCTCCTCTAAATTGTTGAATTCTAATAATTCTACCACTATCACTTTGTTCCTTATGCCTATTTTGTGTCTTGCTTAAATTGTTGTTGCTATGATAGAATATCATGACAAAAGCAAAAAAAGGAAGGGTTTATTTGGCTCACAGTTTGAGGTTGAAGTGTACTCTGGTGGGAGGTCAGTGCCGGAGCTGGAGGCTGCTTTTCATATTACATTCACAACCAGGAAGGAGAAACTATGAGTGCTTGTTACCAGCACACTCTCTCCCTTTATGCGGGTCAGGATGATGTCCCATGGAATTGTGCCATCCACAAGAGACGTATTTTCCCACCTCAACTAACCTGTTCACACTAATGTCCCATGTCAAGTGCAGAGGGATGTCTGCCAGGTGATTTTAAATCTCCTTTAATTGGCAATTGAGATTGACCAGCACATCCCAGTTTTGTGACTAAATAACACTCCTTCCCGCACTTACTAGTACACTTTCATTTAATGGATATTAACTTTAATTTTAAATATATCTTCAAACTGCCACATAAAAAAGGATTCTACCAAGCTGAAATATGAAATGAGTGCAGGAATTTTGGATGGTAAATATGTAGCAACATTAAGGGAGCATCTCTTAAAACCTGAGTATCTTAGGCATCTACTTTTATGCTCAAAAAGAGAAGTGTATAGAAAATAAGGAAACAACTGAGGTAAGAGATTTTAATAAAATGATCCTAATATACCCAGAAATATAAGTATAGTTTGGAGAAGAGGGGTGTATGGGCAATAATTTAACTTTGAAGAAAGAGTCAGCAACTATAATTGCCTGTCCTAATCATTGTTCCATTGAAGGACTATCCCTCACAATTATCATGTTTTGTCTGAATTTATGGTTTAAAATCTTAAATTATTAAGTAAATAATTCTTTTAAGAATGATCTCGTGAGAACAGTACTCCCAAAAAATGGTATTGTGACATAAGTAAACATTTTTAAAGGTGCTGACTTTCAACTCAAGTGACTCATGATTAGAATTTAAGAGAGATTATACAATGATACTATGCAATTTCACATATTTTATAATCATTCTAAATTTTATGCACATGGTAATATTGCTTTTTAACGTATAAAACTAAATTAGGCGTAATTATAAGACAATATGTAGGTTCATATTCTGTGTGTGCAATGTCTACAGAAGCCAGAAGAGGGCATCATATTCTATGGAACTGGAGTTAATAGCTGCAATGTGGATGTTGGTAACTGAACCTGGATCTTCTGCAGGAGCAGTCAGTTCTCAACCACTGAGTCATCTCCCCAGCACCTCCATGCTTGGATTTTTTTCTGGCTTGAGATTACACATGGCTGTGCACAATACCACAGTTGCTGTGAATTCATATGTGCAACTGTTGTGCTATCTGATAAATAATTGTTTCATTGCAATTATCCACCACTTTTGGTTCTTACAATATTTTCTGACTGCCCTTTCCACAATGATCACTGAGCCTTGGGAAAAGGAGGTGTGAAATAGGTGTTCCACACAGGATTGAGTAATTCACAGTCTTTTGTTTTCTGAATTTTGACTAGTTGTTAATCACCTGTGACAATCCCTCTGCTAATTATCATCTGCTCCAAGAAGCTTTTCTGGGGCTATAGAGATGGCTCAGTGGTTAAGAATACTGAAAGTTGAGAGATGTGTTAATCTACAAGTTTAACAGTAAGTTATCAGTTTAACATTATGTCTATTTAGCAGGATAATAGAATAATAGTGGTAGGTTCTCACCTATGGCCTCTGACCTGTCTAGCCACAGGTTCATGGCCCTATTAACAGTGCCAGGCATGGGTTCCATATTGTGAAGCAGGTCTCAAATCCAATTAGAAGGTAGTAGTTTGCTCCCATAACATTCTTGCCACCATAATACCAGTGGGCATATCTTTCCATGACAACCATTATTTTAGCTTGCAGAATTTGCAGCTGGAAAAGGTTGACGACTACTTTTTACTTTTGTTAGTGTACATAGTTTCCATCACTAAGAAAGCTAGTCAGTGCAGATGAATCTTCAAGGTCAGTACGAGCTTGATTTCTCCTTGTTTGTTTTGAGACACATATGTAGTATCCTCAGTGATAGGGTCTTACTATCAAGTTCTGGTAGGTAACCAAGAGAAATAGCAATAGCCACTATTGTTTGAGTCTGTGAGTTAACCTCCCTTAGTCGACAACTCCAAAAGGAGTTCCTTTGTTTTCTTTTGTTTGTTTTTCTTTTTTTTTGAGATAGGTTCTCCCTGTGGTCCCAGCTGGCCTGGAACTTACTATGCAGATGAAGCTGGTCTCCATTTCACAGAGATCTACCTGCTTCTGCCTTCTGTGCCAGTGTTAAAGGTGTGCACCACCAACCTAGGCAACGACATTGACATTTTTATTTATGTCTGGAAAGGTATTGTCCATAACTTACAGAGTAATGCCATTTAAACTCTTTTACTATTGGATATGTATATGTTAAGAAACTTCCATAGTAGTAGGTTTCCTTATGACTCTTTAAAAACACCTTTAGTGTTAGTTATCCCTCCCCATAATCCATTGTCTACTCTACCCTCCAATTCCTCAACCCATTCAAGCCTTCCTATTCAATTATTTCTTTTTCCTCTTTGTAAAACTGCATTTTATTTCCCCTCCTGTGAAGCCTATACCTCCATAGCCCCCTACAGATTCCTGACCACTATAGATTTTCAAATTTAGGCACATGTATATAAAGATTAAAAGCTAGAATCTAGTGATTAGAAAGAAGATGAGATGCTTGTCTTCCTGCATCTGGGTTACCTCAGCTAGGATGACTATTTCCAGTTCTATCCATTTATCTGTGAATTTCTGCTTTTTTGTTATTTATTATTGTTTTTTTATTTTATTTTATGTAAATGAGTGTATTGCCTGCATGTGTGTGAGTGCACCCTTGTTGTGAAATGCCCATGGAGATCAGAAGAGAGTGTACAGTCCTCTGGAACTGAAGTTACAGAGGGTTATTAACTATCACGTGGGTGTTAAGAATGGAACCTGGGTCCTCTGCAAGAGCAGTCAGTGCACTTAACTGATGAGCCATCTTTCCAGCCCCAAATTTTGTTTTTTTAACACGTGAATAAAACTCAATTAAGAAAATGTACCATACTTAAATCGTGCATTCATCACATGATGAACATCTAGGTTGTTTCAGTTCCTAATTATTATAAACTGAACAGCAATGAACATGGATGAGCATGTACCTCTATAGTAAGATACAGAGTTCTTTGGGTTTATGCCCAAAAGTGGCATGGCTGGTTCATATGGTAGATCTGTTTCTAGCTTTTGTAGGAATCTCCACACTGATTTCCGTAGTAGCGGCAACAGCTTGTGATCCCAACAGTAGTGAATAAGTGTTCTCCTTTCCCCACGTCCTTGTCAGCATTTATCATCATTTGTTTTTTAGATCCTAGCCATTCAGACTGAGGAAAGATGAAATTTCAAAGTAGTTTTAATTTGCATTTCCTTTATGGTCAAAGACACTGAACATTAAAAAATACATATATTTCTCAGCCATTTGATTACATCTTTTGAGAACTCTCTGTCTGGATCCTTGCCTAAATTTTCAATTGGGTTGTTTGTCTTTTGATGTTTAGTTTTGCAGTTCTTTTTAAATTCTAGACACTAACCCTCTGTGAGATGTATAGCCAATAAATTTAGTGTCTCATTCAGTAGGTTGCCTCTTCACTCTAATGATTCTGTACTCTGCTGTACAGAAGCTTTTACTGTTTATATCACAATGTTAAAACAAATTTTTAAAAATAAGAACCCATTAGGGAACATAAAGACATAGTTTTACAATTATTAATTCTAATGAGGAAAATTGCATTCAATTTAAATTAATTGACATTACCATTTGTAAAAAAAAAAAAAAAGATTAAAATTTCTTCAGTATTGTTGGATAAGTTTTTCCTCTGAGTAGCAAGCTGGACCGGCAAGAAAATGGATAGATGCCGTCTTCTCTATCGTCTCACCTGTTTGCTTCAAGCTAATTGGACAATAAGACTTTCCACAGGCAGGAGGGGCAGAGGGAGAGAGTCATCCCCACCACCCAACCAGTTGGCCTTAACTGCATGAGGTGGATGGACTAAGGACTGGGACAAGGGAAACCAGAGAGTGGAGGAAGGTGCTTTGCCATCTTGGACCAACTGCAATAGGTCCGGAAGCCAAAGTCGAAATGTAGAAAAACAGCCCAAGGATGCCAATACCTTTGTAAACACCCCCTCACCACCATCATATTCTCGGTTAGTAAACCCAATAAGGACTTTTATTCCCTAAACTGTAGTTTGGAGGAGCATTTTCTTGGCTTTTCATAAGAACGGCGGGAGGAGGGGCCATGCCAGGAGCACCTGGATCCAAGAGCGGGTGCCTCCTTGCAGTAAATTAACTTACAAGTATGATTGACACTGATGGCTGAAAAATGTTCTTTTTTAAAGAGCTTGACTAATAAACTATTCAGAACAAATTACACATATTTAGACTTTATTTTACTTTCTATAATTTTTTTTATTCTTGAGATCTACACGTATTTTATAAAAAGAAATATGATCCTATCCCTCCCATTTCCCTCTTCCATATATTACCCATAGCATCCTGCTTCCCATTTCATATCTTTTTCTTTTTTGATAACCCACTAAGTCCAAATAGTGCTGCTCATTTGTGTATGGGTGTTGGAACAGCCACTGGAGCATGGGAACTTAGTAGTGCCAACACTCTTAAAAAGAATGATTCTTTAGAAGGTTTTAAAAACAGTCCAGGGTTAACCCTGGTCCTCATGCTTGCACAGAAAATGCTTCACCCACAATCATCTCCCCAGCTCTGGAGTGAAAAATGGAAAGATTTTAAAATTTCAGTAATAGTGATTATATATATACATAGTCTTTAAATTACATGCTTTCTTTTCTAGATATAAAATTATTTAGCTAAAGAAACATTGGCAATTGATCACTGCTAGGTGAGGAAGAGCTGATCTTCCTAAAACAAAAGACTCCAGATAGGCTGACTAGACCTTAATGGATGGACTTGCACTGGGTAATGTCTGGGGTCACTGACTTGAACATTGGGCCTTAACGCAGATGACAGAGTATATGGATTCCAGTGAGGGGGCTATGGGAGGGTGCCAGTGGGGACAAGGGTAATAAAGATGATAAAGATTGGTTGAGATATTCTGTATAAAATACACAAAATTCAATAAAAACAAATAACAAATATAAAATGATATGGTAACCCCTCCACTTGAAGTAAAGCCCTCAATTGCTATTAATGGAAGTGATCACTAGTCTCTCTTTCTTGGGTAAAGAAGACTGTTGTTGCTTGTTTTGTGAGACAGAGTCTTGTATAGCCAGGTTGGCCTGGTTGATTTTCCTGCCTCATCATCCTGGTGCTGGGATTATAAGACATATGTTATCATGTATGGCTAGCTAAAGAACCTTTGATTCCATACACACACAGTCACAGAAAAATAAACAAAACCTTTTACCAATAAGTGTTATTTGCAAAAATGAAAAAATTTGAAGAGATTTTATTATTTTTATGTTATGTGTATGAGTGTATTGCCTGCATGTATGTAAGTGCACCTGTGTTGTGCAATGCCCGTGGAGGTCAGAAGAGGCCATCAGATCCCCTGGAACTATAGCTATGGACAGTTGTTAGCCGCCATGAGGTTGCTGGAAACTGAACCTGGGTCCTCTGCAAGAGCAGCCAGTGCTCTTAACCATCCAAACATCTTTCCAGCCCCCCAAATAAAACTTTTTGAGAGAATATTTAATATAAGTGCTAGGAATTATAGATATTATGGGAGAACACTGACTCTAATATCCCTAAGCAAATAATTGCCTGGGATATTTGGTTTCTTCATCTTTTTGCATACAGCTAAAACAAAATGACTTGCACTATCCTCACTCCCTTTTCATAAATGTTTAGAATACTTTTCATGGGGTGAGGGGCAGAGAGAGGTTCAGCAGGTAGAAGGGCTTTGCCACACAAGCATGGTAACCTGAGTTTGATGCCCAGAACCCACAGAACCCACATAAAGGTAGGGGAGAAATGACTCCACAAACTTGTCCTCTGACCCCTAAACATGTTCAATAGCATGCACAGTGCACACACAATATTACAATTTCTTCCTTAAAGTACTGAATAAATGCAAATAACCCAAGTAGAAAGAGTATTCTTTTTATTTTTTATTTTTATTTTATGTGTATGCATGTATTGCCTGCATGTAGGTAAGTGCACCCATGTCATGCAATGCCCTCAGAGGACAGGAAAGATTGTCAGATACCCTGGAACTGGAGTTATGGACAGTTGTTAGCTGCCATGTGGGTGCCGGGATTCAAACCCAGGTCTTCTGCAAGAACAGTCAATGTTCTTAACCGCTGCACTATCTCTCCAACCCCCAGAAAGAGTATTCTAATTTTCAATATTAATTAAAAGATAAAACCCTCAAAGCAACATAATGCTTCTTAATGTCACTGAACAGCACTTATAAGGCAGTCTGGATCTTCTTGGATAAACAGTCACTTGAATAATCACAAACTAGTCTTACCTATATTTATAGCAGGTATGGGTAAACTACAGCCCATGGCCCATATTCACTCAACATTTTGCTTTGTAAATAAAGTTTTGTTAAAAAAAAAAAAATAAAAGCTCAGTCCAGGAATGGGTTTCCTCTCTTGGAGCTGTTAACCAGGGAAGTACCATCCAGCCTCAACAATATTAGCTATTGCTTTTCCTCTCAATTTCATGCCAGAATTTGATGGTAAGACCTGACTGCTGAAGATACTACATATATGGGTTGTAGAACAAATAAGGAGAAACTGAGCTGAACTTGGAGCTTTACCTCCTTAGGCTAGCTTTCATACTTCTAGAAGGTTTGTGCGTGCTAGAGGAAAAGAAATATACTCATCAACTTTATTGAGCTGTGTACCCTATGAACTACAGTAACAACTGGCCTGTCAAGATCTGCCAACTAGTCCAACAATGGCATGAATCTTTTGGGAGTAATCAATCACTTTCTGGTTGTCTTTAAGTCCCACTTCATAAGATGCCGTTCATACCTGACACTAATATCAGGGCCAAGAATCAGTGGCTAAAGGTCAGAGTCAATAAGGGAGAACCTGCCACTATTATTCTGATAAATAGACATGATATTAAACTGATAGCTTATTGTTATACCCATCAATTAACACACTTCTCAACTTTCATCTGGAAAGCTTCTTCTCGCAGCAGGTAGTGATTAACACAGGATCACAATGGCTCAATGTACAGAGAATAGGAGATTGCAGAGTGCTTAGCTCTGTATGGGACATCTATATCACACCGTCTCCTCCCAAAGTTCGATGATCATTGTAGCAGAGGTGGTTGGAAAGATTGTAAGAGCCAGACATGGTTAATGAATGCAATACAAGAAAACCATCTTCCCTGTATATATGAACCCACATCACTAGTGACAGCATGCATAAGTCCTATGCAATCCCATGCCAGAAATTAGTCCATTGTTGAAGGAAAAGTTTTGCAAGAAATCCCAATCCTAGAAGAAGTTAGCAATAAAGATAGCTGCTGGGATAGTTGTGAAAGGAAGATACATTTTTTTTTTTTACTAATGTGCTGAATAAATTGCCCAGACTCTAAGGGATAGATCCATACCCCAGTGCATTAGAAGAACACAGATTATATGCCTTAAAAAATAAAAATAATAATAGTGTACACGGAGATTAGGAAGGAGATTTGAATGTGATCAAAATACATTATCTAAAATTCTCTAAGAATCAATACTTTTAAAATGATAGTTGATCATTTACATTCATATAATATTCAGATTATATAAAGAAATATGAACCTGAGTATTCGTTTCTTATTTTTATTCTTTCTTTCTTCTGTGTTTCTTTTGTTGATTGCTCTTTTGACAAGGTCTCCCTAGTCACAACTTGCTTGGAAGTCACAATGTGAACTAGGGTGGCCTCCGTCTTGCAGAGATTCACCTGCCTTGGCCTCCAAAGGGCTGCGATTAAAGGCACATGCCGCCTTGCCACAGCCCACGTATGGAAGTCGAGGTACAAACAACGGGAGTCTGTTTTCTCCTCTCACCATGTGGATCCTGGGGATCAGAACTCAGATCTTAAAGCTTATGGGTCAAGTGTCAGACCTTCTGACACAGATTCCCAGCTCTAAAGATGACCTACTATATTCTCTAGTAACAGAAAATTACTCAGTTCATTTGAAAACATACTATAAATTGATCAATATTATTAGAATAGCACAATAAAATGTTTCAAAGTACTCTCTCAATAGAAGAGAACATATTTTTAAATATTAACAAGCATATGCAGTTATCATTGAAAGTTATGTGGTAAATAAATTAGATTTACCTCGATAATGTAAAAATAGATCAATAACTAAAATTACAAATTTAACAGTGATCATATTAGCCAACTAAGTAAAGTAAAACTACTTAACTTACCATAGATCAATAAAACTCTCAATAATACTTTGACTAAACCCTGTTTTAAAATTTTTTGTAGACTACAAATACCAAGAAAATTCTTTAACTTCATAGAAGTTTTCTATTCACACAATCCTCATTGCCAACTTGATTGAATTTAGAATCACATAGGCGACACACTGCTGGTATGTTGTTGAAGTCCTTTCTAGAGGGGATTAACCGATGTGGGAAGGCCCTTTTTGAACATAGGTGGCATCATCCTATGGGGCCAAGGCTCAGCCTGAATAAAAATGTAAACAGATATATGTGTCCTATTCAAGGCAAACAGTCTGCAGCGTCTTATTCTCTGCGTGTTGGCCAGTTGTGGTTCTCTGTATTAATCATCATCTGTAGTATAAGGAAGCTTCTCTGCCGAGAGTTGAAAAAACATTAATCTATGGGTTAACAATAAGTCATTAGGAGTCAATTTAACACAATTGTTATTTAGCAGAATAATAGTTTTTGGCCCTTTCTCTTGGCCTGTGAGCTGTCTAACCTCAGGTGCCTAGGCCTGTTATCAATGTTAGGTATGGACTCCATCCTAGAAGCCAAACTTAAATTCAATTAGGAAGTGGTTTATTACTTCCATAATATCCATGCCACTACTCTACCAATGGGCATATCTTCCCAAGCCTGTTACTGTTTTATTTACAGGATTCACAACTGAGTAAGGTTGAAATTCATTTTTCTCTTCAGGTAGCTAGCATAGCACCTCAGGCACTATGAAAGCTAGCCAGTAGAGATGAGACTTTGAAGTCAGCACCAGCTTGATTTCTCCTTGTTTGTTCTACACTCATCTATGTAATGTTTTCAGCAATACGGTTTTACTGTAGAAGTTATCTGGTTGCTAACCAAGAGCAAGATCAATGGACAGTGGTGTTTGAGGATCTATGTGACCCCTGGTCACCAGATTCAAGAAAGGGAGTCTACTGCTGGCACTGCGATTTTATTTTGTTCTACTCTCATGCATGTCGTATCTTCAGTAACAGGACCTTACTGTGAAGTTCTATTGGGTAGGCCTAAGGTTTATTGCAGAAGGGTAGCCTTGACTTTATTTGATTGTACTTCTGTTTTCTTTAGCTTTTAGGCCACTTATCATGTCGAAGGATTATATCCCCACCTACCTCGATTAAGTGTTTGCAGGCAAGCTTTTAAGTTTTCTAGGCAATCCAGGAACAACAAAAATTTTCGGTTTTAAAATGGATTAAATATAGAATATTTATATTCTAGTATATAAACTAGTACAAAATCGGTAAAATTAATGAACTTTACTTTGAAGTATAGACACATGACAGTAGAAAGCAGTTACCCTGAGTAGGAAAGTTAAGAAGGACACATTCTTATAACCCTTAATTGTCCATGCCCAAAACAGATAAATCTCAATTATGTAATTTTTGAAGACACAAAATTCATGGGAGGATTCTTTTTAAAACAAAACTGTGGTTAAAACGGTACTTAATAATAAGGTGATAGCATTAGGGTGGGAAAGGCAACAGTGATATAAATGCAGAAAAGAAACTGGTACATATAGGATACTGATAAATACTGTTCCCCTGGGCTGAGCACAGTTTCTTAAAGTTGTACATTTATGTTTATACACTTACCACATATACCCTTAGGATTCAAACCTTATGCCTTGGCTAAATTCTTATTGCAAGATATTTCAACATTCTTGAAGAATAATTTCCTTGACCTAAGCTGTGTGCTTTATCAATGGGAGCAGGCCTAAGGCCAGGAGGCTTATTCGCACAATCACATCCCATTGACAAGCCTTAATAAGAGCTCATGGATAGATGGTTTAGCTTCCACTCATTTGGGGGATGGTAATTTCTAAGTGTGTAGTAAAAATATATTTTTCCTAATGTTCTCCAGCAGGATCTAGTTATACTGACTTCCTTCTTGATTCACTTCAAATCTTCTGTTTGGCTTTTTTTTTTTGGAATTCGCATTCACCAATAGAGTGTAGTGAAAGTGATACCATGCCTTCAAAAAACTTAACATACAATGATACAATGTCTGGGCCACTTCTTCCTTAGCATCTTTAGAAACAATGAGATACTATATCAGAAATCTGAGCACAGACAGGTAAATTTGTCATCAGACAAGATATAAAAACATGACATTAAATGGAAAGGGCTCAATGGCAGAAAGAGGGAGAAAGCATGATTTTCTCCACAGCCAGATGTTTTGATAAGCCTCTAGTCCCAGCCACAAGGGACCACTGACACAGAGAACTGTCCTAAGTGTGACTTGCTGAACACTGAAATAGGTGATCTCAGTCAACACATAGAAGTGAAAGACTTAAAACACAGTTGTCATTTTAAGCCAGTCATTTGGAGAAGTTTATCACACACTAGAAGACTGAAACACCTCTCATGATTTTATTCCACCAATCATATGAAGAAACTCCTTGAACTCAAAATTAATGCTCAGAGTAGTCTTTTAGAGGAGTCCACTCCAAGACAGTATAATCCACAGCTAACTGACACACTCACACCACACACACACACACATGCACACACACACACACACACACACACACACACACACACACACCATGGTGGTTTGAATGAGAATGTCTCCCAAGGATTTCAAGTATTTGGGTTTTATCCACAAGTTGGTAGCATTGTTTTGGGATGCTTTAGGAGACATTTATATGGCTGTGCTGGAGGAAGCAAGTTACTGCTGGCTGGGCTGGCTTTGAGAGTTCTTAAACCTTACCAGGCTTCCAGTCACCCTCTGTTTCCTGTGCCTGCTTGAAGATGTGATTGCTCCAATCATGCCTCTGCCATGACCAACCCTAATCCCTATGGAACTGTAAGCAAAATAAACTCTTCCTTCTAAAAGTTGCCTTGATCATAGTGTTTTATCACAGAAACAGTAAAGTAACTAATATACACACACAGAGGACAAATTATTCCTGTTATAAAAAGGAATCAGATCTGGGAGAGAGGATTTTTGCTAGCTGGTACCAATAGATAATGGTACCACTCTAACACCTTGCATAATGTACATTGTAGACATACCCCCTTCCCATGTTAATCTTATCATTACTATTGCACAAGAAAAGAATATCAGAAACATACATTTACTAATTTTCAAATTTTCTTCCACTAAACAGTTTATTAACACAAGTGACCAGATTGAAGGATCATATTTTATCAAACTATGGTTATAAACTGAAACAAAATTTCAAAAAAATGATTGTTTTTCTAATTTCTTTAGAAATGTATACACATTTTAAAATATTTTCATAGGAAATTCAGAATAAGAATTGCTTTCATCTTTATAAATGGGTTACGTGTGAGCATTTTGGAGGAGAGAGATATAAATGATGATATCTCCCTCTAAACTTACAACGTCACGTGGGTTTTTGTTGGGTAAGTGTGTTCTCTGAAAGAACTAGCAACAGCTAGATGTCTGAACCCCAAGAGACTCCATAGAAAGGAAGAGAAACAGCCACCCCTCCCACCCAATCGATCATCTTCAGTTGCATGAGGGAGAGTGTCTAAGGAGAGACACAGAAGAAGGCAGGGAGGCAGCAGAAGTCCACCATCTTGGCCAGGACACCAGCTGCGAGGGTTTAGGAAGCTCAGCAGAGATGTAGGAAAAAAGTCCACCGGCATCCATGCCTCTGTAAGTGACCCCCTCGCAGATATCATAAGGTCTGTTGGCAGGCCCAAATAAATATCTTATTCCCTAAACTGTAATTAGAGGGACATTGTGTTGGTTTGTCAGTTGGTTTTAAGGACAGTGTGGCACCTGGGAACTGAGCGCATATGCAGCACAGGCCTCTCAGAAGAGAATTTCACTATAAAGTTTTTTTCTCATCTAAAAAAATTATCTTTTAATTTCTCCAACCCCACAAAATGGAGAGTATACTCAGTAAATATCTTACCTGTTTCCTTGAGTTAAAAGGGTACAATGGTTTTTTGTTTGTTTTTTCAGTCTGGTAGTTACTGATCCCTGAAGTAAAATATTTGTTACACTTAATATTTAATAATTATGCAGCATATTTTGAAATGAAATTATTGTTGAAAATATTTCCAATTCATCAAAATATGTCATTACACCTTTGAAAAACCTATGTAGCATTAAAGTACATTGAAAGTATATTTTCTCTTAACTTTAATTTGAAACTTGGATATCCAGCCTTTGGAATGTATAAATTATAGAAGAAAAATCGGCATAGTTTTCTTTTCCTGGGAAGTGGAGCAGTTAATATTCAACATGAAATTTCTAATCTTTAAATACATTATAATCTAACTGCTTAGGATAATTTTTGCTTTAATACCTTAAGAGTCTTCAAAGCCTGAAGGATGGGATTATTAAGATGGAATTTTAATGTCAAAATTATCAGAGAAGTGAACATATTGCTAGTGTTCATAAAAATTGTATTCAATTTCTGCACGATTCATTCAAATAAGAGATGAGAATATATTTGATTATAGCCAGTAAGTAACCCCAAATTTGATCAGATGACTGGAGGTCACCGCTACATAAGTGCTGTCAACCTCAGAGATTAGACTATTTAAGAGCTGAATTTACTTTAACATACAAATGCACCTGCAGAGATATGCATAAAATGTAGCCACAAAGCAATTAAGTAATTTGAATATTGGGGGATAAAAATAGTAAGATGGTGAGCATGAAAGTAAATTATAAAATGAATGAAAATAATGTTTATTTCTTAGGAAACATAATGCAAGACTGTAGGAAACATTTTTCAATTCTTATTTTTAAATCTCTTTAATAGTAGAAAACCGACATGTGCATATAGTTTTTTGTATTTAAACCTATTGCATTTAACAGACTTTTCGTAGCTAGTGTTCAGATTAATCTATGATATGGAATTTGCTATGGTAGACCAACTAATATGCAAAGCAATAACAAGACAGCATTTAACTGTACTATTTTAGGCAATTGTTTCAAAGCAAACACATACTTGGCAGTGTTTTTTATAATTATTCTTGTCAGTTTCTTAAGGAGGATTATCCTTGTAGCAATACAAACTTCCCTTCTGCATTATCAAATACCTACAATGATGTGCTCATACATAAACATGTAGAACTATTAATAGAAACTATAATAAGCAATCAATAGTCATTCAAACTTACAATTATAATTTTTTTATTCTACAAATAGGGTGGATGTAGAAACTTGTCTTATATATTGGCCTTAAGAAACAAAAGCTCAGTAAGTACCCTTCTTAAAACAATGTGCATTTCTAATTTATGAATGCTCTTTTATATTCTTGTAGGCTATAAATATACAGTTACATTTTCTCTTTTCCCTAGTGCTACATAATTATAACTTGTAATATGTAAATATTTATGAATTCACAGGATGTTCGCTAGGAGAAAAAGAATGTTATACTTGCAGATTTGTCTGGTATTTGCAGAATTCAGAACTTATTATTAGGCTTTATGTTGTATTGCAAAATGTAAAAATATATTGTTATAAATTTGACTTGTCTAGAAAACATACCATCTGGTGATTCTGTTGAGATTTGAGGATTGTCTCAACATCATTTATTGTTAGAGACAGACATTACAACACTGTTTGAAAATTTTACCACTTTTATTCAAGTAAATGGAGGACAGAAAGTTTGCATTTTGGATGACAAAATGTTGTTCTAACATTTATATAGTGAGGCATTGGAATCTATAGCACCACAGATACTATCTAGAGAGCAATGTTTCACTAACTGATTGGCAGTGGTGGAATGACATCTAACTGGAATAATTCTAAGGCTACCTGCAAGTCCAGTGAGGAAGACCTTTGGTGGAATGAGAGTTTGTGCCCTGCCCCAGGACAGGAACCTGAAGAATAGTATTCTATGCATTTATGACCCCATACCTAGTGTAAAAGAACTAAGAGCTGGTCAAGAAAATTCACAACCCATAAATTATCCCATTTCAAGCATACAAAGGGATTTAAGATTTGAAGATAAATCTCTTTCTTCTGTTTAAACATTTCTCTTCTTCAAATCAATGCTCACAAGTTTTCTCCTTTATTACCATTGCTGTAGTTGGATCAAAGGTTTATATGATATTTTCAGAACGGAGTTCCCTAGATGACATATTAATTGTGTAAAATAAAACTATTATTTTTTATGGAAGCATTATAGTTCCATTGGTACAGCAGTAGACTCTTGTACTTTGTAGTTTTCACACTCTTGATTCAAATTGATTTGCCATGAATTACATCATTGAGACATTTCAAAAGCAGTAATCATTCTTAGCCGTTTCCAATCCTACATGTTTCCTTGCATGCTCATCCAATGGTCATGATAACTAATGCTATGTTTTGTTGTTGTTGTTCAGCAAGGACTTTTTGAGTATTTTATCTTGATTGGGTTATTGTAATTCATCATAACTGAAATTTTATCAATAGATGAAGAAACAAAGGCACAAGAGGTTAAGAAATCAGCCTAATGGTGCTGCTATAATTAATTATATAACTACATATAATTAATTTTTGTTTTGTTAAATTAGAAGAAAATCAGATTTTTAAATTTTATTGTATGATATTAGGCTCTTTTTACAGACAAGGAATACATACTCTAAACTTACCTAAGATAATTAAGGTTTATTTTTCAAACATGCAGCGAAAATTTACTTGGAAAAGTTCTATGTGAAGTTACACAGGCAAGCCTTCCAGAAAAAGAGAAAGATTTTACATATATCAAATAGCTTCAGTGTCCAGTTTTAGCCAGCTAGACCACTCTGTCCTTTTCCTCATCAATACGAGCTTCCACTTTCTTCACAGTAGGATGAGATGTCGTGGAAAGTCAGATGCTCCCTGCCTCTGCCTCAGCTGCCCTTCATGGTAATGATTTGTCTGTGTGCTCAAATTCATTCAATCATCACCATCTTCTGTGCATGTTAATATCACATGTAGTGCTGTTGTTGACACCTTAGGAAGCACCTATCATTTAAGTCCCACTTAATTTTTCTCAAAGCCTCATTGCAGCATCATTTCATTCTTAAATTAAAAAGGAAAAGAAAGCACTCAAAAGTTGGCTAGATTAAACCAATCCAAGTGGACCCAAGGGTAAGTAGGACAATACATTACTGCACTCAGATCTGACTCTGTTGTACAGGTGCTCCTCACAGCTTGCCTTCTCTCTCATGATGTTTGCATTTTATCCATCCCACCAGCAATGGCTTCATGTGATTTATACTCAGTTTCTAATGACATATATTAGTGAGAATGGAGTTTCAGTTTTTCCACTCATCTCAAGAATCATTGAGATTTTGGTAAGTATCTTGCTTGAATGAAAATAGATGCATCTAAGGCATTTATTTGTTTGTCCAGTTCAATAAATTTTGTAGAAAATAAATGATACAAATTTGAAAGAAAATTGCCTTATTATCATTACTTATATGTTACAAACATAAACCTGGAGATGAATATCTATTACATAATTTTAAAACATCAACTTATAATCATGCTTACTAATTCTAGACAGAATAACTCCTTATTTTATCTTCCATGGTTTCAATTATTATGTATTTAGGTGCTCCAATGACATAGCCTCTTGGTGCTCAAAATGTGGCCTTTCCTCCTGATACACTATTTCCTTTACAACTGGGTGAGTGTTTCTTAAAGATTTCTCTGTGGATTAATATTGGTTTTCTCTAACTGTAACTAAAAAAAAATCTCTCAAGGTATTTACTGTGTTAAAAATAATAAACTGTTAATAATTAAACTACTCAGTGAAAGATACATATACATGTCAAATTTTAATAAATGTTCCCCATATGACCATTTAGTTTTATTATAAATAAATAAAATAAATAAATAAATAAATAGTTCATTATGTCTGCATTTCTGTCCTATAGTTTAAGGATAAATTATTACTTCTCTCATTGTTATATATTGATGATACTTTATATACTTAATAATATGTCTACATGTTCCATAGGGTTTGATTCAATAAACAACTTAAATTCCTTCATTATTTTCTTCAGTTTTTTGAAAAATATTTTCTTTATTATTACTAGTTATTTGTGTATTAGTGTATAACCTTCATGTATGTACGTGCACTCATGTCAGACAATGCCCATGGAGATCAGAGGAGGCATTAGATTTCCCTGAAACTGGAGTTACAGACAGTTGTTAGCTGCCACGTCTGTGCTGAGAATTGAACCTGGTCCTCTGTAAGAGCAGCCAGTGCTCTTAACCACTGAGTCATCTCTTCAGCCCCCTCTTCAATGATTTTGTACTTCTCAGTTTTTATTTTTATCCCACCTAGAAACATCATGATCGATTTACACTTTATTTCCTTTTATTCATTATTTCTCTAGGATTCTTTCTTCCATGTTTTTTGATGTTCTTTCAAAACTCTAACACGTGAAATATTTATAAAACTCATAAATACATCAGTATTTGCTTCACTGTGTGCAAATTTTGTCACCTTATTAGTGATTGTCCTTACAGGCACATTATTACATCAATGACCATGTAGGGAAATGCAATTTTTTAAATTTGGTAAGCCTAAATGTTTCTGAA
Organism: Nannospalax galili; assembly: GCF_000622305.1. NCBI lineage: Eukaryota > Metazoa > Chordata > Mammalia > Rodentia > Spalacidae > Nannospalax > Nannospalax galili. The sequence goes on from NW_008360320.1 coordinate 6,489,662, forward strand.
TAAGGCAGTCATAATAATAATGCACATCTCTATTCTGCAGAGAAATTTTCTCTACTTATCATTGGATTATAACAGCTGTTTTGAAAATAAATGTCATATTAGTTTATAAGGATGAGAAAAGAAATATATTGCATTCAAGGCCCCAGTTTAGATAAGGGCATGTACGGAACTTTAATTCCAAATGTATCACTATTTTCCCTGGAGCTGGCTCTGTGTGTGTGTGTGTGTGTGTGTGTGTGTGTGTGTGTGTGTGTGTGCATTACTCTTTCTCTTAGAATATGCTGGATGTACAAACAAATTCGAATATTTCTAGAATCCTCCTATCTGCTGCCTTTTGCACTTCAACAAAATGTTTTCCTCGACTAAAATCCCACTAATTAATTCTATTGAATTAAGACTTTTGAGAATCAAAATCCAAATACCCTTGGAGATTTAATAATCAAGCTGTTAAGTAATTAAACCTTAGGAAGAATTAGCTTATCAGATTGCTTTTCATCAACCACTAAGTGAGGAGCAATGGAGCACATAGTCAGAGAGATGGGATAGGGTGAGACCCAACTCAGAAGCCATTCCAAAGGCACTGGTGCAGCACGACACTACTGACAATGAAAATTCGGGTTATCAGTAAAAGAGATAAATATAACTAACACACTAGTAATTTAAACACTGAGAGAAGCAACTTATTTTGTAATTTTGGCATATGACTGGTTTTGACAACAGACAGAAGCCGAATCATCACGCACCACTTGGAATCTACTCCTAGATTTGCTTTACTCTCAACTTACAGTGGAAGAAAGCTTTTATTCTATAGACGATGCTGACCACACTAGCTTAACTTTCTCTAAAGTATGTTTGTCTTCACCTGTCTAACAACTGAATATATTTCAACTTAAATAAAAATGAACGAACAAATAAACAAACATCGGAAATTCTAAGGTTTCCTGATCATTTCTACCCATCGCAATCCTGGTGAATTTGCTGTTCTCTTGCCCACACTTCATGTGATGTAGAGGCTACCATCCTGCCTCTGTGCAATATTGCAAAGATTTATTATATTTAATATCTTCCTTCTTTTATTTGTACATACTTCTTGGTAATCCACACAGATTCATTTTCCTAGCATCTGCCACAAAACAGAGTCTTTGTGGTGAACACTACTAGATGCTTAATGACTAACTTAAAGTAAGTTTGTAAATATGGATGCAAATATTTATCTGTAACAAGTGTTTGCTTCTTTCACAGTCAAAGCTAAACACGGTGGTCTAACCATTTGGAGCTTGTTTATATTTCCTTATGATCCTTATAATTTCTCTCTCTCTCTCTCTCTCTCTCTCTCTCTCTCTCTCTCTCTGTGTGTGTGTGTGTGTGTGTGTATTCTACCCTGGGTTTAATCATGTGAGGTTAGTGTTTTAATACAACTTCAACCTCACATCTATTTTATTATAGATATTTTAAAGCAACACATTTGAATCAAAAGAACACCAGATAAAATTACTAAATGCACACAGAAACATTGTGAAAATGCAAACATAGCCGGGTGTGGTGGCCCACGCCTTTAATCCCAGCACTCAGGAGGCAGAGGCAGGCAGATGTCTGTGCATTCAAGGCCAGCCTGGTCTACATAGTGAGTTGTAGGTCAGCTGGGGCTATAGGGAGACCCTGTCTCAAAAAGACCAAAAAAATAAAAATAAAAAATAAAAATAATTGAAAAGTTATCTATAGTATCTCAACTTAAAAAACAGAATAGGGGCTGGAGAGATAGCTCAGCAGATAGGAACACTGACTGTTCTTGCAGAAGACCCAGGTTCGAATCCCAGCACCCACATGGCAGCTAACAATTGTCTGTAACTCCAGTCCCAGGGGATCCGACAGCCTCTTCTGACCTATATGGGCATTGCATGACACGGGTTCACTTACTTACATGCAGGCAATTAGACACATACACTTAAAATATGATTAATAAATAAAATATTTAAAAAACCTACAATAGCTGCTGTTTAGAATATAAAAACTCATCTTATAGAACAATTTTGCCTGTAAAAAATGTGGTACTTTTGCATCCATATTGCATGATGATATGCTTATCAATAATCAATCCTGTATGATGAAAGAAAGAATGTAAATCAGTGGTTTGATAGCTGAATGAAGTAATTTAATTGACTCCATTTAAAAGCTGTATTTGTAATATTTGATAATACATTTAACTGAATTTTCTGGTTGGGACACACATAGATCATGTTCCACAGTGGGGTATCCATATGCTTGTCCTTCTAATGAAGGAGAGCCGTGCATTTTGTAAGCCTTTGTTTACTGTCAATTATTATAGCTTCTATCCCACACTTGCTGCTGCAGAATATAACTTTAGACCCTTAACTTTCAGGGTTATGCCTATCTCAAGTTCTATCGTCTTGCCAATCTGCATTTAACACATGCAGTAGAAGCTGATCTCCTTTGCTTCTACAGTTCTTAAAAATTTTACAAGTTTTGACCAAACAGGATGCAGAATTGTTTTTGAGTTTCTGCCATGAAATGTCTAATAACCCTGTCATTCTTCTGAAAATGCTGTGTTAATAAATTCTGACAACGTGCAAAACATAGTGAGAAGAGGAATCTTTGCTTCCCACGCAGCTTTTCTCCAAGTGGTAAAAGACAGAGGATGTGAAAAAGAGAGAAAGATCCCACAATTAGGTCAGATAGGACATTTCTTCACAGAAGTGTTAATTCTAAAACTTTCATTCCAGAACTGCGTCTTGGGAAATATTTTTTTCATCTCTGGTAGTGAAATGACTACTTTTTTTCTGGAAGAATGGCCAATCTAAAACATTGTTCATTCAAAAAATAAATAAATAAAAAACAAAACTTTTCATTTTAATTTTTTTCTGATAGCCAGCATCAGCAAGCTTTTTTGTTGACTCATTTCAATCTAAATTTATACCTACTAGCACTAAAGCAATTCTTTTTTTCTATTGTTGAGAAGTGAAAGAGGCAGTATGTCAATCCCTCTGGCCATGCAGAAATAAAAAGGGAGTCACATGCACACAAGTAAGAATTTACTTATTCAAACTTCAACTGTGTTAAAGAAATAATGCTTGTCATTCATTTAGTCATCCATTTTGGAAGCTTTGATAGACTTTTGACTCACCTAACAGCTATAAAACCCTTTATTAGATTTGGAAAGATCATTTGTACACACACACACACACACACACACACACACACACACCCAACAGCATGTCCACTTTTCTCACAATGCTGTGTTTGCAAACTAAATTAATTCCCTGGGAACACATTAAAAATAAATAATAATTTTCCATAATGCTGACATGAAATTCTTGGCTCTCAGTAGTGCATGTTCAGGAATAGAAAACATTTTTGTTGCACTTGTATGAATTTTAACATCTATGTTGGTATTCCTGTAAAAGTCAGGACCTCAGAAGTATTCTTGGAGCCTAGAATCACAACCATTAGAAAAGAAAGATTTTTGGATAAAAGGTAGTAAAGAGAAGGATGGAAAATCGAACTCAAAGTCTTGTTTTTGAAATTAAGCTAATACCGTGTACTTAGTCACTGAGTTAGTGTGTGCCATGCACCCTGCAGCACTCCACGGTTTTAATCCTGTTAAGTGCAAACACTGTATTCTGACTGGCTTCTCTTGAGATTTCCCATGAAGATTAATCATATATTTTAAAAAAATTGATAATTCCATGAAAAGCAGAAAATGGGATTGTTAAATATTCTTTCAGTATGACATCTAATAAGTACCTCAAGTTGGTGTTTGTCTGTGGAGAGTAAGGGTTAATCATTATTTTACCTAGCTCCATAAATTTCATGTCACCAACACATCAAAGGTGCAATTTTCAGAAAGCTGTTTACTGCCTGCATCTCTTTATTGTGGATACACAACACAATTGCCTCCTTAGATCCTCCCAGCAAATTGCACCCTCACAATATATGCACTGTTTGGACACAATACATTCCTGTTTTCAGTTAATTAACGTATCACAGGGAGGTTTCTAAATTGTCAGCCCCAAATCTCACCAAAAAAGTAAGTTTAAGATATTATCTTTGAACCATATTTTTCACTGCCTTTTTTGTTATTTTCTATTATACATGTAAAATATATTCTTGACTTAGGTGCAACCTATAGGAAAACTTGATATTTAAATAATAATAACCATACCTTAATTCAAGCAAACAAATGTAAAACAAAACACTCAAAACAGTACTGCTTTTAATCCTTCATGTTCCTTACCACATTTTTAGCACATTCACTTAGCACATCTCTGAGGGAAGATAATTCTTGTGTTTGATTTTTTCCTCCCATTGAGAGCACAGTCACAGATAAGCCTCATCCACAAGATATGATTAATCTCTTTCTAAGTATCTAAGGGGTCAATTCTCTTTGCAGTTCCATCTGTCTATCTCAATTTGAAATGTTGGAAAAAATGATAACAAAGTCACAAAAATGATTATTTGGAAATGCAAGAATTTTTTATATTTGGAGTACTATAGTTTGCATGCCTATAAACATATTTTTATCCTAGGAAACATATTATATATTGTAGATCATTCTTTTAAAATATGCATAGTAATAGTTTAAATTGATTTCCACAAAAGCAGAAAGCTTTTTAAAGATTTAAGTATATTTAAAACCTCAACTATTTGTGGCTTAAAACAACAATAGTATCCCAGTCAAGTTAAGTGCTATCTGATTCCTCAATTAGGATATTTATTAAGTCTCCTACATTTCATTTTGATAAGAACTCTTGAGTTAATGACAAGCAATGTCAGTCACCAGTAAATACATAGACTGGAGATTACTGATTTATTGAATAAAAGCCCAATATTTCAATTAAAAAATTTTTGAGACAGGGTCTCCCTGTAGCCCCAGATAGCCTGGAACTCACTATATAGACTGGACTCTGACTCATAGAGATCTACTTGCCTCTGCCTCCCAAGTGCTAGGATTAAATGTATGAGCAACCATGTCTGGCTCAAAATTTTTAAAGAGACCAATAATAATAGAGGACATGAAGGGGAGGAGAGTACTAAGGAGGGAGCAGAGCAGGGACATCTGAATATGATCATAATATACTGTATGAAATTCTCAAATCAATAAAAATGTTAAAAAAGAAATTAAATATATGGACCTGTGAGATGGCTCAGCATATAAAGGCACCTGGCACAAAATTCTGATGACCAGAGTTCCATCCTTCAGTCTCACTATGGAGGGAGAGACCTGACTGTTGCAAATTATCCTGTATATTCCACATGTGCACTGTGACGTATAAGTTCTGTAACTCACGTACATGACACATATGCACACTAATGATAAATTTTAAAATTTAATTAAAAATTAAGTTTATAGTGCTTATGTAATTTAATCAGATAAATAGTTTAAATATATAGCCTTTAATTGCTTTTAAAATAACAGTCTGGTGTATTTAGAAGTAGCTGGCTGGACTCAGGTTGGTGGTTCCAAATTCACTGGCTATATGAAAAGACTCATAGTCAACGTCCAGTAGAACACACACCTCCTTTGCTACGTTAGGCATGCTGGTGATATTGTACTTGGTCAACATCACGGAAAGCTTTCATGGACTCTCTGGCCTCAGATTTGCTGCACTTGATATTGAAAATGAGCCCAGACATGTTATCTTCATTCTCCTCACAGTAGGTGAAATGCTGTTGGACTTGGTGATGGTATGAATGCCAAGCTTGGGATACTCTTCTGAAGGGACTGAGGCTGCCTTCAGTGTCCAAGATCTCCAGAAGGAGGTGACGTGTTTTCTCCATTTCTGTGGTGGTGTGCAGTCTCTCTGGCTTTGCTCTTATTTCATCTGAAGAAGTGGCATGGCATGGCTTCCATTTTGATCCCACAGACCGATAGTGCAATGTGAATTGGACATGACTGGACACAGAACTGGTAGATATGCTGAATGAGATAATACCATTAATGTTCATTGTAACAATTTTTATTTGTTATAAATTTCTCATTTTCTAATAAAACTTTGAGAAGAGTGGCATGGATTTCCTTCTTTACCTTCTGTACCATTTTTGAAAAAATAAAGGAGCTTTTACTCCAAACTATAGAACTGGTAATATTTTAAAAAGATATGGACAAAAAATACTATTTGGCCAAAGAAGAAATCATTATTGATTTTTCTTATGTAATGAAACACTTATATTAAAATTCGGGCTTAAAGAAGTATACCCACCATGACAGTAAAATTTTACCCTTGTTTGTAAATACCTTAATAGCCACCATAACAGTGAAATTTTACCCTTGTATATAAATACATAAAAGTCTCAGAGATGATGTTTACCCTTATTCTTTTATAATTCTGTTTTGAAAATTAAGTTTTCCTGTAAGGATATTAAAACAAAGATAGTGTACAACTATATTAAATATTCAAAAATGGCATTTAAAAATTATTTACAACAGGCCTAGCAAGATGGCTCACTGAAAAAAAGGCACTTGCCACCAAGCCTGATACCTTGGTTCAATTCCCAGAACCCATATGATCCCTATGATGGAAATAGAGAACCAACTCCAGTAAGTTGTCCTCTCACCTCCTCGTGAGTGCTAAGGATGGCATGTGCACGGACACACACACACACACACACACACACACACACTATATATATATATATATATAATTAAATAGAATAAAATAAGTTTAAATTACATCAAACTATCACTAACATGCAAATTGGTTCTTATGTTCTAGCAGCAGTGGTAGCATCAAATAGACAGCAAATAGATGTCAAGGATAGAAGGTAAGCTGGATAATAGATTCCTGGTTGTGATCTTTTCCTGTACTACTTAGAGTATGGGAAATAATGGATTTATGTTACAAAACAAAGAGAGTTCCTAGCATGCAGTTTCTGAAAGCATGTCATTACATCATCCCTCCCTGAAACCAGCTTGGAATGCAGTCAAGCCTTGTAGAATGCCCTCTCTCTCCAAACAGTCACCCCATGCTGTGCCTGTGCAGTTACAACATGGAAGATGATCCTATAAAGATCTACAGACAGAACACAGCTAATAAGGAGCTCTCTAGGAAACCAGACATATTCAAGGGAGAGAACTAAAGAGAAGGGGTAAATGAAAATTATGATACTAGCAGGTCTTTACCTAGAGCATCCCTCTCCTTGTTTATTCCTTTAACGTTTTTAGAGAAGACAATATTGACTTCCATTTGACTCCCTTATCTATCTAACACAATCTGATAACAACAAGATTTCTAGGGCAGCCTGAAGTGCACTAATAAGATGCCTCAGAACCACAAATATGAAAGGAAAGCCATAGACTGAATGGTCTACCACAGAGAAAGCAGAGTTAGTGGTACAGGAAGTGCAGAAACTTTAAACAGAATCTATCTTTACAGAAAACCAGAACAACATTAGGTAGCATTAAAAAGTATACAAACAGAGGTCTGGGATTTCAAGAAGTTATTGAAGTAAAGAACTCATGAAAACACAATAAACAGTTTGAATAATCAAATGGATTCAGCAATAACAAAACATGACAAGTGAAATACAAGTCAAGAAATCTACACAAAAAGATCAAGCAGAAATTTGCATGTAAGAAAAGGAATAGAGGAGAATTAGAAATATGTATGTCAATGTGTGTACATCAATTTTCAGATTTATAAAAAACTAATGATGGTTGAAATACTGACAGGAAATGTCATAAAGCAAAAGATTAAGACACACGCACAGAGAGGCCTAATAGCCACAAATTAGGGTATGTTAGAGAAAAAAAGGGAAAACTCCCAAAATTTCATTTATGAAATTGGAGAGTATTTACAAAGAAAGAAATTCTAGTGTTCCTTTTTGAAAGATACTAACTTTCTCTGATAGAACTATTCTTACTTAAAATCACATTCATAGCAATAGGGCTAAGAGCAAGAAGGTAAGGCGTCTTCTGAAATAGTGAGGTCAAGTCACTTGCAACCAAGGATTGAGTAGCCAGGAAATGAGCCTAAAAAGACAAATATGGACTGCAATCCAAAAAGCATCATTTCTACAACGCTTCTGCACTAATTCTCCTTTAAAAACACTATTCCAAAATGAAGCATCAGATATATGAATACTATGCAAGTCATTAGAAGAGTTTATTATTGTTAATTATTGATTTTAAATTTAAAAGAAGAACTTAGGGGGCTGGAGAGATGGCTCAGTGGTTAAGAACACTGGTTTTTCTTGCAGAAAACCCAGATTTGATTCCCAGCACCCAAATGGCAAACAACTGTCTGTAACTCCAGTTCCAGGGGATCTGACAGACTCTTCTGTCCTCTGTGGGCATTGCACGACATGGGTGCCCTGACCTACATCCAGGCATAACACTCATATACATAAAAATTAAAATAATAGATAATCAGGGCGTGGTGGAGCATGCCTTCGATCCCAGCACTTGGGAGGCAGAGGCAGGTGGATCTCTGTGAGTTCAAGGCCAGCCTGGTCTACATAATGATTTCCAGGACAACTGGGGCTAAAGGATGACCCTGTCTCAAAAAGACCAAAAATAAAATAAATAAATAAATTATAAATAAATAAATAAATAAAATATTTTTAAAAAGAAGAAGCACTTAACCACACAGAATTTTGAACTTTAAAAGGAAAACTGTAAGGGCAGGAAACTAAACATTATGGGTGAGTCACTTTTTTCAGAGAGATGAAATTTGGATGTTCATGAAAATAATATGGGACATAAAATTTGCCAAAAATATTTTAAATGTTTTTCACACCAGCTAAGCATTACTTATCTCTCTTCTCTCTCCCTGCATAATCCTTCCACCAACCTCCCCAGTTAAAGCATCCCCATTTTCCCCATTTCCCGCTTGATAACTTATCTCCAATGATACACCCTCTTTTGAGCTCCTTCTTCCCTTTTACCCCCATGGTTCCTAGTGTAACCCTTTCTTCCCCTCCCAGTTGAATATCCCCATTTTATCCATTTCCCCCTAGTAAAACCTGTCTCCCGCTATTCCTCTCTCTCGGGATCCTTCTTTCCCTGTACCTCCATGATCTTTTCCAATTGTCCTGGCTTCTGCAGTTATTTCGGGATATATATTCACATGTCAGAATTTGGCACTAAGATCTAAGGGAGAACATGCATTATTTATTTTTCTGAGTCTGAGTCTAAAACTTTTCTTGTTCCATCCATTTCTCTGGACGTTTCAAGAGTTTGTCTTTCTTTACCACCCAGAGTACCACACTTTCAATATTTGTGTGAAAAACCAGAGGGAAATGTATTAGTTCAAAGCCTACCTTTTATTATAAAAATACATATACAATATCTGTACATGAGAGCATGTGTATAGTTGAAAGCTGTATAACTAGAAACACAGAACCAGGCAGGAGAAACCTCTCCTTGAGTTGTTGGACAGGGTAGCCTAAGAAACTCCCAAAATTATGCATGTTATTATCACAGCCTTTAATTATCTCCCAGAACTTGAAGGTAAGACTTTATTTATGAAGATAGGACATACTTTAGACATAGGACTTGGAGCAATGGAGTAGGAACTTACATGGAATCCTCTGCCCTGAAGACTAGATCTCATAGTTTTGGAGGACAATATGCAAACTACTAAGAGAGAACATCATTTGATGGCTCTACCCCATATTTAAGACCTAATAATCACAATAATGAATGGCACAACAAACTATATTTGGGCAGTTTGGCATTCTTATCTTGGAGGTAATCAACAGCTATCTAATTGGACTTAAAGCCCACTCAGTTGGAGGTAACTCATGTGTGGCACTATAAACATAGACAAATACTCATGAGGGAAGAGGTCAAAGATCTTAGAGAAAACCTTAAGTCTGTCACATACCTAGAGAAATGTTATTTCTTACTATATGCTAAATATGGATCCTTATATTTACAGACAAATATGGCAGTCATCACTCATCAGAGAAGCAACAGACAAAGACTACTGTACAGTTCAACAACTGGTCACACATAGAGAATAAATGCCTGTTAAATTCCCATCCCTAAGTGACATATCTGCAATGGAACCTCTATAACTATGGCTCACAGAACATAGTGGAACAAAGGATCGAGAGAATACTAATGCATTTCTCAACTCTTATCAGAGAAACTTCATCATGTAAGGAGGGCAGTGAACATAAAAGGTCACAAATGGCCAAAGTGTAGAGAACAAGAGATAATAGAGGGTGGGCTCCTGGTTAGGATTCCTATATTAAACTTCGCTCACCCATGGCTCAGGGACTATTGTGGAAGAGGAGATAGAAAGGTTGTAAGAGCCAGGGGAGAAGGTGCATGGCTACAAGGAAATAGAGTCTTATAGGCTTCTGGGACCTTGCTCATATGAACTTACAGCAATGGTGTCAACATGCACACAACCCGTGCATAGTCAATCATACAAAAACCAGCGTAGAACTGGGGAAATGTGCAAGGGGCACAATTTTGGTGAATAACTATTGGCAGGTGATCTCCTAGGTGAGGGAGATTTGATCTTCTTTAAGGCAGTGAGTCTAGACAGGCTGAACAGGCTCCAGTGGATGAACTCACACCGAGGGACATCTGGGTACACAAATTTGACTTGATAGGTTTTATCATATATGACAAACTGCATGAAGTCCTGTAGGGGGAACTTCAGAGGGTGGTACGGATAAGGAAGGGGGCGTAAATGTGATTAAGATGTATTATATGAAACCCAGAAAAATTCAATAAAAATATAATTTAAACAGTATATTTTAGAAGTGAGATGATGCCAGGCGAAAAATGAACATATGCAAACAACATTCAAACAAACAAGATCTTCTATGTAATATGAAGTGTCAAAAGGTGGGTAGAGAACATGGCATGCTGAATAAAAACCCTAAGATGTTCCATAAATATGCTAATACAAGCTGAGCTTGCCTGCACATTGCCTTCACAAGACAGGACTCTTGGGACTGGGCCCAGGTGAGCTAATGGCAGTCACAGGCTACTGTGGGAGAGGACGCCATTGTCTTTTATGATATAGCCACTGGTGAGTTGCTCATGTTCCAGTGAACAGCTTCACACTCAATCTCTTGTGAGTGCCTCTTGTAAAACCCAGTGGGTCACAAAGCAAACACCAAGACAAAAGACTTGAATTGAGATGGGGATTTAGTGTAAGGCATGGTATTCTCAACAATGGTATCAGTACTGATAAGTGCTTCTGAGAAACATACATTCTTAGACTCCATCACAGATCAGCCTTCATTGAAGACTTGCCAAAAACTGGGGCATTTGCTTTGCCAAGCACTCTGAAGACTTCTGAAACATGCGTACCAAATTTAAACTCCATCCCTGGGCTTGTGCTGGGATTTACCTAGTTATTCCCATGTGACTATTAAGCTAAGTATAAAATATTGCTTCAGTTCTAAGGTGGTATACAAACAGAAACAACTGTATCATATTAGGGTAAGAGGCTATGTGAAGAAGAAAATTACTTGAAAAAGCAAATTTTAATATTGATACAATATTGACCTCTAGGAAGGAAATTGTAGGATATTCCACCAGGCCAAGTAAAATAGATAGCAAAGGATGGAATTTCAACTAATACATTTCCCTCTGGTTTTGCACTATTGACAAAGAAAAAGGTGAATAAATTCGCAGATCCATTAAAATTACCTTCTAAGTTATTAATACTACAGTAATATGTTTAGAATTCTACACATTAACAGCTGTGGCTTTGTGCTGACACCCAAAACTAGCTGTTAACAGTAAGTGCAAGTAATGTGAGATCTGTGTATGCGCTCTGGCTAAACCAGATTAATAGGATATGCTCCTGAGCAAGATGAATGCTGGCCTGTCTCCCATGTTTCTTAAATTCAAAAGTAGAATAAAATAGATTCTCTTTCTTCATAGAAATTTATAACATTTTGTATAATGTAACAGTTGAAACTGTTATAGGAATGTCTCCTATCACCATGTTTTCCATGTATTATTTCAAAACATAGAACTACAAACATACATTTTAGAAAAACATGAAGCCCACTTAGTGTGCATTTAACCATATAAGCCACATGATTTTTACTGATTTCACATGATTTCAGTGTCGTGCTCCCTTAAAAGAACTGCCTCAGTGATATAATGAACATTACCACTAAGAATCAGCCAACTAATTCCGAGCATGCAGATATTCTCAGACTGTAGTATAGGAGAATTTTTTCTTCTACAAAGATCTACAAGGAAAGTCAGGAAAATGAGTAATTTATCTATACCTTCTTGGAACAATTATTAAAATGTTTTAAACATACCATTTCCCTTGTATACATTTTAGTTTGTTACTTTGTAACAGAATAATAGTCTCTCTCTCTCTCTCTCTCTCCTCTCTCTCTCTCTCTCTACACACACACACACACACACACACACACACACACTCACACACACACAATTTACTAAGTTTCCCACTGATTGTATGAAAATAGTAAACAGGCATATCGATAAGGTCAGCAGAATTCACTAGATAGAAGAATTACATGATTTTATTTTAGACAGGCCTGATGGCATTGTAAGTAAGCTGATTTGACTTAACCTTAAGTATTACAGCATATTTTAAAACCAAGTGCCCTTCCTGCTGTTTTATACTTTAATTACTTCTTTTAATCGGCTCATTAGTTGATTAACTTATCACTCCTGGCAATAAGTACCTGTTCTAAGTAGGAAGGAGCTAATTGAAGCTATGGTCTCCGAGTGCTTCCTGGCTGCAGCCCAGCAGCTGCTCACTCAGATTTTGAGATGTCTGAGTAACTTCAAATTTGTATAGTAAATATCTCCTATGCAAAATTGTTACATTGCCACTATTTATGAAGTGCTTTCTAAGTAGATTTCACTAGATATTTATTAAGTACAGTGTTTGGACGATCCTTCCCTTTCTAGCTTAAAAACTATTATTACCACAGTTGCCTTGAAATCAGGAAAGCAGTGTTTCCTCAACAGATAGCAATTACCAATCAATGTGTATGCTACCAGTTATCAACATCATGTGTGATTTTACATCTAAAAAGATTTATTGAGGACTTAAGAGGAAGAAAGGAATAAACACACTAGATCTTAGGAGAAAACAATAAGATACTGTATATTTTTGCACAGTATAAATATACTGATCTCATGCAGAAATTCTGTAACTAACATAACATGTAACGCTTCAAGGATTCCCTGGGCCTTCTTATACCTTACTTAGTGCAATTCTGTTTCAGCCATATATTTCACAAGCCTAACGAAGGGACAGAAATATACCACATAAGGAGGAATCAATTTACCAAGCGATGCTATTCTCATAACTCTTCTAGTGAAGATTTAGGTTTTACTCAATACTTAGCTTGAATTAATGAGCTTTAAAGGTTGAGGAGACTGAAGTGATACGGACAGATAGTGAGCACTGCAAGGTCCCTTGCACTGGCAGAGGAAATCCTCAGCTTGACTCCAGGAATCTATCTTCAGGTGACTTGAGGATGTTTTGCTCAGGTAGGCGCCTCTAGAATCCCACAGAATGGGGACGGATACTGTTTCTTCCCTTCAGTTGTAGCTTTGATTGAAATTTAATGAGGCAAAAACAAAGTGCTAATAAACAAGAATTGGAGTAATTAATGAACAGTAGTCTTTATAACCTCTACTCTATTTAATTTAAGGAGTTTGTGGTATATAATGGAGTCATTGAGGTAACTATGAGTGCTCACACGGCATAACCTGAGAGAGTGAGGGGTAATGTTCCAGGTTTGTAATGGAAAAGAGACTTGGAGGGAGAACGATGCAAGTCTCGATAGCAATCAGCTAGAATCCTGAAATCACTACAGATTGCCTTAGCAGTTAACCCAGTGAGAGAGAAATGCCAGGTAGAATCTGTTAATTATCAGGAAATCTGCTGGGCACTTTGAATATATTTTCCTACTTCTGTCTCAAAACAATACTAGAATTTTTACATACATTATCAGAATCTCAGAATCATACTTTTGTAAAATGTGTAATAGAGATTGAAATTTGAATTCTTTTGCTTGCAATAACAACTATTTTCACTATTTAACCTTTTTTTTTTTATAAAAACAGGTAGAAGTACTCATTTGACATTTATCTACATTTCAGAATACTTAATAAAAAAATAAAAGATTGGCAGAGAGAAGAGTTATACTTTAACATTTAATTTTACCATGTGAGTTTACAAGGAAAATAAAATGTACTATATGTGTCTTTGTTTACGTGTCCACAATGAATATGGATCTAACAGAATAGTACCAGCACAACATGACTTGTGACTCTACAAGACTGCTATATAAGCGATATAAAAGAAAAATGGAAAGTATATTATGGTTGAATAAGCAAAATAGATGATATTTAAGCTTATAACATTTCTACTTAAAAAGTATTCCATGAATGAACAATATTCATTTGACTTCTATTATGTGCTGCATATCATTTTACTAACTAGCAATACAGTGATAAGAGACAAAATGATTGGTTTTTTAAAATTTACTCTACAGATGGTCAGATGGGAGGTTTGGAAAGGGACGGAAGTCATACCATAACCAGGCAAATAAATAATTTCAGACAGTGACAAGTGACAGGTGGCCCGAACATCTTTTCCAAGGGAAATGTGAATGTTGATGGAAGCAACCGTGTGAAGTAATGAAATGGTATAATGCAGAGCCATGTGAAGATTGCTACAGGCAAAGGGAAGAATAAATGTAAACTGCCTGGAACTGAAAAGATTTGGGATAGGTGCAGAACCTTGAGAGGATTCGTGTAGCTAGAATGCAGAGAGCAATGGCTAGTGAGGAGGTCATAATGAGGGTGGGAAACCTCCTCTTAGCTTTACTTGGAAACAGTCTAGATGAATGCCCTTATTGGTACCATTGTAAACCTACTACATGGTATATTTATTCATGTATTGAGTCTTCATGTTTATTAACTGATCACTAAATATTAAAAAATCATATTTAATAACTAAAATTTCCTGTTACCAGAGTGCTGTCTTAGACTATTGAAAATTAAAAACCTACAGAAATGACTATCAACTTATGCATGTATGTATCCTTTATGACTAAATCAGAGAGAAAAAATGTGAAGAAAATTCCACTCTTCTGAAACTATTTGTTTCAGTCAACACGCATAATTTGTATGCTTAAATCTAAAATTTGACTTGATCCTTGCATTGATGGAAGGTTCTGAAGAACACAATCTGAAAATAGTTTTCTAAAATGTTAAGTTTGATGGGCAGCACCTCAAGAAAACATCTTTAAAAGCAATTCTAAAGGAAATTAGAGTTGCTTTAGTAAACATTTTCATTAGCTCAGTAAATTTCCCTGAGGACTGAAGGTGGCTAACCTATATATCTCATTTTACCCTCATTTTTTATCTTAACTCACTCCAGATGAGCTTAACACTTGATATGAGTAGATATGAGAAGATGAATATATTAATTAATACAATGTCATTCCAAGTCTGTCATTGTGAATAGTTCCTATATGTATTTAGGTATGTAATACCATCATGAGATTAGAATTTGAATGAAAGTGTTAATCAAACCAATTTACACTAAAATATTGATACTTTTGTCTCCCTGGATGAGATAACTTATAAAATCAAATGAGTCATTAAAAATATGCAGTAACTAACACCATTTACAAATGTTATCCACTCACATATGTAACATTCTAGCACTTTGCATTCTGATGCTATATGTATATGATGTCATAAATATTTATGATGTCCACACACATATGACACTCTAACAGTATTTACATAATGCTGTATATGTAAAAATATATAGTTTATGGGGGCTGGAAACATGGCTCAACGGTTAAGAACACTGGCTGTTCTTAGAGAAGTCCTGGGTTCGAATCCCAACTAACACAGCAGCTAAACTGTCTGTCACTCTAGTTCCAGGGGATCCTATGGCCTCTTCTGTCCTCCCCAGACATTGCACAACATGGGTGCACTTACCTACATGCAGGCAATACATGCATACATATAAAATAAAAATAATAAATAAAATATTTAGAATACATATAATTTACATACATGCTAATCCTATATTGTATAATCATATATAGTGCAATTTAACAGTTAAAGAACAAAATGGGCATTTTTTTATGTTTGGGATAAATATGGTTAAATTATGTAGGGAATTTTTTTGGTAATGATGTCCTATTTAGCATTAACTGTTAATTTGACACAGCTTAGAATCATCTGAAAAAAAAGAGTCTTAACTGAGTAATTGTCTTTGTCAAGTTGGTCTGTGGGCATGTCTGTGAGGTAGTTTCTTATATTAATCAAAGAAGCCCAGACTACTATGTGAAGTTGCTATTTTCTGGGAAAGTGGTCCTAGGCTATATAGAAAGAACTAGCTAAGCATGAGGCTGTAAGCAGGCCAGAAAGTGAATCAGCTAGTAACCAGCATCCTCCATGGTTCCTGCTCCTCTCCCTTGACTGTGAATGACTCCCCTAGTTGGTGGTAATGTTAATGGAATAGGAAATAGTTCTGTTGTTAGATACCTGCCTTGAGTTCCTACCCTGAGTTCCCTCATGACAGATTGTGACCTTGAAGTGTAAGATGAAATCAACTTTTCCCTCTCCAACTTGTTTTGGTCAGAGTGTTTTATCACAGGGGCAGAATGAATGTAGAACAAAGGGTTTAAAATAATTATATAAATTTTTAATGTAAACATATTCTTTGTTAACACAAAATTAACAATGGAGATTCAGAACTTGCAAATAATCTTGCAAGACACTGCTACACATTATTTGGCTGGAGCCCCTTCGCTTTGTCTGAATATCAGCCATGAGTAGAGTAAGAGAAACCATTTCAAATGCTGGTCTTTAGCAGCTTTTTGCTAGTCTATAGGAGTTTTTTTATCTCCCAGAATTTGACAGTTGTAACTACCATGGCAGATAGGACTGACCCTTTTATGCAGCCCTCAGGTATTGGGACGGTTAGCTCTACAAATGTCACAGCTATTTTGTAGACTAAGGTACTAGAAGTCTTAGGTTACAGCTTTGTGTAGGTCTAGAAATTAATTAGACCTTAGTCCTACACAGAAGCTGGCACTGTAGCTTCTATCTGTGCCTTAGATACCAGCCATAGACAGAGACCAGAGTTATTGCTCTTAGGCCTGGGTTGTCTGGGGCATTGGACCACAAATCCTTGACAGCTTTCTGAGACTCTGTCAGTGACTAGATCCTGCTGTTTCCTTTCTGTTGTTTCTCTATAGCCTTCTATCTTCTTTAGTGTTTGCTCTGCCCCTCATGTTTCTGCCCTGGCCACTCTGTCAAATGATTCAATTGTCTCTTGAGGCTACAGCCACCATCAGTTGCTGCTACTCAGGAGGCAGTGACTGCTGCTGTTGGACACTGGGTTTGATGATCACTCTTTTATATCTCATCCTGCCAACTGCACAGCTCCGCCCTTCCATCATCAAGCAGTCAGCAGCAGTGTCACTACACATATGCAGCTCCTTGTGCCTGATGCTGATGATCTGCCCTTCTTCTGTCTCTTTACTTCCCTTACTCTCATTATGAAAAGTAGGGAAGAAAAGACAGATTATGAGAAAAATTGTTTTGAAACTAAATTTAAGACAGAAGAACAGGCAACCTAGAAGGGAGTCACTAAGCAAGCGCAAGTGAGCCAGTCAGCTTCTGCAGCAGAGGAGGAAAATTTGCACCAGTCAAAGTAAACCACACATACGGTGAAGGTTTGTATTTGCACTCATCACAGCTTTAGCATCAGTCCTTCTGCTGGGGAAGTTCTCTGACTGGCTGAGTTAGAAATAGGTCATTTGAGTTCAATGAGGCTTACGATAACAAAGTTACAACACAAGCTATTTGTAACAGTCCTAGCTCAGGTTGCACCTTCAGGAACTAGAACAATCAGCTGGGATCCTTATATAGTGTTGTCAAAGCTTCTGTGGAGTATCTAAAGTCCCTAGTGTTGTCATAGGTTATTCTTGCTGCCTAGAATTCAAGGCTAACCAATGTGTCAAATGTCCTTGTTTACAGAGAAATGATCAGAAACTGTCTACACTGTGAAATTAAGGAACATGTCACTAACACTAACAGTGATCTTTACCCGGCTTTGACAGTGCTCAATAACTCCCAGGTAACCCAGGCAGAGGTGAGTCCCTCTTACTTGTCATCACACCATGAGACGGTCAGAGTCTTGTCTGTGATCATCACTGGCATTGTGTTGTCTTGTTTCTGGTTAGCTTCTGATCCAAACACATCTGTGCAGCTAGGGAAGGAGGAGGGAAACAAAACAAAGACACAGAAAGTAGTGACATTTCCTCTTTTGGAAAAATAATTCTTAAGTATTTTGTTCATTATATTTGCAACATTTCAACATGAGAAGAAATAGTTTTGACATGATCTGAATTGGAATTGATATATGTCAGATTTGTCTGCACGGTGGCTAAATCAATTTCCTAATATTTATAGATATTGCATAGATTATATAATACATATTCCTATACCTCATATATATCTGTGAAACCCAGACTGCACAAACATTAGGATTTTATTACGTTTTCTTTCCACACTATCCAGTTTTAGATAAAATTTTCCATATACCCAAGTCTTCTCCACCTGATTTTATTGGAAGTTATTAATACTGTGACATGTTTGTGCTCAGTTGTTTCCATATTTTATAATGATACTATATTTATTTGGTGTCCATATGGCTATTCATCATTACCTACTTTGTCAACACTTCATCCCTCTCTATTGTCATTTTGTATTAAATATGAATATGTCTTCTCACCAATAATTTATATCGGAAGAATTCTGAGATTTATGCTACTAAATTTTGATTTACTTAATATTCACAGATATCTAATATGCCACTATGTGGAAAAGTGTGGCATTATTTTACTGAATGTTGAAATTTATACAATGTTGTATTTAAAAAGAATTGAATAAGAATAGAGATTAAAGGAAGTAGTGAAAATTTTTGGTTAACTCAATTAATGTTATCAATCAAACCATTAAAACGATCTGCACAATAATAAGTTGAAGTCAGTAGTCTCAAATATTAATAGTTGATATCTAGTTCAATTGATTTTATAAACTTTTAAGAGATATATTTTTTAAAAACTCACTAACTTGAAACATTAAGAGGTAATTTTTACTTCTAATTATAAAGTGTGCTTTGTTTTTTGAATATTATTTATAATTGCTTTCGATGTATACTCTTCTTATTAGAGATTTCTTAGAATCCTTCATGATTTTTGACTCTGGATGCCCTCCAGCAGGGCTACATATGATAAACATTCTGTCTTGTTTACGTAAAGCTTGTGTGAGAGGCCATTAGTAACCTATCTTAAATACACTAGTCACAAACCATAATTAATATTAATGTATCAATATACCTTACTTAAAATTATCTTGTGGGAATCATCCTTTAGTGGATTTAATATTTTAATGCAATTCCACATGTACTAGGAAAATAGAATCATTTTGAAAGATTTTTTTAAATTCAGAGACACTTAGATAGATGCTCTTGATCCACAAGTATTATTATTATTGTTATTCGTTTTGTTTTGTTTTTGAGACAGGATCTCCCTGTAGCTCCAGCTGACCTGGAACTCACTATGTAGACCAGGCTGGCTTTGAACTCACAGGGATCTACCTGCCTCTGCCTCCCAAGTGCTGGGATTAAAGGCATGTGGGACCACGCCTGGCCTGATCCACAAGTTTTAAAATATTACTTTTATCAAGTTTTTAAAAATTTTCATAAAGAAGTCTATTTCCAAGTCAGGGACATATACATTAAATTTTCATAAGTTTGGTATTGATAATTGTGATAAATTAATTATCATAATTGTGCTTAAACCAGTGTGAATATAAGGTCTCAAAAGATTTAAATATTTTTCCAAACTTCTACAGTGAGTCAATGGTTATAAAGGATTAAAACTACTGTTTCCTGCTGGGGATAGTGGCATAAAAATTTAATTCCACCACTGGGAGGCAGAGGCAGATGGATTTCTAGACTACATAGCAAGTTCCAGGCCAGCTGGACTACAAAGAGATGCAGTCCAAAAATACAAATAACAACAACAACAACAACAACAACAACAAAACCCCCAATGTTTCTGACTCACATAATTTCTACTATTAAATTTTTCATTCCTACAACCTATGTCTCTCAAAATTCAAGACCACCAGGATCTTTACATTGTGACTGACCTTGGATGTAGAATCCTCACAGTTGGAAATGGTCAAGCAATGAGAGCATACTCGTTTTAACATGGGCCTTCAACACAGTGAGCAGCATCCTTAAGAGGAAGGTTCAGAGAGACAGAGTAGAAAGTCATTTGGACACAAATGAAGAGATGACAGAAAGATTCCAGGAGCCATGACATGTAAAACACGAGAGCAAAGCAGAGGTGATCTTTCTTAGTCAGATACCACACACACACACACACACACACACACACACACACAGCAAGAGACCTACAGAGAGAGAGAGAGAGAGAGAGAGAGAGAGAGAGAGAGAGAGAAGATAAAAAAAAAAAATGGGGCCACTGAGATGATCAAAGATAAGAGAGGGCAAACTTTTGTTTAAGGTCTTCCATTCTGTAATTTGTTACAACATCACTGTCAAAGTAAGGTAACATAATCGTTTTCTGTACAAACACTTAAGATATTTACATATAGTGTTGCACAGAAAGTACTCATTACAGGATTAGTAAATACGTAATACGCAATACCTTTCAGGGCTGAAATAAAGTTCCTGAAAACTGGTGAAATCCAGGTTCACCTTAGACAATTTTGAATAAAACGTAAGGAAAGGTGAGGAAAATTCACTGTGCCTCTTCATTGAATCATTGTATATGAGGCTCGGTTAATATTTAGAAAGTAAAGTGTGTTGCCTGATTACTTATCAACGTAAATATTCATGATGCTATGTGTTAGGAGAACACTTAGATAGTTCTGAAGCGCTTAGAGAAAAACGTTGAAAGAATATTCATTATGGTATAGAAAATAAGATTGGTCTCATAGAGAACTGGAAATCCAAGTATATAATTTCTTTCAACAAATTGTGAAAAACGAAGCAGCAAATTCAAGCAGTTACGTAATTAAAACCCACCATTAGCTATAAATTGAATGTCATAATTGCAGTAATTAATATCCACATACTTCACCACTAAACCATTTAAAGTACATTGTCAATGATGCACAATATGCTCAGCAAGTACTGCAACCATCACCATACACAATTTCAAAATATTTTAATCTATCCATAACTAAAACGTCTTACATATAAGCTATCAACTCATTCCACAGTTTGGCATATATAGCCAAACAGTAATTACCTAAGTGTTCATGTAATATTATATATATGTTAATTCCATATTTAACAGTTTAAAGAATTGACAAACTATTTCCCTAAGTTGCCTCACCATTTTACCTTACATTGAGCAGTGTATGGGAATTGTATTTTCCACAGGTCACTTTCATGGCACTTTATAGCCATGCTAATGAGTGTGAAATGGATGTTTTAATTCCGGTGTTAAATTTCTCCAACTCGTGCTAATGTTGAATTTTTTTGACATGATTATTAGCCATTTCTGTATCTGCACGGAGAAATATCCATTCAGATCTATTTATAATTGTTCACTTGTTTCTTTTCTGATCCTGACAGCCTTGATTTGTAAGAGTTCTTCATGTTCTGAAGATGAAGTACATCCTGGGAGCAACACTGTTTCAATGATTTTTATTATTCTCTCAATTGTCATTTATATTCCTTGAAGGCATGATTTTACAATGTGATGGAATTACCTGTGGTCCCAGTGAGAAGTGCCTTCCATAGGCTCAAGTATTTGAACACTTAGTCCGTTGGTGGAACTGTTTGGGGGGAGGTACAGCCTTGCCAGAGGAATTATGTCAGTGAGGGTGGGCTTTGAGAGTTCATAGCCTTAACTCACTTCCGGTTTGCTCTCTGCTTTTGTGTGTGCTTGGAGATGTGAGCTCATAGCTTCTGCTCTGAAATGCAAATACGTTTTGCTTAATGTGCTGATACTCTGCTTGAAATCTTGTTGAATGGATTTTTAAATTCTTACACTTTTACAAGATCATTTAAGATTTTCTGTCAACAAAATCACATTATCTGCTAATAGAGATTAATTTACTTCTTCCTTTGCAAGTGACAGGCAAATTTTTTTTAAACTTCATTACCAGAGTACAGTTTCCTGGACAAATTTGAATGCAAACTCTGAGAGCAGATACATTTATCTCGTTCATGATGTTAGTGAGAAAACATTCCTTCTTCCATTATTAAGGAAGAAGTTAGTTTTGGAATTGTGTAGGTAACTTCCATAAAGTGGAAAAAGTTTCTTTTTATTCATGGCAGGTTGTATGTTTTTATCATCGAGGTATTTGGCCATGTATCAATAGTTATTCTCTTCTGAAATGATGTACTGCATTAAATGACTTTCCGGCATTTTACCATCTTCACATTCCTAAAGTAAATATTACTGAATCATTTTAATGGTCATTTTTAACTGTTGCTGAATATCTTGGCTACTTTTTTTAGGTTTTATCTATATCAATAAAAATATTAAAATGTAATTTTGTTTGACTTTTTGTCTGTTTTGGATTTCAATGTGCTATTGGTCTTAAAGAATGAGTCAAGAATTGTTCCTTCCTGTATTATTGTTTGAAATATTCTGAAATATTAATATTAGTTATTCCTTAACTATTTGATAAATTTACCATCAAAGATGTCCACCCTGGGATAGCCTTTGTGTGAGTTTTAATACCTCTAATTGTTTTATTTTTGACATCTATTGTAAACTCATGGAACCTGGAAAAGAGCATAAGTTTTCATGCTTTCTGTCTTTATAGGAGATATTTAAAATACACAGTAGATACATATAGAAAATCAGCAAGCAAATCTTATTTGAAAAAATAGCAAACTTTCCTCTAGCAAAACAATAAAAAAGAGAAAGAAGAACTCACTCATAAATTACTCAATAGTTTAAAAGGAAGCATAGCTAAAAATGTCACATAAAAATGGCAGTTTTGGAAGAGTGTCCTGTAAAGAACTGCATATACGCATATGTGTAAGAAGCACTTCAGACTCATACTAAATTAATCCCAGCGAGATATCAAAAAGATTCTCTTCAATGGTAGGAGACACATGTGTGGTACTGTAAACAGTGAAAAGCACTTGGCTGGAGGGGTCATATAGAGAAAAACTTACTTTTGTGACATTCCTAGATCAACATAATTTCTTACCTTATTCTAAATATGCATTATCATATTACAGATAAGTGTACCTTTTACCCTTCATCAAAGAAGCATCTTTTTACAGGAGATGGATATTCTTACAGAGTTCCAGAACTAGTCAAATGCAAAGAATAAGTGCCTGTGAGAGGTTTAACCCTAAGTGATCTATCTTCAATACAGCCTCTACACATATAATGAATGCATTGCTCAAATCTCACTACAGAAATTTTCTTATGCAGCAGCTGGTAATGAACACAGAAACCCAAAACTGGCCAATGTGTAGGGATCAAGAGGCCACACAGTGCTTAACCTTAAGTAGTACACCTACTTCAAACCTTTGCCTCCCAAGGCTGAGGAATCATTGCCTAAGAGAAGGCAGAAAGATTGAGTCAGAAGGGCTGGATAACAAAGTTCTCCAGACAGCCAATCAGTTACTTATATAAACTCTTAGCAATATTGACAGCATGCACAAGTCCTATGCAAGCTCAAACCAGACAAAGTCCCAGTATAGATATGAGGAAGTGGTAAGAAATCTCAACCCAACCGAAGGAATTGTTGGTTATCAATGGCTACTGAGAGGGGCATAGAGAGTGCCTTATAGAGATGGGACTCTTATGTCCAGTGGATGGACCTACACTGAAGAAAATCTGTGAACATAAATCTGACTCTATAGGCATATATATATATATATATCACATATATGACTTAAATTTTATTTATCCATTCATTGGTTGATCTTCAGATTCCAAACCTTGGTAACTGTGAACAAAAAAATTTGAGAGAAAACACTAAATTGGGCCAGGGGAGTAAGAGGAAGGTGTGGATGAGGGGGTTGATCTAAATGCCATTTATTTCTGTGATATGTGCAGATTTGAATGACAAGTTTGTTGTGTCATGCAGACCTGTAGATACCATTTGTGGAATACTTTGGGAATTCTTGCCATTAGTTTTTCATTGCTCTCTCCTCTCCTCTGGTCTTCCTTTCCCATGTACATGGCTTTCGTTATTGATGTCTCAGGCTCCTTCCTGCCTCTTTTACTTCTTTGCCCTGTCTTTGTTTACCAGAATGCATGATTTGCATTGATTTTTCCTCAAATTCATTGGTATGGCATTCTTCTAGCATAAATCTATTAATTTGTATGTGTACTATTTTTTCAGTTCAGGTAGTAGAACATTCAACTCAAAAATTTTCTTGCTTTTTTTTGATTTTTAAATACTTTATGTCTTTATTGATATTATAATTCATGAAATAATGTTAGTATTTCTTCCTTTGTTTGGTTTCTTTTGTTTCTTTTAAAAATATTTTATTTATTGTTTATATTTTATGTGTATGAGTGTATTGCCTGCATGTATGTGAGTGCACCAGTGTTGTGTAATGCCTTGGAGGTCAGAAAAGGGCTTCAGATTCCCCTGGAGCTGAAGTTAAGGACAGTTTGTAGCTGCCTTGTGGGTGCAGGGAATCAAACCCTGGTCCTCTGCAACAGCAGGCAGTGTTCTAAACCATCAAGCCATCTCTCAGCCCCTCTTTGAGGTTTCTTAATACATCTCTATAAATGCTCTTCTGAAGTCTGTTTTAAAATGACACATAGGACCTTTTAAAGGCATTTTTTTCTTTTAACTATATTCCTTTGTAGTGGTCACCCTTTCCTGTTCTTTGATTGCTAGTATTTGTTGGAAACCAAATACTTTAGGTAACAGAAAATAGCAACCTTATGCATGACCCTTTCCTTCCTTGCAGAGTTTTGTGCAGATATTTGCTTGTTTGCTTAAGGATACATAGCACTGCATTTCAACAATTTCCTTTGTGGAGTGTACCACCCTGTGTGGTGGCTCCTCAGAGGGCTGAATACCAGGCAAGAGTGAATTGTCAGAGATGATCGTTTGCCCAACACAGTTGCTTGATTGCATCTTTGAACTGTGATTTAAGGAATCTATTGCTATTTCTGTTGAGATCATGAGATTTAATTTGTAATTTGTTTTCATTGTTAAGTGATTGTTCTATAATTTTTATGGTATCTTCCAGCATAAACTGTTTCAAAATCAAATGTGGGCCTACTGCAGAAATGGAATTTCAGGTAATATTTTCACTTAATCCAACACCAGGAAAGTTATCTTTAGCTATTCTTTTCCTTGGTTCTTTCTGTTTACCATCTGCTTGACATAAAGATGAGTTCCTAGATCTCACACATGTGTCAGCTTTCCCTAAATATTTACTACTTCACCCTCCCATACCCACAACCCAATTCCATCCCGAGGAAAAACTATAACTTCTATAACCTGTGAAACTGTGATAAGGTTCAGCGCCAAATTTCCTTGAGGTGACTAACAGGACACAGAAAAATTAATACAGCCTATAGTCTTTGTAACTAGTCTGTTTAGAGGAAAATACCAGTGAGTAGGTTGGAGGAAACTGAAATTCTGTCTCTCAGCTTTCTGTTCCTGGGATAAAAGTTCTAAACTACAAGGGGAATTGAGTAGAGGAAAGGAACCCTGAGACAAACTCCCATGTACTGTTTTCCTGAATAGAGCTTCTCGAACTTGGATCTGATGCAAGGAGGTGAAATGCTGGCAGTTTAGGAGATTCTATGGTTCTAGACTAAGAACTGGAAGGACAGAGTGAACAGTTCTCCTGGCTGCAGCAATAGGAGCTGAATTTCCATTTCAGTGAGTAGAAGGGCAGGGACAGGAGCTGAGTTCCTTGGGTTTGATAATCATATGTTGAGTAAATGTGTCTCCACTGTCTAGGTCACTGAAACAACTTCTGGTATTTTTTTAAAAAATATTTTTGCAATTCATTTTTTGTCAGTTAATTTTTCCTGGTTTTAACTAAAGTTGTGTTGGTAGTGAGATGTGTGTGTGTGATGAGTTATACTACCATTCAAGCAGTTCCTGCAGACACACTAAACCCAGAAAGAAGGTTATTTCTATGCTTATGATGTACATGTGGAAAATTTTTAAATAAATATAATGGAAAAGTACCTTAAACCAATACATGAAAAAAAGATAAATCAAAATAGGAGACTATTTCTGACAAATTCAGATTTCTAAAATGCTGAATTGCACAAAAATGACACCAATGTATATAATCAACATAATAACATTTGATAACATTTCTTAGACTCTTAGGGGGTTATAATAGTTAAACAAACTAGATTTTTGAATATTTACTGTTATAAAAAGGACAGAAAATAAAAGCATAGTATACTAAACCGAATCATTAGCAAATCTAAAACCTTTTCCATGTGACAATCTTTTCATATTTTCCATTCTTTGGTTTTTGTATAACATAATTAAAATTTGTTTTA
>NW_008360320.1:6516274-6525239 GCF_000622305.1 Nannospalax galili
TTAAATTTTCTTATATAATAATTATTTATGAATTGTATTTTAGCATATAAAGTCATTGCACTTGAAGAAACAGTGCTAAAAAATTTACTGGTTTATACTCCTGGACTGAATAGCCAAGAAAATGGAAGAAATTTGTTTATACTTTAAGAAGTTTCATTAACTAGTTATTTAAGTTAATGAAAAATCAGAGAAATGAAATTACTAACCCAGAGGAATAAAAGCAAAATTTAAGTCAGGTTTTTAAAGAAAATTATAATATGGACATGTTTTATAATTGTACATGCTTTCTGATCATAACGCTCAGGAGGGCAGAGGCTTTCAGGTCACTGGAAGCTCGCACATGTTAACTGTGGCAATGGTGGCACTGAGCACAAGACCCATACCAACTCAGTTAAACAAGGGCCCAGAGTGGAGGCAGAGAACTGTTGGAGACTGATTACTACTAGGTGAGGAAGAGTGTGCTTACTAACGATCTCTACCTAGGGTGACTAGACTCCAGTTGATGAATTTGCACTGAAGGACATCTGGGTACAAACGCTTGACTGGATGGAACTTAACATGTATGGCAAAATGCAAGAGGTCCAGTGAGGGGATGGGGAGACATGGATGGGGGAGAGGGTGTAAATTTGATTACAAACTGTTGTTTGAAATGTACAAAAGTTCAATAAAAATTTTTTTAAAGACTTTGGTTAACCTAGGTAATCTTATATATGTTCAAAGTTTTTCAGTATTGCCTCTGGAAGTCTGGCTTTTTAGTTATTGTTGTGCTATTTTGTATATCAATAGGATTTTCTCCAGAAAAAAATGTTTTTGTATAAATAAAATGAGGCAATTGAATATTGGGAAAAATATTGGAATCCATTTTAAATATATGTAGTATGTATGCATAATATTGAAATTTATGCATAAAATCTGAAAAACACCAGCAATTAATATGACACAAGAAAAGATGCCGTAAATTTGCATGGGAACATTTTCTAAAGTATGACCTTTATTTTAAATTATGTTGTAAGTTAGTCAATATGTAATAAACAAAACACTGGGTTTGTGGTAATTCAATTGTTACTTATTATCAAGAAGAAAACGACCAGTTTTCTATTCACATTATATTTGGGCACAAAGAAAAATGATTTAAAATAAGACCTGAATATGAGTTTGTGTAAAAGTTTTTTATGCAACTATAATGATAATTTTGTGCATCTCATACTTAACAGTAACAAACTAAAATATTTCCTTTGTGAGATACTGATAATTTTGGAAACATTAAAATAAATCGATTTACTCACATATTCCTTGGTAACTGTCTTGCCTCATAATTCTAACATAAACTCTGAAGTGTGTATTTCTTTAATGATATTGTGCTATGCAAAAGTTTATGCTTCATGAGACACAAAGAATTAGCATAGAGCTTTCAAATGTCAGTTACCCAATGACTAACTTAATGTCTGAAAGCATTGTAAGATGAAATATTCATAATTCACAAAGTATATAGGGATTGTCTGCCAGAGAATGCTAGGTAGAATTGTTAAAAGTTATCAGTTTCTCAGTCCATGGTTTGCTTGATGTCCTCTGAAACCAATATTTCTGCAGATAAGAGGTACGCTGGAGAAGTTTCTGGTCCCTTCCATCTCTGGCCTCTAGAGCCTAAATTGGTTGTTTAGTCCAGATCCCATGTATACTCTATTGCATTCTGTCCTTATACAAACATGTACCAGCCAAAAATAGCAAACAAACAGGACTATCAAAACATATTTTACAGGAGCTGTATGTGTGTAGGGGGTGGGTAAGATATGAAAGGTCAGAAGCATTGTATTTCTTACCACACTAAAAGACAAAAGCCACAGTCATGTAGGTCTCTGTAAATCTGTCTGCTTTCTGCTGTTTGGGTCCATTCTTTAATTCTTTTATGAATGAAAGTAAGAACCCTCTAGGGGACGCTCTTTTTCTCCATTTCAGTACAGGCCAAACCTATGGACATATGGTGTCTTACCTTAATTAAGAGACAAAATGACCTACAGAAACAGAATGTGAAGGTGCTTTGCACACAATAATAGACTGGTACCATCCTTGGAAATATTCTGGAAAAAATTCATTTTGTACCCTCTGTATATTCAGAATGTAGCATTATCAGAAACCCTCAAAAATAAAATAATAAAAAATAAAATAACAAAACAAATAATTGAGAAGTTTCTTTTCAAGAAGCTTAAAACGTTATTTTAAAAATAAAATTTCTATGTACCTGGTAAAGTGGGATATGCTGCATCAGTTTATTCAAGAATTGGTTATAAGTAAAAAACATATGAGATATCCTAATACCAAGTTTATAAATCACTGTAGAAAAAAATTGATCAGCTATATAGAATTTCATCATTTTGTTAGATTTAAAAAGTGACATCTAAGTAAATGCAGTTGAACTTGCTCAACATAGCTAGGTTTAATATGAGTCTATGACTTCAAATTCATTGTGAAATGGAAAATGACAAATACATAGTACAGAAAACATTCAAATGAAAATGTATGCATACTCTGAAATTATGCAAAGTATAAAATCACACATAATAAAAATAAATATCCCTTTTTCTTCTATAATTCAATATTTTCTCTTTTACTTTTTCTATCTAAAGGATATCAATTATTAAAAATGTCACTTTCTAATATTTTGATATGATTGATATAAAAGATTTTAAAAAAATTTGTAGAGCATACTTATTTCGGATCAAGTTTTTGTCTCTCCTCTTAGTTAACCTTATTTAAAAATCAAAATGTTCCACCATGGAACATTGTGGAATGGTTAGACAATGCAACAGATAAATAATGCCTAGCAAGTTTAAAAAACCAGAGGGAACCGTATTAGTCCAACAACCTACTGACAAATTATACATGCACCTAGAACAAATAATATATGTCTAGGCAAGGTTTATCTGAGAGTGTTTGGTCTTTGCCCAAGTTTATCTACACAGCACATGGTAACTAAAAGTACCAGACTGGTGGAACTAATCTTCTTGGATGTTTAACAGCCGCACTTTGAGGCCTATACTAATTTGGTCAGAGGGACATAAAGGACAGTTTTTGCTCCTTTCCCTCATAGGTCAACTAAGTTCCAGGTGACTGTGAGTACCTCTCAAAATGTCCTGTAACTGTGGTGAGTCACCTATCCTCTTGATCAAGGAGGCCATGGAGACCCCACCAGATGGACTTGAACCAGTGTCCAGTCTACAAAGAGGAGGGTCAACACAGAGAAAACATTTCCTCCATGCTTCCAAGTGAAGCTAGCCATGGTTGAGCAGGACCTTTGACTTATCTTCACATAGACAGAACTGGTAAAAGAAAGGAGCCAGGGGTGCCTCCCAAGCCCATGTTACCCCTGAGGAACAGATCCTCAAATGACCTTAAGAGTAAAAATAAATTGGTTTATCTGGACCAATTGTAGGGTCTTAAACACCGAAAAGGAAAGTATAACCAAAAGATTAATAGTCTCAATATAATTTTTTAAGAGTCCATATGTATAGCTAAAGTCTACATAACAAGAAACAATGCCAGACAGGAGATACCTTCCTTTGAGCTATTGGCCAGGGTGGCCCAAAAGATTCCCAGACAGTAACCCAGCATAAAACTGGGAAAATGAACTGCAGTCCCCAATCTTATCTAAAGGAATATTGATAACTGATTGCTACAAGATGAGGAACAGCTAATCTTCCTTAAACAAGGGTCTCTTG
Source organism: Nannospalax galili (assembly GCF_000622305.1). NCBI lineage: Eukaryota > Metazoa > Chordata > Mammalia > Rodentia > Spalacidae > Nannospalax > Nannospalax galili. The sequence goes on from NW_008360320.1 coordinate 6,519,991, forward strand.
ATAGGCTGGCTAGATTCAGTGGATGGACAAGCACTAGGGAATGGCTGGGGTGCTGACAACACAATGGACAGTAACAGCGATGACAGAATATATGGGCTCCAGTGGTGGGGGGAGGCTATGGGAGGGTGCCATTTGGGAAGTGGGTATATAGATGAATAAATTGTTTGGGATGGTCTGTATGAATACACACAAAAAATCAACAAATTAAAAAAAACCCTATATTTGAGGAGATTAAAGACTTATATGTAAACATCCGAGTGTTAGTAGCATTAAAAACGTAGGAAACAGTATATTTTAAAATGAAATGAAGATCTTCTTTAAAGGCTAAAAACTCATTCAATTTTATGTCTTACAGGGCTTATATTGAGTCCAATATTGTATCAACTGTATTAATTCAACTGTGAGCCTAAAAATTTACAGCCACTTTTGAAAGAGATGTATCCTTGCTCTGGAAATTGTTACTGAATATGTAAAAGCTGTAATGAAATGCTTCTTCTAATCATATGGTTATTAAAAAAAAAGAAAAAGAAAAAACTCAAAATGTTCAGAAACGCTTTAAGCAGGAAACACATTTCCTATATAATTAACTTGGTGTTCACAGGTGCTTAACATGAAGCCTCCCAACAGGTACGGTGTTTTGACAGAATCTTGGGGTTTAAATTTAAATTTTGCATTTAATATCCTATGAAAAGTTCAAGAAGGACAGATACTGATTGGTACCTGTAATCATTTGTGTTTGCAAATTAGCACCTTACCTGTGTTTCAACAAAAGTAACCTTGAAACTAGTATTAAAATTGGCATAAGTTTTGGCAAAGTTGGCAAAGATAGTGTTATATTAATGAAATTATGTCCTGAAAAGGGAAAGTGAATAATGTTTTTAGTTTCCAATGAATATATCCAATATATTTAGTGGAATTGGAGCATTTCCAAGATACAGGGAGAGCCATTAAAGGCATCTGGGAATGATTTTCAGGTCTTATTTTGGTGTTATATATTTACATTGCTAATTTTCTAGCAATAAACAGTATAAGCAATCATGAAGACTAATTAGTTAGCATTAGATGCTGATGCCAGTGCAAAATTTATTGGTATCACTGATGCTACTGACAAAGTTTTGATTTGTTAAATTATCTTCCATCTCCCCCATCATGAGCATATTTACTTTTGCTATCTATTATTGCATAGTTTTACTTTTCATTATTTTGCAGGAGTTATATTTGGCCTAATAGGGAAAGAGAAATTTGTATTAATGTTTGGGATGGGTATTCATACAAGTGTTCCATGAAATTAGTATAATTTTGATCCTTACACTTAAAAAATATTCAACAGAAAATGATAGACCAGTTTTTCATATAAATCAAAACTCAAGAGCAGAGTGTAGCACTAGCATTTGAGAAGCAGAAGCCGACTTATCTCTGAGAGACCAAGGCCATTCTGGTCTACAGAGCATATTCCACGCCAACTGGGACTACCAGAAGACCCTGACTCAAAAAATTCAAAACCAAACCAAAACAAAAGAACCTGAAATCTAATAAAATATTTTAAATGATTTCCAATTTAGGGATACCTTATTAGCTGCAAAACAACTTTAACTTAGGGATATGAAAAAGACTGATTAAATAAAGCAAATTTATTAATAAATTGTGCTATAAAAATAGCATATTTGCTTCAGCATTTAACGACACAGTTCAGAATTATTTGAAAGAGTCTCAACTGAGGGATTGCTTCTTTCAGATTGGACTGAGGACGAGTCTGTAGGGCATTTTCCTAATTGCTAATTGATATTTCATGGCCCAACCCATTGTGGATGTTGTCATCCCTGGGCAGGTGGGCTTGGGCTGTGTAAGAAAGGTAACTGAGTAGAAGCCTCTGAGGAAGCCAGTAAATAGTGTTCCCCCGGTGGTTTCTGCTTCAAGCCTTTACCTTGAGTTCCTGCCTTTGTTTTTCTTGATGATAGACTATAATCTATAAGAGGAAATAAACGCTTTCCTCCCCATGTTCCTTTGTTTGTGATGTTTATCACATCAACAGAAAACAAAGATACCCTCTCAATATAAATAAACTGAAAATTGATAAAAATTTCATAATTATTCCTTATCAAAACAGAAAGAGGGGTTGGAGAGATGGCTCAGCAGTTAAGTGCAATTACTGCTCTTGCAGAGGATCGAAATTTAGTCCTAGCACACAAATGGTGGCCAACAAGCATCCATAACTCCAGTTCCATGGTATCCAATACCTTCTTCTGGCCTCTGGAGTCATTGTACACAGATTGTACACTTACATACATGCATACAAAACACTCATAAACATAAAATGTATATTAAAAATTTATAAAGGTAAATAATAAAAGTATTATTTATGTGATAGAAAGAACAGTTTTCATTATATTTTCCAATGGATTCTTTTCCTTTTCATGAAAACAAAATCCTGCCTAGTACTATTTTCAATTCATGTACTTAATGTATCAGTATATAAAATCAAGCATTGAAAAAAGATACAAATTTGACACAGGGAGAGTTATTGTTTTGATTTGCTCATCATAACAGAATATTCCAATTTAAAGAACTATTCATATTTTGAGTAAAATTTACAGGATTAATATTTGTGTTTGCATTATTAATTATGAAAGACATTAAAAAATGCATGACTTCTGTGTGATATCCAGTCACTATTTTGTATTACAGTATTACTGTTAAATTTATGGTTGGACAAATATCACTGAATATTTTTTAAATGTAGTAACTCTAAACTATATAGTTTGATAAGACTGACAAACTCTAAAATAGGGTTTATTACATATTTTTAATTCAATTGCCCTTTTATTTGAATGATATTGGGATGGATGGCAATTCTAGTCTAGTTTTCTGTAGTCACACTTTTCAAAATGCCGTAGATAAAATGACATGTGTCTATGTATTGAAATATGGACATGTATCAATCCTCCATTTCATTCTTTGTATTAAATTGGTTTATGAAAAGTCTGGCAAAACAGGCAAGTACTTTGGCTATCTCTTACAGCTAGCACTCATGGGCCAGAAAGGTCAGACTAACAAAAAGGCCAGGCAATTTGCAGCAAATTCTATTTAATAAAGCAAGAAAAATGATGTGTGTGGAAATCTTTTCCTGACTTGAGAAGGCAAGGCAGTTGTAGGACAAGAACCCCATGTCATTAACCGCTTGCGAATCGTTGTGCATTGACTGGATGCTGTACTGATGTGCTGCAGGATCCACAGTTAAATGAACACTGCTTTAAGCAATCAAATGCCAGAGGCTATGAGATTCCAGCAGGATAACTATGGGGATCAAAAGAGAGCTTCATGTAGAAACATGGAGCAAATATATCACCCTAAAGCCATCTATCAACACAAACAATTAATACACAACACTAATCAAATGCTAACAATGACATTATTGTATTTGCTAAGTATTTGTTAAGAATCTCATTCTTTGATACATTTAATCAAAGTGGTAATTCCATAGATCCAATATTATTGCCAAAATGTAGTAACATAATAAACCTTTCTGTTAGAAATGTTTTAACACATAAATACTGATCATTGTCACATAAACTGTTAATAAACAAACCAAAAACAATGCTTTAAAAAAGAAATAAATATGGAGCCTTTGTAAAATAATTCTGATAGAGTAAGAATAAATACTTAAAAGCTTTTTTGACCAAGCAGTTAAATAGAATTCTGTTAGTGCAATATGTTAGGAGATTTTTCCAAATAAATGCAAGGTGCAAAGCTAAAGGGGAGGGTAGGAGATGAATTGGTTTATTGATCACGCTGTTGACTGCTCAACTGGTACTGATTATTCCATTAAAACATGAATCTGACTGCAATTTTAGGTCTTATCTCAAAAGAAATTATTAAAAAGCAGTGGAAGTGTTGTCTACAATCAATCAACAGAGCTGATGTTCAGAAAAGAGCACATATGAACAGTGAACTGATGAAAACTCAAGTTTAATATAAAATAATCATTTTGTATTTGATCTATAATGAGAAAACCTAGTTTTTCCGTTAAAGACTTTAATCGTAATGATGGCTTCATCTAAGAAGTCAGTAAGAAGTTGACTATATAATGCTTACGTAGATGAACTTCTATTTATCTGATCTGAATTGGGTAGATAAATTTGCAAAGTTTTTTTTCCACCTTACTTAATTCTGTGCATTGGAAGTAACTTCTACATAATGGTGGCTCTAATCATATGCTAAGGCAAAGAGTGCTTCAGAGTTGAGTAAAAATCAATTGAAAGCCAAGTTATAACAGGAAGTAAATGATATATAAGCAAGATTAAAATGAGAATGATGACAAATTCACTCGTCTCAAAGGTTATAGCACTTCTCTATTGTTTACAAGCCCACTCACATGCACATAAACATATACCTTGCAAGACTAAGCTCCCAGGAACTTGGGGAGAAGGCTAGCCAAGTTGACACTGAACAAACAAAGGTAAATGATTGAAGTTTAATTACTTTGATTCGTCATGCCTTGTAGCTATGTGTCAGACAAAGCCAACACAACTGACATTGAACAAAGGCCATGACTGCTTCAGCATAGTAAAATCATTTCTAATAGTTAATATAAGTATATTGAATTGAGATAGCTTAAATTATATATTAAATTTGATATGTTATATATTCATTAATATATAACTATACATTAATGTAAATATATAAATAAACCTGACTAATGTAAATCTGACATATATATGTCAAGACTGTACCATTGAAGGACAGAGATTAGGAAAGAAGGAGAAAAAGAGATCAAACAAGAGAGACAGAATTCTCTATAAAATAAAAACATTTTGCCTGGAGATGACTCAGTGGTTAAGAGCAGTGTCTGTTCTTGGAAAGAACCTGGGTTCAAATCCCAGCACCCACATGGTGGCTAACAACCATTCCTAGCTCTGGTTCCAGGGTATCTGATGCTCTCTTCTGACCTCTGTGAACATTGCAGAACACGGGTGCACTTACACATGCAGGCATAACACATGCAGGTATAAAAATAATAAATAAAATACTGAAAAGTAAAAAATAAAAATATTTAAATGAAATAATATTTTGATATCAAGCCATAAGATTTCTTAGTTTGTTTACTGAAAATTTATCCATGTCATTTAAAAATAATAACATAATAACTGGTTGTGACTGGCAATTTAGGAAATATTTTTCAGTGATGTAGCATAATATGTGTGTGTGTGTGTGTATATATATATATATATATATATAGAGAGAGAGAGAGA
>NW_008360320.1:6525326-6613303 GCF_000622305.1 Nannospalax galili
GAATGAAAGAGAATAAATCTTACCTTCTTTCCTCTGAATAGTTTTACAGTATAAATCAATTTCCAAAAATTCTTTGAAGTTTTCAAATTTTAGAGGTTTGTTATTTTGTGGTTTCAAGGAGAAGAGCATAACTAAAAGTCTACTTAACTTATATATTAGAAGCTGTAATCAGTGGCCTGTTCAGTCCAGGCAATTCTCCATGTTAAAGAGTGGAATTGCATGTCAACGTGAGCTGCTCTCCCAGGAGTTAGAGCATACCATCAAAAAGCTTTTGTTTTTACACCACAGGTGATAATTCTAAAGAGAGAAGAATAATGTCTACCTTAATTCAGGATTTTTTCACTGTTTATTACGTGAGTATATAGTTTAGTATTTACGTAGCAATCATGACTGGCTTATTTCTTTAAGTAAAATATTCTTCTCTGAAAGCTTTTCTATGTAAATTCTCAGATTTGGTCCTTAATCAAATTTTTATCCTTTTCAGGTTATATTTTTCTTTCTATATCAAAATAAAATAACTGTTCTCTCTTGAAACAGCATAGTAACTGCATTAAGCGCCTCCGGTAAATCCTAGACTCTCAAGGAAAAGCGACATTGGATGTTCCTTTTCATCTCTTGAGGAAACTGTCTCTCAGGCAACTTTCAGTGAATGCATCTCTACTTGTCTGTATCACTTCAAACACTTGAACTTGAACTGAGAAATGTTCTGAAGATCAACAGGATATTCCTTGAGAGCATGCCATTTGATAAAGAAAAGTGGAATGCTGAACACTGGCTGACATTCTCTCCTTTCCTGCAGCTCATTGGTTTGTATTTGTCTGCCCCCTTTCCATAGGGGAGGTCCTTGTTAGCTATCCCCCCTTTCACTGCCCTTTAGCTATTCCTTTACTTCTGCATACCCTTCACCCTTCATTTCAGTTTTCATAGGAAGCTAAGGATTCTTTTCATAGATACACTGTCATTCTGATGTAACTTACACACATGGCTGGTTTTATTACCTTATGCAAAATGTTCTCCCATGAAATTTTTCTATGTTAATTTTTCAGATTTTGCCCTTAGTCACGTTTTGCATTTACAATACTTTGTATTATTCACCTGGTGTTATAGCTTTTCACATCATAAGGAAATACTTATCTACTCTGATAAGGAATTGGATTTCTTATTACTTGGTAGGTTATTTACACCTGTTGCCAAAATGGCATGTGTGTCCTTCATATATTAGAACTAAGAGCTCATCAAAATGACTGATTCTGAATTTGAAGTACAGGGGTGTGACACAAGGCAAGTTTTAGCTCCTGTGTAGCAATGTGTAGGCAGATTTAAATGTACCTCATTTTTCCTTAGTCATTAGGGTTAAACAAATACTTAGGCACCTGAATACTTGCAACAATTAATTCAAAATAGAATTGGATGTAGTGCCTCTTCAGTTACTTCAGTTTGTGACTAAAATTTAATTTAAAAAGGCACTCTGCCCCTCACTGGGATGAGGTCACATGTATTAGTATTAGGAGAAAAATACATTTGCAAGAGCAGAAAACCTGTTAAATATATAAAATAAACCGATCTTGAGGGACATTGGACAATAGGAGCCAATACCCAGGTAAGAATGAGAAACAGCAGAAACTAGGGGTTAGGGTTATACCCAAGCAGTATAAAAATATAACAAAGCAACAACAAGAACTGACAGCTCAAGTTCTGTGTCCATTCAAAATATTCAATCATAGTAAAGGAAAAACTATTTTCCAACACAGGAAAACAGAGAAATCATGTTCCAGATCTCACGCAGGTGAATCATCTCAAGGGAGATACTAAAGCAAAAGAAAAGTAGTTGTACATGGAAGTGCAAATAAGCAACAAAAATAAGGGCAATAGAAACTGTAAATAAGTTATTAAATACACATGAATTTTAATTTTGTTTATGCATTAAGTATATAGGAACAATGGCCTAAACATCATTAAAAGATGTAACTGGAGGTCAAACAATACTTTAAGGTTGTTGATCTCCTGGGATTTGATAGTATCCTAATTGCTAGCTGATTTCAACATTCCAAATGTGAATGTTTCACACTAGAGCAGCTGTCTTCAAGGGCTGGATGTTGAACCGAGGCTTCCCTGTGCATTTCCAGAGTTAAAAAAAAATCAAACTATTGTCTTAATTTTAAGACTTTATTTATAATTTTCAATTAACATTTATTTTGTGAAAAAGTAATAGCAAATAAGCTGCTGGTACTTTGGTCTGAAGTTAGTGGAAGCAAGTGATTCAAGTGGCGATTTCACTCTCTTGCACTCCAAACCAAACAAATAAACAAACACAAATGGATTTAAGAATACCCCCAAACCGTTACTGTCCTGCACACCAAAGTGCAGTGATTAATTATTTCAAGGGAAAGCACTTAAAAAATTGAGTTGTATGGTTATTAAATAAATAATTTTAAAAATTGAGTTGCAAGCTGAAATATCTACTTTTTGGAAGAAAGCATTATTGTTACTTAAAAAAATTACTGGCAGGAAATATGGAAACCCAAACTAATATATTCTTAAGAATAAACAAAGTTAGCTTATTATTTTAAAATAATTGACAATAAATGATAAGAGGAAAAAAAGAAAGAAAAATATCCTGTGTACTCCTATATAGAAAAAATTGAACCTCAAAATTTGAAGTTTGCCCAAAATATAATTCTAGCATATATGAAATTACTAGTAAAAAGTGAAAATAATTCCATTAGAATGTTAATTCTTTTAGAAATGAACTTTTAAAAACTTCTTCACTTAGAGCAAAAATGATACTGACATATTTATATTGACATATAAGAAATTAGAAAATGAAATTATAATTCCATGTCTCACATAGCTATGCAAGACAGAAGCACTAACAAGAATTCACATAATCCAAATTGAATGGAAGATGATAAGATTGGATCATGAGAGCTAAAATATATAATATTAAATTTTTAATATCAATTTCATAAGAAAAATTAGTAAAGAAAAAAAAGAATACAAAGAATTTGATAGAATACAAGACCCTCTTTGTAAAATATAAATTTAAGAAGCATTCCAAAATATGATAAAGCAGAGGGAGGTCTCCTTCCCCAAAATCTGGTAAGCAATATACTTAATGGTAAAATATAAATAGTCTTCTCCTTAATTTGGGAATATAAAAACAGATAGTGTCTATCACTATTTAGAGTCAATATTATACTTGATTTCCTAATTAGAATAATTAATTAAGGAGCTGGAGAGATGGCTCAGTGGTTAAGAGCACTGGCTGCTCTTGCAAAAGACTGGGTTCAGTTCCCAGCACCCACATGGCAGCTCACAATCATACCTAATTCCAGTTCCAGGGGATTCAATGCCCTCTTCTGACCTCCATGGACATTGCACAACAAAGGTGCACTTACACACATGCAGGGAATACACTCACAAAAAATAAAAAATAATAATAAACAGAATTTTGGATAGAATAATTAAGAATAAGATGTAATATCTCAGTATTAGAAAGAAAAAAAAAATTACATACATGATGTATTATCATGCATGTTCTAACATGTGAGCTAGAAGTTTCAGTAAATCCACTGTTCCTTATGTATCTTGCTTTAGGTATTATATTTAAAAAAAAATCTTTGAGGTCAGCAAAATGGTTCAGTGGGTAACAACATCTCACTCAAACCACACAACCTGAGTTCCATCCCTGAGACAACAGATGGTGGAGGGAAAGAATCCACTCCTCCATGCTGTCCTCAGACTACTATATATATGCACCATGACATATGTACAAGCAAACACTAGCCCACATGTACATGTAAACACACACACAAAATAAATAGTGAATAAATGTATTAATACATCTTTTTTACAAGCTCTCAAAGTATTTGTACCTACTTTTTGTGGACCTTGGCCAATTTGCTTATGGTACAAAGCATGTACTAGAGACTTTATAAAGAAAATATAAAAATGTAAAATTTTCAGTCTTTAAAATTCATTTTGATGGAATTTTTGTGAATTTATTTCAGTATACTTTTTATCATATTTAATATCTCATCCCTATCTGTCCCAACCCTTACCACCCACCCCACCCAACTTCATGTACTATATTATGTGTATGTGCATATATTAAGGCCTATTGAGTCATTTGTGCTCCCAAATGCTTTTCTGTGTGAGTCCACCAACTAGAGCCTGGTTAACTTTCCCAGAGTCACACCATTAAAGAGAACTGACAGTTTCCCTCCCAGCAATCCTCATGTAGATTTGAGGTTTCTTACCCCTTTCCCCACATCTGTGATGGGAATTGTTTGGCTTGAGCTCATGTGGGGTTTGCTCTGTTGCCACAAATTCTGTGAATTCACATGAGTAACTTCTTAGCTCTCTAAAAAACTCTATTTTTTTGTGATCATGTACCACCTCTGACTCTGACAATCTTTCCTCTCTCTCTTCCACAATGATCCTTGAGTTCTGGGAGGCACAAGATTTATATAGATGCCCTAGTCAGAGATAAGCATTGCGTAGTCTCTTATTCTCTGCATATTTGCCAGTTGTGGGTCTCTGTGCTAATCCCCATGTACTGCAGAAACAGTAAGTCACTAGGAGGCAATTTAATACTATGTCTTCTTAGCAGAATAATAGTAGTAGATTCTGTTCTATGGCCTATGGCCTCTTTAGCTACGTGTTTCTAGGTCTGATATCAGTGTGAGGGATGAGCTCTATCTTGTAAAGTGAAATTTAAATCCAATCAGAAAGTGGTTGGTTACTTCCATAACATTTCTGCCACTATTGTACCAGTGTGTATCTTGCCAGGCCAGTTGTGGTAGCTAGCAAAGTTCACAGCTGGCCAAGGTTGATGATTACTGTTCTCTTCCCGTCATATGTATATCACCTTCCAGGACTATGAAAGCTAGTCAGGAGAAACTGAATTTAGTACCAGCTTGAGTTCTCCTTGCTTTTTCTAAGGTCTTGTAGGTAATATCTTCAGCAATACATATTTTACATCAGGTTCTTGTGGGTAACCAATATCAGAGGCAATGACCAGGGTTGTTGAGGATCCAACAGCTTCAAAAAAGGGAGACCATTCCTGGCTTTTTTTTTTTTTTTTTTTTTTTTTTTTTTTTTTTTTTTAAAAAAAAAAAAAAAGAGGACGATAAATCTTTCACTGTGATATATCAAAATAAAAAGATGTCTGGTAGGGGCTGCTTCCCTGTCATAAGATAACACCTTTCAGGATCTTTTTATACTAGATATGTATATACTTTAAGAAGCTGCTGTAGTAGTACATTTCCATATGCCTTTTACACAAACCCTTAGTCTTAGACATACTCCTAGACATACTCCTTCCTCTACCCAACCCTACCATTCCTCATTCAACTATTCCTATTCCATTATTTATTAACATCTTTGTATCGCTGCATTCTATTTTGCCTCCCTTGAAGCCTCACACTCAAAACAGTTTATTATTGCCTGATCTTTCAGGATTTTCAGTGGAAACTCATGCCTCTAAGGAATAAAAAGTAGTAACCACTTATGAGAGAGAACATGTGACTTTTTGTGATCTGGATTACTTCATTGAGGATGATTGTTACCCATTCCATCCATTTATCTGTGAATTTAATAAATCCATTGATGTTTTGAGAGCAAAATAATATTCCATTGTGCAAATGTACCATAATTTCATTGTCCATTTGTTGATGAACATCTGGGTTCTTTTTATTTCCTGGGTTTATAAATAGGGCAACAATAAATGGATGAGCAGGTATTACTGTAGAGGATTACAGAATCTTTTGGATGCATGCTCAAGAGTGGTGTGGCCAGATCATGTGATGGATCTATCTCTACATTTTGAGGACTCACCACTCTGATTTCCATGTTGATTGTACCAGTTTGCATCCCCATTATCAGTGGATAAGAGTTCCCCTTTCTCCAAACCTGCACCAGCATTTGTCATTCTTTGTTTTGTGGATCTTAGCCAATCAGATTTGGGTAAGATGAAATTTTAAAATGATTTCAATTTACATTTCCCTGATAATTAAAGTGTGGAACCTAAAAGAAAAATATTTCTCATCCATCTGTGTTTGTCTTCTGAGAAACGCCTTTTCAGTTTATTGCACTAATTTTAAAATGAGTTGTTTGCTTTTTCGATGTTTAGTTTCTTGGATATACATATATATTCAAGATACTAACCCTATGCAGAGGTATAGCTAGTAAATATTTTTCCAATTCTGTATGTGTTGCCCCTTAACTCAAATGATGCTTTTCTTTGCCGTACAGAAGCCTTTTAGTTTCATACAACCCCATTTGCCAATTGGTAGTCTTAATTCTTGCACTATAGAAGTTAAGTTCAGAAAATTCTTTCTGGTGCTCGTAAATTCCAATGTATTCCCCACTTTCTCCTATATCATATTCAGGATTCAAAGTCTTATCTTGAGGTTCTTGATCCATTTGAAGCTGAGTTTTGTGTATGGCGAGAGATAGGGATATAGTTTCATTCTTCTATAAGCAGCTATCCTGTTTGATCAGCACCATTTAATTAATACATTGTTTTCTCCAGTGTTATGTGTGGCTCCTTTGTCGAAATCAGGTGGCTGCAATTATGTGGATTTAAATCTGGGTCCTGATTTATAATCTGCTGATCAACATGTCTCTTTTATCTCATTACTATGCTGATTTTACTACTATATATCTGTATTATAATTTGACATCATTGTTAGTAATTCCTCCAAGGCAGAATTTTTAATTGTCAGGATTATTTTTGTTACCTTGTTTTTCTGTTTATGTTTCCATATGAAAGTTGAGATTATGTTTTCAGTTTCTGAAGAATTGTGTTGGAATTTTAATGGATGTTGCATTGAATTTGTAGAGTGCTTTTGGTAGGATGGCTATTTTTACAATAGTAATCCTACTGATCCATAGGCATGGGAAGTCTTTCCATCTTCTGGTGTCTTCTTAAATTTATTTCTTTGAGCTCTGAAAGATTTTATTAAACAAGTCTTCCTTCCTTGGGTAGATTTTTTTTAAAACATATTTTATGATTTTTGAGGCTATTCTTGAATGGGATAATTTTCCTAATTTCTTTCATTTGTGGTTGGTGTATAAGAATTATACTGATTTGTGGGGATTAATTTATATCATGCTACTTTTCTGAATGTATTTATCAGTGCCTGGAGTTTTATGGTAGAGTCTTTAGGGTCTTTTAGGTATAGAATCATATCATCTACAAATAAAGATACTTTGATTTCTTTCTTTCCAATTTGTGTCCTTTTTATTTCTTTCATTTGTCTTATGGCTTTGGTTAAAGCTTCAAGTACTATTGAAAAGGAATGGAGAGAGTGGACATACTCATCTTATTTCTGATTTTAAAAGGAATCCTTTGAGTTTGTCTCCATTTAGTATGAAGTTGGCTATGGGCTTCTGTATATTGCCTTTATTATGTTAAGATATGGCCCCTTTATCCCTAGATTGTCCATGACTTTTATCAAATGGATGATGTTTTTCCAGAATGTTTTGTAGCAATGTCTTACAAGCCATGAAAGAACACATATTCTAGAGCAGGCTACTACTCCCTGGAAAACTTGCAGTTGTCATTGAAGTAGAAAGAAAAATATTTCCATAATTAAAAGCTGATTTAAGAAACCAGCTATACAGAGAAAACTGGATGGCATACTTTGGTTTCAAGAAAAGATTAAATATTCTCAAGACATCACAAAGAATAAACAAATTATCCCAGAACAGTTAATCAAAAGAGATCTAGGAAAACAGCACAACAGCATCAACATAACAGGAATTAGCAATCATTGACCAATAACAACTCTCAATGTCAATTGTCTCCATTCCCCAGTAAAAAGACAGAGGCTAACTAATTGAATTAAAAACAGTATCCACCAATTTGCTCCCTCCAGGAAACTCAACTGCACATCAATGATCAAGAATGCCTTAAGGTGGAAAAAGACATTCCAAGCAAACGGAACTAAGAAACAAGATGGTGTAACTATTCTAGTATCAAGCAAAATGGGCTTTAAACTAAAACCATAGAAAAGAGAAGGGGAAGGTCCCTTCATAATCATTAAAGGAAAAATACAACAGATAGATATTATAATCCTACACAAATGTGGCCCATACACAGGGACATCCGATTTCATGAAAGAAAATTATTAGATCTAAAAGCACACTTCACTCCAACACAGTGACAGTGAGTGACTTCAGTCCTACACTGTAACCAATAGAGAAGTCAGCCAGACAAAAACCAAACTGAGAAACCCTGGACCTAGTAGTATCTCTTCCTTTTCTTTTGTGAACCCAAAAGTTCTATTTGAATTCAGGTCCCTGACAGATTTTATATTAAATAGAAGACAAAAGATAAGAAGATACCAAATTACCAATCACTGACATATCAACTTCAGAGCCACTATATATTTGTTTTCTATTATTGTCTATCTAATTTTTATATATTCAGGAAATTTCTTCAGTCAGCTTACTTTTTTTTAGATGGTACATCAGTTAATCTACTAATATTTATTTTATATTTATCAACAATCATCAAGACAACCTTTGCCTACACTCACTCTTAGGTGCTTTTGGATATCCTGTTAATTTCTATGGTTTTATCTGGTAAAAAGGAATACTCAATGTATATTTATATATTTTGAGATTTCAAATTAAAATATATCTAAAAAATTCTAAAGAAAAACATGTAATCTTTATGAAATCAGCTTGACTAACACGTAACTTCTGTGTTATCAAGTCAACATTTTGTAGAGTCAGTTTTCATCATAGTAGAAGCCTGCAATTTTTATCACATATCCCTACGTCTCTAAGGAACCTTAAGTCATTGAATAGACAGGAAATTTCACCAGAGACTCTTACAATCTACTTTGAATTTCTATTGTTTTCTTGTTCAGAAGAAATAGTGTTCTTCAAATAGTAAAATTAATATGGAATAAAAGAGACATAGGGGAAAGGTAAGAGAATTTCCAAATAACAAAAATTAAAAAGGCATGAAAGGATGATGTTATTGAGAAGAGTTTGGATGCAGGAAATGAACCGGAAGCTCAGCAAGGTGAAAGGGTCACCATTTTTATGTAGCACATCGCCCACTGCTGGTCTTGGTAGCTTTTCTCTTGGCATGGGTAAGCAGTGATCAGCAACCACACTTTGCTGCCATGCTGATTCCAGAAAGGAAGAACACAACTTTGAAAATGAGCTACACTATAGGACAAGGCCTGAGAGTTGATAAAAATATACAGATCAAAGAGCTTGAACTTAACACACCATAGCTTCAGTATGCATGAAGCACCACTAGAAGCAGCTGTGGAGACAGGAGATTCAGGCACCAACAAGCCAACACTGACAGGTGGAGGCTAGGTTTAGGTAATGAAATGCATAGGAAAATGTAACCATATTCTCAATGGCCAGGATCAGATCTCAATTGAGGATGTCCTTAGAGTTTGAGAGCTTTGAGCCTTAGGTCAGCTGGTTTATCAGCTTCTGGTGCCACTTATCTGCCATTTACTGCTGTGGAGTCCCAAACTATGAATCTCCCTTGATCTGTTTGACACCACAGTACATTCTTCCAGCAGAGTGACTAATAAGTCATCTTATTAATTTGAAAATAGGAAAAAAGTTCTCCATCTATTGTGATTGTTTCCCCCTTTGCCACTACAATTGGGAGACTCTCTTAGTAAAAAGAATAGTGACCTTAGAATGCATTAGGTGGAGAGGTGAGTCTCTCCAGCACACAGACTGCAAACATAAGTGGCAAACATATATCCACATATACATAAATAGCACTGAAGCTACCAATCTGAATGCATGTCAGTGTGATGTCATGCGTTTGTTCAATAGGGGCAGAATTCTAGCATAAATTACAGAACAGAAAAAAAAAAGCGGATAAGTCAGCTGACCTCCCACCCCTATACCTAGAGCCACCATTTTCCAGCTTTTGAGGCCTGGAATGGTATTACCAGAATTTTCAAGTCCTGTAGATCCCCGTCCCCCAGTCTCAGGCATCTCCTCTCAGTTTCCATTTTATTATACCTTTAACAGCATTTTTACTTTATTGTATTTTTAAAATCTATTTTATTTATTATTCAACTTCACACATTCATCTAATTTTTTATATATTTTTCATTACTGGTCAATCATTATTTTTTGGTACCTTTTTGTCACTTTTAAAACCCTCCATGTTTGCATTTTTGTTTTCTGTCTCTACTAAGTTTTCAGCATTGTGAAAATAAACAACAAAAATATTCAAATATTTCTTAAGGCAAGAACTATAAAGTAATAAGGAATAAAATTAAAAGGATTTATCTAAATTTGGGGCATTTAAAAATGAATGAGGAAGAGAACAAATTGACTTTTAACAGGAAGGTGTTTGTAAAGTTCATTTTAAGCAACAGTCATGGGAGACACTGGTTGGAGAGCTGAACAAGAACATAGAATGAGTTGAAAAGAAATCAGCAACAACCAACATTTGGAAGATATGGAAAAAAGAAAGAAAAAGTAGATATTACAAGGGTCTGACTTCAGAATAGGAGACAAACCTCATCAGCTTTCACTCTCCCAGGGCCAAAGGCATGTATCAATCAAATTATCAGTGAAGAAAACATAAAAAATGTCAAAAGGTTCCTGTTACCATTGAAGGAGAGGGGTAGCTGAAGCATAAAAGAAGCAGGGACTTGAAGAAGGCAGACAGAGGTGCATTAATGGGAAGATAAAAGCAGAGGAAATCTGTAGGCTGCAAGACCTGCCCCTATTTTAATAAGGACAATAGTGTTTCAAATGTCAGAGCATATTACAGAATACTATAGGCAAAGAAAAAGAAAACAGCCTTAATGGACTGAGGTGTGGAGTTGCCAAAGAGTGTAAATACATTTGAATAGTTATTAGAAGCTGGTAAGAACCCAGAAAAAGATCTCCAACGAATGGAAGGTAAAAAATATAGCACAGAATTTTATTACCACTAGAAACAATAAAAATAGTAATAGCAAATTTGTCTCATTTTCTCCAAAAATAAATTAATTTCTTTGACCCTCATGATACTCTAAGAGCTAACCGAATGTGTTTTTCTCCTCTGATTTTTGACATTATTGTCATTTTAATACTGCAAGCATCACAATAAATATCACATACATATGAATTACAAATCACAAAAATAAAAGGAATACCCCAAAAGTATACCACTCAGACCACACATACACATTAAATTAATGAAAATGAAAAGTGAAACTCAAGAATATACTCAACATTTTTATATTTCTTTAAAAAATATTTTTATTGATTTTTTTGAGAATTTCATGGATGGTATTTTGGTTATCTTCGGACCCCTCCTTGATCTCTACCTCCACCCTGACTTTTTGCCCTCTCTAATTATTTTCTTTCCTTAAGTCCTATCAAGTCAAATCTGTGTGTCTAAAATGCTCTTGGATATGGGTTCAGCTCTTGGAGTCTGGTTAACCTACAAGGTGTCAAGAAAACTTGAATCTCCCTTTCTGAGTAGCTATCAAATGCCAACAGATCCTCAGATAGGGATGGTACTTCTTGTCCACCTGCCCAATGCATGCTTTTATCTGATTGGGCTTGCCCAAGTGTCCTGCATACTATTATAAGCACTGTGGATTCATATGTGCAAGTGCCCTGCGGTGTTCAGACAATTTGATTTTCTTATATTCATCTACCACAGTTTTTCTGACTCCATTATCATGATGTTACCTGAGCCTTGAGGGGGAAAGAGTGCTATGTATATATCTCTTTTAGGACTGTGGACTCCATATTCTCTTATTCGCTGTGTGATGATATGCTGTAAATCCCCTTGTTAATTGCCATCTGCTTTAAACTTCTCTGGTGAGAGTTGAGAACTGCACTAATCTGCGGGTATAACAGTAAATCATTAGAAGATGGTTTAATATTGTGTCATTCAGAAGGTGGTTACTCTACAACATTCATGCCATTATTGCACCATGGGAATATATTGCCAGGTCAGTTGTTATTGTAGCTCAAAGTTTATGCTGGTTGCCGTTGATGATTACTTTCTTTCCCATTAGCATACAAGGCAGTTTACAGTGGTTTGAAAGCTACGTAGTAGAGTCTAAGTTTCCAGTATGATTTCTCCTGGAGTGTTTGATAACTCATATGTGCAGTGACTGTAGTACCAGGGACTTGACATTTAGTTCTTGTGGGTAACCAGAGCAATGGCAAATGTCAGGATTTTTGTATGGAGTACATGATGTATGGAATCCGCTGTCACTCCAAAGGAAGAAGTCCATTCTGTGAATGGGCTTTTAATGTGCTAACCTGTCATGTCTGTGGGGCCACTGAACACCAGCTATATACAATATTTTATATTGTATATGTATATATTTTAATAAGCTTCTCAGTAGTATTTTTCCATAGGACTTTTTCAAAAAACCTTTATCATTAGTTATCCCTCCCGCTCACAGTGACCTCTGCCCTACCCTGTCATTCCTAAACCCATTTAAGCACTGTTCACCTTTATCCCTTTGTAGAACTGCTTTCTATCTTCCTTCTCATCAGCCCACCCTCTCCCATGGTCACTTATTATTTCTTGAACTTCTATCTAAAGTTTAAAAGCTAGGATCAACTTACCGGAGAAAACTTGTGACATAACTTTCTGGGTTTGGATTCCCTTACTCCAGATAACTTCTTCCAATGGTATCCATTTAACTACAAGTTCTGTAATTTAGCTTTCTTAAACATCTGCATGATAGTCCATTGTGTAAATGCATTATACTTTCTTTATATGGTTATCAGTTCGTGGCATCTAGTTTGTTTCCTTTTCCTGGCTGTTGTGAAAATAGCAGCAAGGAATATGACTGAGCAAGTATCCTTGTAGTAGGACACAGAGTCTTTTGGCTCTATACCCCAAACTGGAGCAGCTGAATGCTGTGATAGACTTATTCTTAGCTTCCTACCATACCTTCACTCTGATTTCCATAGTGGCTATACCAGTTAGCACTCCCACCAGCAGTATGTGACTTCCCTGCTGCCACATCCTCACCAGCAGTTCTCATCACTTGTTTTTTTGTTTTTTTTTTTTTGTTTGTTTTGTTTTGTTTTTTGTTGCTGTTATTGTTTTTTTGTTTTGTTTTTAGTTTGAGCCATTCTAACTTAGGTAACATGAAATTTCAATGTTTGAATTTGAGTTTCCCTAATGACCAAATGTGTTTAACCTTTCATTAAATATTTCCCAGCTATTTGTGCTTCACATTTTGAAAACTTTCTGTTTAGTGCCTTGTCCCAGTTATTAACTGGATTGTTCAGTACCACATACATATGTGTATATATGTATAATCATAATTTTAGCAAAATAATATAACAATACCATATTATAATTTATATAATAATATAAAATATTCTCTCATGGTAAAAACAACCCTTGTTTTCGTAACTGGCCACATGTCCTTAGCTAATATTTAGTATTATATTTGTTTCTACTTCCTATTCTGTGTATCTTCCCCTAATAACAAATACCCAACCAAGTCTGGTTCTTTACTGGGAAGGGTGTCCCACACCTTCAGTCCTGAAAAATCTAAGCCTACTTCTTTTGGGTGGCTGTACTTTCTCATTGACCTTATTTACTAGGCACTGTAGCACTAGTGGGTACCCCAAAGAGCTTCTTGCACACCAGATGCTCTTTCTTGTCTTCATTATGGTATAGCACTACAGTTTCCCATTGGTAGTCTAGAACAATCACCCTGTGTGTTTAAAACTCCAAGTGGGCAGTAGCAAATCTTAGCCACCAATACAAAAGGATGGTTGTGATATCTCCTGATAGAAATACTCCCCTTTCCAGAACCAAATCAGCAGAGCACCAAGTCACAGGAAGAGGAAACAAAAATGCTACTAGAGAGTTATTAGGGGTGGTGGGGAGTGGTACCATTGCCATTTCCACCCCTTGAGTTCTAGGCCAAGTGAATTCTGGCTCTCAGAGAAACAGTATCACAAATTGGATTTTGATTTAGAACATATACAACCTTCTGGTAAACCCTGCCCCACCCAGCCTTCTATGTTATTGTACCTTAGATAACTCTATAACTATGTCTTTAAAAGATTATTGTATTCCTCCATCAATCAATCTTTTTCAGGATAATGGAGAGCACTAGTAAACTGCACTATCTTGAGCCAACTACTACAGTTCTTTGTGGAGTGAATTCCTTGGTCAGAAGCAATGCTATGTGGAATACCATGATTGTGGAGATGGCATTCTGTAAGTCTATAAGTAGTAATTTTGTTAGAATCACTATGTGCAGTAAAGACAAACCCATATTCATAAGAAGTAAGTATTTCACTGAGTACAAAACACTTCATTATCTGTAACGGAAGTGTTCTAACAAATCCAGTTTGCTACCAAAGTCGCCCTGGGGAACGGTAACATGTTGGGTGTTTCTTGTGGTCTTTGTTTCTGGCATATTTGGCATTTGGCAACAGCCATATTTACATGGCTCACTCACCCTGGTAAGTACAAGTCCCTGTTCTTTTTTAAAAAGTATTTTATTATTTTTATTCGATGTGTTTAAGGGTATTGTCTGCATGTGTGTAAGACTACCTGTGTCATGCAATGCCCATGGAAGTCTGAAGAGGCCATCAGATCTGTTGGAATTGGAGTTACTAATGGTTGTTAACCTCCATGTAGGTACTAGGAAGCAAACCCTGGTCCTTTGCAAGAGTTACCAGTGCCCTTATCCACTGAGCTGTGTCCAGTCCCTTTCTTCTTTTTCTTTTTTTTAAAAATGTGTATTATTACTGAGTTTTGTACATTTTACATTTCACATAATAGACTGCAATAAAATTTAGACCCCATCCCACCAATGTTCACCTATAGACCTTCCGTATCAGATTTCATGCATTCTGTCATATATGTTAAGGCCTATCTGGTCAAGCATTTGTACCCAGATGTCCCTTGGTGCAAGTTCATTCGCTGGAGTCTAGTCCCTAACTCTAGTCTAACTAGAGTTACTTCCCTAAAGAAGATATGCTCTCCCTCACCCCACAAAATCAGTTAGCAAAAGCTTCTCAGGTAAGGTTGGGGCCAGCTTCCCATTTCCCCAGTTCTATACTGGGGTTCTGACTGATTGAGTTGGCATGGGTCTTGCGCATGCTGTCATTATTATAACAAGTTTGTATGAGCAAGTTGCCAAGGCCTGAAAGCCCCTATTTTCTTATATTCATGTACAAACCTTGGCTCTTACAATCTTTCTGCCACCTCTTCCATAATGGTCCCTGAGCCATGGGAGGGTGGGGTTTAATATAGGAATTATTTCCAGAAACACAAGCTCTACAGTCTCTTATTCTCTAAAACTTAGCCAGCCGGGGCCTTCTGTGTGCATTGAACTTCGTTGTATGAGGAATCTTTGCTGGTGAGAGTTGAGGGATGCATTAGTATTCTCTCTACCCCCTGTTCTAATATGTTCCATGAGCTTTAGGTATATAGGTTCTATAGTAGATGTGTCACTTAGGGCTGGCCAACTCTCAGACACATAGTGTCTGTGTGTGACTAGTTCTGGAACTCTGTAATAGGCCTTATCTGTTGTGAAAAGAAGTTTCTTTGATGAGTAGCATATGGTATAGCTGTCTGCAATTAAAGCATTCATTTTTAGCATAAAGTAAGAAATTTAATTTGTCTAGAAATAAGATAAGGTTTTCTCTAGAATCTATGACCTCTCTAGCTTTGTGTCTTTGGCTATATTTACAGTTCCATTTATGAGTTCCCTCCTGCTGAGAGGACTTTAAGTCCAATTAGATATCAGTTGAAAAAACCACTACAGAATGTTGTAGGGATCGCTCAGTGGTTAACAGCACTGGTTGCTCTTGCAGAAGACCTGGGTTCGAATCCCAGCACCCACACTGTGATTAACAACCATCCGTAACTCCAGGCCAGGGGATTTGATGCCCTCTTCTGTCCTCCACTGGCACTGCATGGCAAAGATGCACTTGCATACATGCAGACATAACATTCATACATAAAATAAAATTAAAATTTAAAAAATGCAAAGTGCCATCATTGCACCAAAAGAGATAGTGCCAGTTATTATGGTTATTAGGCATTACAGTGGGTTAGACCATCGTTTGATTTTTCTCCTTTAGGAGCTTACATTGTATCCTTTGGCACTGTAAGCACTAGTCTTCAGGGAGGAGGTCAATTCTTGCTCTATTGTTCCAAGTCCTGTGTTCAATGTATTTCCTGTCCTCAGCAAAACGTCTTGCCTTCATGTTCTGGAAGGTAATCAAGGGCTTTGGCAATAGTCTGTGTTATTATGGAGCCTCTCGGACTACCCCGACCAATAACTCAAAGGGAGGTTTCTCCTGTCTGTTACTGTGTGTCTTGTTATATAACCTTCAGGTATACACATGAACTCATGTTCAGATATTGCATATGTATTTTGGGGGGTGAGTTAACACATTTCCTCCTGGATTTTCATACCATTCAAGTTTTATATATCCCTCCTCTTTCTCCCTGTCAAACTAAATTTCCTCCTCCCTTCCCAGTTTAAGTATCCTCATTTTCTCCTTGATCATACTTGTCTCTTATTATCTACTTGCAGATGATACGATATCATATGTAAAAAATCCAAAAATTCCACCAGAAAACTGCTAGAAATGATCAATATGTCCAGCAAAGTGTCATGTTATGAAACCAATCTGCAAAAATCATTAGCCTTTCTATATAAAAATAACAAGCAGTCAGGAAAGCATTCATGGAAATCCAGCTATTCACAATAACCTCAAAAACAAATCTAGGAATAAACCTAAGCATAGACATCAATGTTTTATGTAGTGACAAATGTAAATCTTCAAAGAAAGGGCTTGAGGAAGACACCAGAAAATAGAAGGACTTCCCTTGCTTCTGGACTGTTAGAATTAATATTGTGAAAATTACCATCCTCCCAAAGCAATCTAGAGAGTCATTGTAATGCCAATCAAAATCTCCATGACATTCTTCACAGAGCTAGAACACAATTCTCAAAGTCATATGGAATGACAAAAAATATCTGGGTAGCCAAAGCAATCTTGAATAAAAAGAGCAATGCTGGAGGGATCACCCTACCAAATCTTAAACTACATTACAGAGCTATGAGCAAATCCATGTTTTTGAGCTCAAGCATAGCCTAAATTGCTGCCACATTGGTCTATGTATTCATGGGCTCATTGGGGAAGACAAGAATGGCTCGGGAAAGGGGTTAAAAACTATTGACAGAGCTGGTTATGCTTGTAGCTGAACATTGAACTTCACTGCTAAGATTATCTTGTGGTGAGAATTTTCATGGAACAGAAATATCTTCACATTCTTTTAGGGAGGACTACCCACATTGTCCTTCCAAAATAGTTCTCACCAATTTCCAAACTCATTCCGAACAATTTCCCAACCATCCAGCTAAACCTGACTATAACCAATCAATCAGTATATAGTCATACATCTGGTACCTTTCCTTTCAAGAAAAATATACAGACATGTGCAATCCTGAAATTTCTTCCCATTATGAAGATTTTCCTTCATCATCATCATTCTAGGGAGCCTGGTCTTTTCTTCATTCAAGTGGTCTTGCGTCTATAAATAGATTCATCATAGAATTTGTTCAAGGACTATGATCCTTTATTGTTATAATTTGAAGTAGCTTTTCATTTAATTGCTCTGGAATTTTTCAGCTTGTTACAGACAGAGTAGGGATGTAATAATACTGTAGATATTTTACTTCTGGAAACACCAGAATGAATTAGCCATTGCCAGAGGTCAACACAAGTAAGACAATTATAAGCATTGCTTTGCATATGCTGTCAACTGCCTTAATGTAGTGGACGCTCACCTTGCCCTTGGTGATTCAGTGCTGCCTCTTGGCCCTTGCTATTAGATTGTCTAAGATACATTGCATTTAATTTATTCAGTTGAGCAGCTGCGGTTCGCACTTTGAGGTACAGCACACAGAGAAGAGCAATGACAGAGAAATTCAAATACACTGGTGCCCCTCTCAAGAACATTTTTTTTCTTGTAGTATTCTTGAAAAAGACACTTTATGGACCTTTCTGTGTGAAGAATTAGGTTTTAAACTTTTTTTTTTTTTGTCTTTTCTGAGACAGGATCTCCCTGTAGTCCCAGCTGACCTGTAACTCACTATGTAGACCAGGCTGGCCTTGAACTCACACAGATCCACCTGCCTCTGCCTCCTGAGTGCTGGGACTAAAGGCGTGCTCCACCACACCCAGCGGTTTTAAAAGAAAAATCCATTCCATCAATCCATGTTCCTTAAGTTTCTGAAATTTCTGAATCCTTTCATCACCAGTAAAGCAACAGCTATCAGAAAGCTCTAGTGTTTTGACCCAAATTTAGCCAAAGAATTAAACTGTTAGCAATTTTTTGTAACAACATGAGCTGCAACATTAAAACTAGAATCTCTGCTGAGTGGACTTAAGTCAATGAGCTCAACTTGATCTATTTTTATTCTCTTTACACCATTATCCCATACTCTTAAAGACCTTGCCCAAATTCATGAAATCTTGAGGGGTATACTGAAGCTCTTCATTGTTCATACTGTATAACTCATGTCTGGACTGACTGAACCTTGAGTCTGTTTATTGGTGTAGAGGGAAGGATGGGTGTACAGGGTGGTCCCAGGAGAATAAAAGCATTGTCTTGCTTGGCATTTACTTCAGGGTGGACTTTCTGATTCCTGAGAAAATCAGGATTGAGCCCATCAAGCAAAGCTGGAGAGGTTAATACTGCAGGGGGTCAGAGGGAGGATTTTACTGCCACTAAGTTTGAGGAGGCTTCTTCTTCAGGAAAAATAATCACTTCAGAAATCAAGAGTTCAGGAGCTAGAGAAGCAGCTCAGTCAGTTAAGTACTTGCCTTGAAAATATGAGGCAAAGTAGAAGTTCCATAAAAGACTCTGTCTCCAAAAATAAGAGGGAAACCTAATAAAGATACCTGCTGTCAATTCTGCTCCCCACAAACTGTCACACACACACACACACACACACACACACACACGCACACGCACACGCGCACACACACACACACGCGCACACACACACACACACACACACACACACACACACACACACAAGAATTTCAGACTCCAGTGCCCTTAACCTCATGAAGGTATACTACACATCTCAATTCCAGTCTTTTCCAGTCAGCACCTTCGTTTTAATTGATGATACCCCTTGAGGCTGGGATTTAACATGAGGTATAAATCAGCTAATCATATGATGAGGGTTTTAGTTTGCTTTCTAGCAACTTGAGCCATGCAGTGCTGGAGAAAATATTCTTATTCACGACGAACAAAAAAGTCTTTAGATTTTTTTTTTTTTACTTTTTTACTGAATTTTTTACAAATTTAATACAATATATTTTCAACATATTTAGATTCCCTCCACTATCTGTACTCCCATACTAGCCCCACACAACTTCATGTTAAAAAGTCATTTGTGTCCCAAATGCACTATAGTGTGAATTCAACTATTGGAACCTGGTCAACATAACAAGGTCTCACTTTTAAATGTGACTGTTCCTACCCAGCAGGCTTAGGTTGCCAATACCTCCTCAGGTTGGGGTGTCTTACCCACTTCCTTATGTCTATACTGGCTTGAGCTCAGGTAGGATTTGAACATGCTGTCAATATTGCTGTGAGTTCACATGAGTAACTACCTAGCTGTTGGAAAAACTCTGTTTTCCTGTGATTGTCCATTAACTCTGGCTCTTACAATTTCTCCTTATTTGTTCTACAGCTAATGTATGTCTTTCTCCATTGTCTATTTGTGGCTCCTTTGTCAAAGTAAGGTGGCTGCAAATGTGTGACTTTAAATCGGGTTATGAAATTCTATTCCACCGATCAATGTGTCTATTTTTATATCAATATTATTCTCTTTTGGGCTTATTTTTCATTTTTATTTTTGTCTTTTTGAGACAGGGTCTCCTTGCAGCCACAGCTGGCCTGGAGCTCTCTCTCTGTAGACCAGGCTGGTCTCATTTCACAGAGCTCCTCCTCCCTCTGGCTTCTGAGTGCTGGGATTAAAGGTATGTGTCACCATGCCCAGCTATGCTATTTTTATCACTATATCTCTATATAATTTGAGATGAGGTATAATTTCTCCAGCATTGTGGTTTTTGTTGTTGTTGTTCAGGATTATTTTAGCTATTCTGTTTAGCGGTGTGTTTCCATATAAAATTTGAGATTACTTTTTTCTTTCTGTGAAGAATTTTGTTGGAATTTTAATAGATATTGTATTGAATTTGTAAATTGCTTTTTGGTAGTCTGATCATTTTCACAGTATTAATCCTATGAATCCATCACCATAAGGGCTTTCCACTCTTCTGGTATCTTCTCCAATTTCTTTCTTCAGTATCTTAAAGTATTTTTTTTATTATTATTATCATACAAGTTCTTCACTTCCTTAGTTTAAAGTTGTATTATGGTCGTTGAGACTCTTGTGAATGCGATCTTTTCCCTGTTTTCTTTATTGGGACATCTGTTGGTGTATAGGAAGTTTACTGATTTCAGTGGGCTAATTTTACATCCTGCTTCATTGAGGAATGTATTTCTCAGCTTTTGGAGTCTTTAGCGTCTTTTTTTATAGAACCATGTCACCTGTAAATAAGGATACTTTGATGAATTCATTCCCATTTGTTTCTCCTCTATGTTTTCCGTTTGTCTTATTGCATTAGATAAGATGTTAAGCACTATATTTAACTGGAATGGAGAAAGTGAAAATCCTTACCTTGTTCCTGATTTTGATGAAACTCTTTGTTTTTCTCCATTTAGTTCGATGTTGTCTGTGGGTCATTTTTGTCTTTTTTAAAATTTTTATTATTTTTATTTTATGTGTATGCATGTCTTGCCTGCATGTATGTGAGTGCACCCTTGTTGTGCAATGCTGCAGAGGTCAGAAGAGGGCGTCTGATTCCCCTGGAACTGGAGTTAAGGATGGTTTGTAGCCACCATGTGGGTGCTGGGAATCAAACCCGGGTTCTCTGCAAGAGCAGTCAGTGCTCTTAACTGCTAAGCCATCTCTCTAGCCCCTGTGTGGGCTCATTTTATATTGCCTTTATTATGTTGAAATATGTCCCCTGTATCCCTAGATTCTTCATTACTTTTTTCATGAATGAATGTTAAATTTTTTTGAAAGCCTTTTCTGCATCTAATGATGCAATCATATATTTTCCATTCTTGAGTCTGCTTATGTGGCAGATTACAATTGATTGATTTGCATGTGTTGAAACATCCACACATCTCTGGGAGTTTTTCTCTAAGATCTATAGGACTTGTGAATGCTGACACCACTGCCAGAGAATTATATGAGCAGGGTCCCAGGAGCTTGTAGTACTCTGTTTCCATATGGTCATACACATCCTCACTGATTCTGGCAATCTTTCTGCACCCCTTCCATCATGGTCCCTGAGCCCTGGGTGAGTGAAATTTAATATAGGAATCTTGTCCAAGGACCAGAATTCTGCAGACTATTAATCTCTATGTTTTGGCTATTTGTGACCTTTTGAGCTCCTGGCCCTCTGTTGCATGAGGGTGCTTCATTAATGAGAATTGAGAGACTGATTAGTGTCCTCCTCTTGACTCCTGTTCTATGTTCTGTGCCCTTAGGTGGAGAGGTTGCATTGTAGATGTGTCCCTCAGGCTTGAGCAATTCATACACAATGTCTGTGTGTGAACAGTTGTGGTACTCAGTAATGGTCCCAGACTGGTAAAAATGAGCTTCTTTGATGAGAAGAGACTGGGTTATTTGTTTGTATATATAAAGATACATATTTTGTACATAGTAAGAAATCACACTAGTCTAGAGATGTGAGAGTCTTGGGGTTTTCTCTAAGGTCTATGACCTCTCCAGATGTGTATTTGGTTATGTTAACAGTACAACACTTGAATTTCCTCCCCTTAAGTGGGCTTTTAATCCAATTAGGAGGTTGTCAATCACCCAAGATAAAAGTGCTACTACTACACCAAAGCTGTATGCTGTGCCGGTCATTGATGTGGTTATTTAGTCTTGGAGCTGGTGTTGGACCATCAATTGATGTTCTCCCACAGGACCTTGAGTAGTGCTCTCCAAAGCTCTGGGAACTAGCCTTTAGGAGAAGTGGTTTCAGATTACTGCCAGCTCTATTGCTCCACATCCTGTGTCCAAAGTATGCTCTACAGTAGGGTCTTAATTTCAAGTTCTGTGAGGCCATCAAGGGCTGTGGCAATAGCAATTTTGGGAGTCTCCTGGACCACCCTGGCCAACAACTCGCTGAAGGTTTCTCTTGTCTGGCGCTGTTTCTTCTCATGGAGCCATTAGCTATACACATGGACTCATGTAGAGATACTGTATGTACAAGTATTTGTCATTAGGT
The DNA here is from genome assembly GCF_000622305.1 of Nannospalax galili. Classification (NCBI taxonomy): domain Eukaryota; kingdom Metazoa; phylum Chordata; class Mammalia; order Rodentia; family Spalacidae; genus Nannospalax; species Nannospalax galili. The sequence goes on from NW_008360320.1 coordinate 6,547,662, forward strand.
TATTGGACTAATATGATTCCCTCTGGGTTGTTAAAACTAGCTAGGCATTATTTATCTTGTATCCTTTTCTCTCTCTCTCTCTCTCTCTCTCTCTCTCTCTCTCTCTCTCTCTCTCTCTGTCTAACCATTCCATCATGGTTTCACCATTTAAAGTGTCCCCATTTCTCCCTTGATAATACCAGTTTCCTATGGTCCCACCTCTCTTGAGCTCCTTCTTTCCCTTTATCCCCGAGTTTCCTTTTATAATCCTTCTTCCCCCTCCCATTAAAATACCCCCATTTTATCCATTGAGAAATGGATAAATAATAACACCTGCCTCCTGCTGTTCTTTTCTCTCAGGTTATTTTTTTCTTTTATCTCTCTGGTTCCTCTTCATTATTCTGGTTCCTGCAGTTACATCTGGGTACATACTCACATATAAGGATTTGGTGCTAGGATCCACATATGAGGGAGAACATACGTCATTTGTTTTAATGGGTTTATGTTACTTCACTTAGTAAAACGGTTTCTAGTTCCATCCATTTACCTGGGAATTTCATGATTTCATCTTTCTTTACCACTGAGTAGAAATCCATTGTGTAAATGTACATTTTCATTATCCACTCATCAGTTGAGGGACAGTTAGGTTACTTCCATCTCTTAGCTATTATGAAAAGAGCAGCAATAAATATGGATATGCAAGTGTCTCTGCAATAGGATGAGTTCTTTGGGTATATGCCAAGGAGTGGTATAACCAGGTAAAATGGTAGGTTCATTTTTAGTTTTCTAAAAGTTCTCCACACTGCTTTTCATAGGGGTTACAGGAGTTTGCAATCCCACCAGCAGTTGATGAGTGTCCCCCTTTCCCCACATCCTCTTCAGCTTTTAGTATCATTTGTTCTCTTGATCTTATTCAGTCTGACTGGGTTAAGGTAAAATCTTAAAGTAGTTTTTAATTTGCATTTCCCTAATTCTAATGATGTTGAATACATTTTCAGATATTTTTTAATGAACATTTTTTTTTGAGAATTCTGTGCTCATATCCTTAGCCCATCTATTAATTGGGTTATTGTTTACTTGATTCTTTGTTTTTTGAGTTCTTCATATATTCTGCTTGCTAATCCTCTGTCAGATGTGTCACTGGTGAAAATTTTCTCTCTGTTGATTTTCTCTTCATTTCATTGGTTGCCTTTTTTTTTTGCTTTTTGGTTTAATGAAGTCCCACTTGTTGGTTCTTGACATTGATTCCTGAGCAATTGATGTCCAGTTTGAAAGTCCTTCCTATACCTATATTGTATAGATTATTGCCAGTATTTTCTTCTAACAGTTTCAGAGTTTCAGGTTTCACATTGAGGTCTTTGATCTATTTGAAGTTGACTTTTGTGCAAGGTGAAAAATAAGAGTCTAGTTTCATTTTTCTACAGGTCAAGATCCAGTTTTGCCAGCATCATTTGCTGAAGATGCTATCTTTCCTCCACTGAATGTCCTTGGGCCCTTTATCAAATATCAAGTGGCTGAAATTGCATGTTTAGCTCCTCAATTATGTTCCATTGATTCACAGCTCTAGTTTTGTGCCAGTACTATGCTGTTTTTATGACTATAGCTCTGTACTATAGTTTGAAACCTAGTATAGTAATTCTCCAGCATCGGTCTTTGAACTCAGAGTTGCTTTGGCTATCTGAGGTCATTTATGGTTCCATATGAATTTTAGGATTTTTTTTCTAATTCTGTGAAGAATGTCATAGGGATTTTGATTGACATTGCATTGAATCTATAAATGCCTTTTGGTAGAATTCCCATTTTTACAATATTAATTTATCCAATCCATGAACATGGTGGGGGGGTCCTTGCATCTCCTGGAGTCTTCCTCAACCTCTTTCTTTAAAGATTTAAACTTATTTCCATTGTGGAGGTCTTTAATGTCTTTGGTCAGGTTTATTCTTTTTTTTTTTTTTTTTTTTTTTTTGAATACAAAGCTTGGTCTTCCTCCAACTGCTTGTTATTCATATAGAAAGGCTACTGATTTTTGTAGATTAAGTTCCTACCCTGCCACTTTATTGAAAATGTTAATCTTTTCTAGGTGTTTTCTGGTGGAATTTTTGGCATCTCTTAGATAGAATAACATATCATCTGCAAAAGGGATAATTTTATCTCTTGCAATTAGTACTCTTTAATTTCCTTCTGTTGTCTTATTGCTCTAGCAAGAGTTTTAGCCACTATATTATAAAGGCATGGAGATAAAGGACAGCCTTGTCTGGTTCTTGATTTATTGGGAATGATTCCAGTTTTTCTCTATGTAGATTGATGTGGCTATGAGTTTGTTGTATATAGATTTAATGATGTTGAAGTATGTTCCCTCCAGTACAATTGCCTCTACAACTTTGAACATAAATTCCTGTTGAATTTTGTCAAATGCCTTTTTTGCGTCTATTGAGATGACATTGTGGTTTTTGTCTTTGAGTACATTTATATTATTTATGATATTTGTTGACATATGTATATTGAACCATCCCTGCATCTCTGGAATACAGCTGACTTGATCATGGTGGATGATATTATTGATCTGTGTCTATATGCAGTTTGCAAGTATTTTGTTAAGAATTTTTGTATCTATGTTCATTAAGGATATGGGTCTATATTTTTCTCTTTTGGTTATGACATTATCTGATTTTGTTATTAGAGTGATGCTGGCTTTATAGAAGGACTTTGGAAATTCTCCCTCTGTTTCTATCTTTTTGAATGAAATTAAGTAGTATTGGATACAGGTCTTATTCAAATGTCTGGTAGAATTCTTCTGTGAATCCACCTGGGCCTGGGCTTCTTTTATTCGAGAGGCTTTGCATTAGTGTTTCAATTGGTTGGAAGATTTTGAATTGCGGCATCTATCTCATTTGTTGTTATGAGTCTGTTTAAATTATTTATGTCACTTTGATTTTACTTATACATTTTTAGAGTTTATCTTTTCATTTTTCTGAATTTTCTCAATTTTTATTGTAAAATTTTCCTTTTCATTTCTGAGTTTGCTAATTTTGGTCCTTTATTTTTGCTAATTTTGTCTAAAGACTTGTAAGTCTTGTGAACCTTTACTAAAAATACAACGCAACCTCAATACCCAACTGACACTAATAAAGATGTTAATCAGACAGAAAGTAATAGAGAAACCCTGGACATATATGATAACATAACTCAAATGTGCCTAATAGACACCCACGGAACATTCTATGGAAACATCAAAAACCAGAATTTCTTCTTAACAGCCAATGTAACTTTCTATAAAATTGACTGCATATTAGGGCACAAAGCAATGCTCCACAAATTTGGGTAAATTTAAATATCGTCTTGTATTCTGTTTGACCACAAAGAAATAAAGCTAGATACCAACAACAATAAAAACTGAAACAATACAGAACTCATGGCAGCTACTGAATGAAAACTGTATCAAGAGAGAAACCAAAAATGAAATTAAAGAATTCCTGGAATTGGACAAAAATGAAAACACAACATGACAAATCCAGTAGGATACAATGCTAGTTATCATAAGAGGAAAACTTACAGCATATGTGCCTACAGCAGAAAATTAGACATATCTCATAAAAGTAAATTAATGATATACCTTAAGGCCTTGGAAAACCAAGAACAAATAATATCCTGAAAGAGTAGATGAGAAGAGATAAATGAAATCAAGGCTGGAATTAATTGAATAGAATTGAAGAAAACAACACAAAGACTCAATGAAGCTTGAGGTTATTAGAATTTTTTAATGCATGTCAAGAATTAGGAAATTTCTCATGTCTGACATCATTCTTTTCTTTCATTACTTTATCCACAGATGCTAGAAGCAAAGTTATGGCATCATATTATTCCTTAGCATTGGAATTGCTATACTATCAAAGGGGAACTAGGAGTATTAAACATTCTTTTATTGCATATTTCTTTAAACAATTTACAGCATGGATTATCAGTGTCTTCAGGCTACCAGGAGAATCTTTCATAATTTTAAGGTTAGTCAACTACACCAACAATTGCAGATACCACCATGCACACAAGAAAAATTCATTCTTACAGATCTGTTCCTTTAGAACCACTGTAGATCAAAATTCACATTAGGTAAGACTCTCTACAGGAACAGAATGAAAAGAATAAACAGTGTGTTTGGTAGGGGCTGTGTGGTTCTGTTGGCTGTTTGCATACTAGAGAGTCTGAGAGCATGGTTGCTGCTCAAGTCACAAAGACAAATGCCTCAGCAGTCCCAATCTGGCCATCTTCAGCAGATTTTGAATCTCTAAGAAGGTGGATTCTCATGCCAGTGAATAATGGTGGCAGTAGAGGTAAATACACTGACCATCGAGAAGAGAAGGAAGCCTAGCAAACAAGCAGCGAGTGAGAAGCTTTCCTCTAGGACTTCTTTATATCTAAATGGACCTAAAGGTCCTTCCCACTTTGGGGTAAGTTGTCGGGGAAGATTTTCTCTCCTCAGTTAGTCCTTCCTGGACATGCCCTCCGAGACATTCCCAGACTGGTTTACATTAGTTGATTCCAGATTCAGAAGTTTATCAGTACGATAAACCATCACAATAACTTCACACGATATCCTACATCACAAGCAAATGACCAATTTTTTTTCATAATATATATATATACATATATAATATTTTATTTATTTTTCCTTTATGTGTATAAATATATTGCCTGCATGTATGTAAGTGCACACATGTCATACAATGCCTGCAGAGGTCAGAAGAGGGTATTGGATCCCAAGGAACTTGAGTTAAGAATGAATATTGGCTGCCATGTGGGTCCTGGGTCCTCTGCAAGAACAATCAGTGCTTTTAACCACTGAGACATCTCTCCAGCCCCTGATGGTGTATTTTTAACATGGAAAATATCATTTAATCTTTTCAAATTATGTTACAAATAACAAGGCAGCCAAATTCTAATTAAGTAATGATAGTAGCTAAGATCACTGACCAAGCTTTCTAAAGTTTCCACACTTCTCTTTCCTCTTGGGGATGGGTGGATGGGCATGATCAGTGTGCCAAAGCGCTGAGAATATCTATGTCTGTAAACAAAATTTGTGGTGCTTTCTGAGGTTTTTATTAGTTTTGTTATTTTTATTCCATTTATTTTTTTCTTAAAATATTGTCTTAAGCAACTGTTTTGATCACTTTGTAAAAATTTTTAGAATTCAAAACAAAAATTGTGTATCAGATGGCGTTTACCCCAAGAATATCTATGGTCAGATTTTATCTCAAAGTTAAATATATGGAATATATTAGCTGTACTTTGGCAAATATTAAGTTTGTTTTTAAATTTTCTTTTAATTTTACTTTATTTTTCTCTTAATTTATTCAGTGATTGATTCTAGATATATAACATTATTTAAGAATATCTACTGGATAGCTTTTGCTGTCAATTGATACAACCTGGAATCTCCTGGGAAGAGTCTTAATGAAGAATTTTCTAGATCAGGTTGACCTATGGGCACATATGTGGAAGAGTGTGCTGACTGCTAATTGAAGGGGGAAGGCTCATCGTGTATATGGGTGACACCATGTCAAATGCTTGTCCTTAGAGTGAATGAAGAGAGAAAGCAAACTGAGACTTAAGTAAGCAAGCAGGGAAGCTGGATTTGATGTGACTAGATGCTTGACTTACTGCCTTGACTTATAAGAGAGTTGAAGTGATTCCTGGAATTACAATCCAAGTGAAGCTTTTCCTCCTCAATGTTGTTTATGTCAGGGTATTTGTCATAGCAATAGAAATGAAACAAGAACAGAATTGGTACTGAGGAAGTATGGTTGCCACTGTGATGAATTTGACAACGTTTTTGCAGAAGAATGTGGAAGACTTCGGAAATTGGGGCTGGAAAAGTAATTGAATGTTGTAGACAGAACTTGAAAGGCAATTCTAGAGGAAGCATAGAAGACAGTAATACTGAGAGAACTGAGACTTCCTAGACCTGACTCAGGAGAATTTTTTTTTTCTTAATAGGGTGTCAATGACTTAAAGCCCACTCAATGAGAGGGAACTCATGTGTGGTACTGTAAACATGGTCAAACACACATGGTTAGAGAGGTCATAGTTTCTAGAGAAAAATTCCAAGGTTGTCACATTCCTAGAAAAATGTAATTTCTTACTATGTGAAAAATATGGATCCTTACAGGCAAGTATGTCAGTCACTATTCATCAAGTAGGCTTCCTTTGCAACAATAAGAAATCACTACAGAGTTCCATAACTGATCCTACAAAGATAGTAAGTGTCTGTGAACTGTCCAAGCCTAAGTGACACATTTACAATGTAGCCTCTCCACCTAAAGCTCATGGAAAATGGAGGAACAAGGAGTAGAGTGAACACTAATGCATCCTTCAACCCTCATCAAGGAAGGTCCCTCGTACAACAGAGGGCCGCGAACACCAAAGGGCGCAAAAGGCCAAAACACAGAGAATAAGATTCTTCTGAGTGTGGGTCCTTGGACAGAACTCCTATTTAAACTCCACCTACCCAAGGCTCACAGACCATTGAAGAAGAGGTGGCAGAAAGATTGTATGAGCAAGCGAAGCATGATCATATGGAAATAGAGTCCTACAGGCTCCTGGGACCTTGCTCCTATGAACTTACAGCAATGGTGTCAGCATGCACAAGACCCATGAAAACTCAGGCAGACAAAACCCCAGCACAGAATTGTGAAAGTGGACAGCAGGCCCCAATCTTAGCTGAAAAACTATTGGCAGTTGATTACTGCTAGGTGAGGAAGAGCTAATCTTTTTTTAAGGGACTGACTCTAGATTGACTAAACCTCAGTGGATAAACTTGCACTGAGGACAACTTATCTTGGGACACTAATTTGACTTGATAGGTCTTAACACAAATGAGAGAATACATAAATTCCATTGGGGAGGGGCTATGGGAGAGTGTCAAGGGGGAAGGGAATATAAGGATGATTAACATGTTCTGTATGAAATACACAAAAATCCAATACCCCACCCCCCAAAATTACCTGGGAAGACTCTTGGGGACTTATCTAGATCAGGTAAGCTTGGGGGGTTGTCAGGTTGATCAGGTCTATGGGGGGTTGTCTTGCATGTTATTTAATATAGGAAGACTCATCCTGAATGTGGTTTGGGCCCTTGATGTTATAAAACTAGGAAAGCAAGCTGATTATTAAGCAGCAGACATACTGCTTATGTGACTGTAATGTTGGGATCCTGCCTTGATGTCCCCCAAATGACAGACTGTAACCTGGAATTGTAAGCCAAATAAACCCTTTCCTCTTCTAGGTTGCTTTCTGTCAAGGTATTTGTCACAGCAACAGAAACAAAACTGGAATAATGCTCAAAGTAAATGAAAGTGTTGAATCACTAAAACATTTGAGCTCTTAATTTTAATACTGTAATGTAAAATAAAATTAGCAAATTCACAGCCCTTAACCCTTCTGTGCTTCCATCAAGTATTTTATCCTGAATACTTGGCCCTTCTTTAGTGGTCATTGATTTTTCTGACCTCTAGCTCTTTCTTTAATTTCTGTTTAAGAATTTATTCTCTTTATAAACCACAATTTCATTCATATTTACAATTGAGTTTATTTATGTGATGTGAAACTTTTCATATATTGTCTATATCAGGAATACAGGATTAGCTCAAAATGTCTTTAAAAATTACATGATTAAATGATCTTTATATTTACAGACAAGTATCTCAGTAACCACTCATCGAAGAAGTTTCTTTTGCAACAGAGATTATTACAGAGATCCACAACTGGTCATACACAGAGATTGACTGTGAATTGCCCAAGTCTAAGATTCAAAGATTTTTGTTTAATTTTTTTATTGAACTTTTGTACATTTCATACAACAGTTCTTAATCAAATTAAGACCCTTCCCCCATCCATGTGCCTATACCCCCCACCACTGTGTCTCATGTATTCTGCCATATATATTAAGTCCCATCTGGTCAAGTATTTTACCCGAATGTCCTTTGGTGCAAATTCATCCACTGGAGTCTACTCAGTCTGTCTAGAGATCTTAAGGAGGATCTAGTTTCCCTCTCCCAGCAGCAAGCAGTTTCTCCAATAGTTCTCAGGCTATGGCTGGTCACCTGCCCATTTCCCTCACACCACACTGGACCCTTGACTGATTGATTTGGCATTGGTCTTGTGCTCAATGCCACCATTGCCACAAGTTCACATAAGTAAACTTCCAGTGGCCTGAAAACTTCTGCTTCCCTGTGTTTATTGATCAGTCCTGGCTCTTACACTGTTTCCACCATCCCCTCTTCTGCAATGGTCCCTGAGCCATGGGTGGGTGAGGTTTAATATAGGAGGCTTATCCAAGACACACACTCTGCAGTCTCTTATTCTCTAAAACTTAGTCAGTTGTGACCTTTGTGTATTGCATTCTGTTGTATAAGGAAGCCTCACTGGTGAGAGTTCAGGGCTGCATCAGTATTCTCCATACTGCCTGTTTCATTATGGTCCATGAGCTTTAGGTGTAAAGGTTTTGTTGTAGATATATCACCTAGGGCTGGGCATCTCTCAGACATATATTCTCAGTTGTGGAACTCTGCATTTGCCTCCATCTGTTGCATAAAGAAGCTTCTGTGATGAGTGGTGTACTGTATACTTGTCTGTAACTATAAAGATACATATTTAGCATATGGTAAGAAATTTCATTTGTCTAGAGATATAACAGAGATATGATATTCTCTAAAATCTATGATGTCTCCAACCATGTGTATTTGGCTATAATTACAGTGCCACCCATGAGTTCCTTCTCATTGAGAGGGCTTTAAGTACAATTAAATAGCTCCGAGATAACACTGCCACTACTGCACCAAGAGAAGTAGTTTTCTGTGCCAGTTGTTATGATTATTTGACTTTAAAACTGGGCGGAACCATTGATTGATTTTTCTCCCTTAGTTCTCTAGAATTATGAGAGCTAGTGTTCAAGAAAACAACTTCTAGATCAGTTCCTGCTCCATTTCATCAAGTCCTGTATCAGAGTTATGATCTGTTTTCAGCAGTGAGGTCTTATCTTCAAATTCTGGAACATACTTAAGGCTCCAGCAATACCTTTTGTTATTTTGGGAGTCTCTTGGACTACTCTGACCAATCGCTCAAAGGGAGGACTCTCCTGTCTGGCTCTGTGCTTCTTCCATATAGCCCCCAGCTACACACATGTACTAATGTTCAGACATCATATGTATGTTTCTCAGGGGGTTCCCAGGCCAACACAATTCCCTCTGTCTTCCGATGCTACCCATGATCCATTCATCTCCCCTCTCTGTCCCTGTCCAACCTCTCTCCTCCCTCCCAGTCCCCAAGTGACCCCATTACTCCCCCAATAATACCCACCTCCCCCATCCCCCCTTTCCTGAACTCCCTCCTCCCCCACCCTATTGTCCCAGGAATGTCTCTCCCTCCCCTCTCCCAGTTGAACATTCCCACATTCTCTACACCTTTCCCTAATGTCCCCTGCCTTTGGACCTTTTCTTTCCTTTTACCTCAGTGTTTCCTTTCCAGTTTCCCAGCTCCATCTGTTACATCAGGATATATACATACATATGAGGGATTGGTATTATGATCCTCAAATGACGGAGAACCTAAATAGCTTGCTTTTCTGGTTTGTGTTACTTAGTATAACAGACTCTAGTTCCATCCACTTACCAGAAAATTTCACAATTTTGTCTGTTCTTCCTGCTGAGTAGAACTCCATTGTGTAAATGTACCACATTTTCATTATCCATTCATCAGCTGAGGGACATTTAGATTGTTTCCATTAACTTCAACCTTTTATTACTACTTTAATAAAAAAAGATGAGTGGAAATGAATTTAAATGAAAATTGGTAAGAAATATTTAAACCATACATGGTAAGGAATTTTTCTTATGTATTTTAAAATATAGTCTTCTTTTCTCTCATTTTCTTTTAATAACTTTGTTCACAACTTTGAGATTTTGCACAAGAATAAACACTCATAATCAGCAAATAAACAATACCTACTCTAAAAATATCTAGGAAAAAAAGAAGATAATAATGCAGGTTTTCATTAAAACCATGTAAGAATTTTTAATGTTTATATTAAGAAATTTAGTAATTATCATCAGTCCTATTCATTACATCTCAAAAGACATAATAAGTTAAATTATAAGTTATTTATTCAAATTTATGTAGGGAAGGATGCTGTCTTTTTTTTTTTTTTGTCAGTCCCTGATGGTGTGGAAGCCCATCTACACCTGTGAACATGTACAACTGTCTCCTTAAACTAAGTCCTGTTCTTTCACAACTGTCTCCTCAAACTAAGTCCTCGTCTTTCATCAGCACTTCTTATGAAATTTCGTGAAGAATTGCTCATAGCTTTAAGAAACATAAAACTACCTCTTGCTTTGCTAATACAGGCAAATTGCAACATTATAAACTTCATAATTTAGTCAAAGAAAAATATGAAATTATTATTTTTCTTTCGGTTTGTTAATAATAAGTTTAAATAAACATATCTCAAAGTTAATGCTTTTTTACATGTAAAACTATCCGGACAAGTGGAATTTATCAGAAATTAAGAACACAGAGAACAATAAATATTAAGATGTTTTGAGCAGTATGTATACAGTCATGCACAGGTGTGCTGGACTGAGAGCCCCTGTAAACACTGTGTGCTTTTGTCTGTATTAGTGGTGCTAGGCTTTGAAACTTGTGCATACCAGGCAAGTGCTCAACCTCTGGACTGTACTTCTAGACCCACCAAGTCCATTCTAAGTTACATTTCCACAGTTCCAAATACGCACAGTCGTGCTCCTGCTGTATACATGGAGCTGTCAAACGCTCCCAATCTGAAGCTACCAAGATGCTTAGAGCCTGACACTTGCCTGAAGAAAAGAAAAGGAATGCTCTTTTCACATTTTCCAGCAGGAAGACCTTTGTGGTCATGGAATATTTTGCCAGTAAAATCATTGCTGGTGATTTCCCTAGGAGAGAACATTTTCACTCCCATCATAAATCTCTCCCAATTCATCCCAAAATTTAATTTAATTTGAGATTAAGAATAATATAGAGGCCAGCATCAACACCTGGACTCCAGTCTGCTCAGTGTACATTTATAAACTTACCACTTGAAACCGCTCCTCAACTACTGCCATTGACGTTTGTAGATATCACAAGTAGAAAGATTATTGGCATGCTTTCAGACATGGTTGTCCTGTGATGATGAAGAAGTGTTTATGTGTGTTTGACTGGATGCATTCTTCACTTTGTTGCCATATGTGCAACATGGTCATATGGCTAATGAGTTTTAGGCCTAAAATGCATCTGGTCCAGCTTTAAACTTATGGTTTACAATACTTCACTGGATAAAATGTAATTAATCTTTCAGTGGATAATCTACCATAACTCCTAAACTAATTAAGAAGAGATATTCTTTTTAACAGGATTTGAAAATTAAGCTCTGTATAAGTTCAGATGAAAAAAAATCCCCTGAAATTTTGATAGAAGAGTAAAAACATCTCAAATAAAATCACCCCTTTCCCCCTGTTATTCTGTCATATCTGTTGACAGAAAGATACCCCTTCATACAATGTATGTTTCCTAATACCTTTGCCTGGAGGTAAAAAACCCAGAGACTTACTCATCTTTGAATTTTCAGCATCTGGCATAAAGTACAAGAAGAAAATATCTTTGTAGATTAAAATATTGTGGAAGAAATATAGAGTGGCTCCATCTTACAACTCATGAATTTATATGTAAGTGACATATTGGAATGTATATCTCCGTATTATCAATATACTCCTGAATATATTTGCCCATACTTCACAAATGAATAAGCTGTGGAGCAGAACAACTTTAATACGTACTAATATTCAGTTCATATTTATAATTTACAGCATTACAAATAAAATTTTTCTTTTAATTTTCTTTTTTTTTCAGTAAGGGTTATGTAGGTTGTCTAAGAATCAAATATCACATAGATTTTTTTGGCTCTAAGTAAAAAGATTCCTTCTGAAGCATAATAATATTACAAAATCCTTTGCATTTTTGGCATCATTGAGCATTTAGGAATTCTTTTCTCAACTATTGTTAGCAATAATAAAGAAATTTATATATTTGTTTTTATGTTAACTATGATCCATGTGGTTTTATTGGGCAAGTTTTTACTTGAACTTTATATTCACATGATTGGAAATTTTCCATTTATTTTATTATATCTCACATCAATTTTTATAACCTAACTGATTAATGTTGACTATTTTTTACATAAATTATAAATTTTCATTAGATTTTTCATTTATTTTTCAACTTAAATACTGTTAATTCATATTTATTTTTCTATCAGTTTATATCATTCTGTCATTCTATTATTTTATCAGCTTATAATTGTATTTTTAAGCATCAAATATTTTTTATTACAGAACTTCAATAATAGACTAGTTATATTCTCTTTCAGTTACTTTTATACATTTAATGCTTTAATTTTTTTTTTTTGCATCAAGTTCTCTGTTGCCCCAGTTGGCCTGGAACTCACTGTGTAGATCAGGGTGGCCTCTATCTCATAGAGATCTGCCTGCCTTGCCTCTGGAGTGCTTGAATAAAAGGGCTATGCCATCACATCTGGCTTAAATATTTAACTCTTTAATTTAGGAGTCATATATGTTCTTTGGTTAGGTGAAATGGTTTTTGTTTGTTGGTTGGTTTTATTTTATTGTTTTTATTTTTTATTTTTTTATCTTTTCTGAGACAGGGTCTCCCTGTAGTGCCAGCTGGCCTAGAACTCACAGAGATCCACCTGCCTCTGCCTCTTGAATGCTGGTACCAAAGGTGTGTGCCACCACACCCAGGTGACACAGATTGTTTTATAATACACACTAAGTTCTGATTTCTGAATATTGCATGCCACAATACATTGTACAATGTCTATGGCATAAAGAAATGTCAACAATAATTTCAAATTCAATTTTATGTCATGTGTGGCATATTTAAGCCTGTCAATAAGTATTTTGATTCATGTAGGAAGTCACTCAGATACCTATTTATTGATGCACAAATGCTAATTGAAAACTGTCATTCACAGTATTAATTTTCCTTTTCTTTTCTTCTTCTTTTTTTTTAATCTTTTTGAGACAGGTTTGCCCTGTAGCCCCAGCTGAACTAGAACTGACTATGTAGACAAGGGTGGCCTTGAACTCACAGGAATCTCCCTGCCTTTGACTCCTAAGTGCTGGGATTAAAGACATGCTCCACCACACCTGGCCTCACAGTATTACTTTTTGAGAAATATTGTTAAAACAGATCTACCTTGAAAACTTAGAATTTATGTAGTCCTCAGTATATTTGGTTATTATGAATGATAATTGTTTAAATCAGCACGTAAATAATTGTAACACAGTTTTTGGAATATATAAGAGATAATATAACTTAAGTGATGTTCATGAAGTTTTAGACTCAACTGAAGGAAATAAGTACAGCTCTCCTATACCTTAGTATACACACTAACATCTAGCTGTGTAGAAGCTATAATTAAATGTTTCTAATACTGTCATTTATTTACCAAACATGGAAAAGTAAATTATCAATATTATCATTAATACAATTATCATTATAACCATTAGTGTCATTATTACTAACCTAGACACCTGAATATTGTTTTAATTGCCTTGATAGTATATGGGTCCCCATGGTAAGACTTTGGAAAAAAAATACTAAAGTAAAATATAGAAATAATCTCCTTGGTGTTCTCAAGTTCATGGTGGCCTCAAAATTTTAGTAACCCTTGATTTCTTAAAGCAAAAAGATTGTTTTCCTGAAAGAGTTGTTTTGTTTGTTTCCTATGAGATGGGAACTTCACTTGGTGTCAAGGCTGTTCTTGAGCACCTGGGCTCTAATCACCCTCCCTGCCTCAGCCCCCCAGGTATCAGGGACTAGAGGGGAACATCACAATGCCTAGCTGAAACACTGCTTTTTATATTTTTTATTGAATTTTTGTGCATTTCATGTACAACATCTTAATCATCCCTCCCCATTAGCACTCTCCCATTGGCCTCCAATGGATTTTCTGCATTCTGTCATTTACATTAAGACCTGTCAAGTTAGTGTCCCCAGACATCCCACAGTGCAAGTTCATCCACTGGGATCTAGTTGGACTATCTAGAATCACTCCATTAAAGAATAGCAACTCTCCCTAACCCAGCAGTAATCAGTTGTCAATAGTTAAGAGTGGGGCCTGTTGCCCATGTGGAATCCTGGGGTTTTGTATGCATGAGAATAAATAAAAATGGTTAAGGAATACCTTAAAATGTGGTCAATATTCTTAGTAATTAGGGAAATAAAAATTAAAACCAGTTTTTTTTTTATCTTATCCCGGTCAGAAAACAAATGATACCAAGTATTAACAAGGATGTGAGGAAAAGTGAACACTCATTTGTTGCTGATAGGATTTCAAAGTCATGGAAACAATATGGAAAGCAGTGTGGAGAACTCATAAAAAATTAAAAATGAACCTGGTTCTACCACTCCTTGGCATATAACCAAAAGATTGATGCTATTTCACAGATACTTGTGCAACCATGTTTGTTGAAACACTAGTTTTGATTAGTCCTCTCACGATCTCCTTTTGAGGATTTGAAACAGATAATTCTCAATAAATGCTTATGAGAATTAAGTGATTTTAATGGAATTATCCATCAATATTAACATTGTTCAGGTTTGGGACAAAATTAATAGGCTGAAGCATTATAGACAGTAAGTTAGTAAAAGCTTCTTTGATATTAAGAATGAGAACAGTGATTGCAACAGAAAATGTGGGAGACAGCCAGCGTCTCAGAGTTCTCTGTGCCCAGTAGAGACTGTTTAGAGCTCTTCCACTTATATCCATGGAAGCCATTCTGTACCAATGTTCGGTCTTCTCTGGGTTCACAGGCTCAGTTCATGCAGTTCATGAAATGGGTATCTTCGTGAGGTAAAAATGCAGTTTCCAACATTTTCTAGATATATTGGTTATCGTTACCCAATATAAAATGCATATAATACACTTAGAGGTTTCAGCACCATGTTTGATATGTGAAAATACTGTGAAAGAATTACTACAATCTAGCTCATTAATATTTACCACTGCATGCAGTTTCTATGGTTTTGGTGTGTGTGTGTGTGTGTGTGTGTGTGTGTGTGTGTGTGTGTGTGTGTGTGTAGTATTCAACTCTCTAATTCTGTGTTCAACATCTTAATGCTACTCTTAAATAAGATATTGATGTTTGACTTTCTGAATGTTATTTCACATGATACAATGCTCTCCTCCTTCACTATCATGTTAGGAAAGATGCCTTCCTTTTCAATGCTGAATAATTATTTTTGATGTAAATCTCAAATATTGACACAAAGTTGGGCATAATGGCGCACACCTTTAATCCCAGGACTTGGGAGGCAGAAGCAGGATCTCCGTGAGTTCAAGGCCAGCCTGGTCTACATAGTGAGTTCCAGTCCAGCTGGAGCTACAGGAAGACCCTGTCTCAAAAAGACCAAAAAAAAAAAAAAAAAAGAAGCCATCAATATTTGTGTAACTTATAGAAAAAAGGTTTAATTAAAATTTTACCAGAGTAGAAAATAACTTGAAAACTAACTCTACTTATGATTGTTTACAACAATTATAAACATTTTATCAAATGCATTTTATAACTAATAAGTATAGAAAGATATAAAATTTAATGATCAAAGAAAAATTTAATGTACAAAGATTAAAAATATTTCCAGGGACTGGAGAGATGGCTCAGCAGTTAAGAGCAATGGCTGTTCTTGCAGAGAACCCAGGTTTAATTTTGAGACCCCACATGGTGGCTAACAACCATCCGTAACTCCAGTTCCAGGGGATTCAATGCCCTCTTCTGACCTCTGCTGGCATTATATGACACTAGTGCACCTACTTACATGCAGGCAATACAGTCATATACATAAAATAAAAATAATAAATAAAAGATATTAAAAGATTTATATATCATTATAAGCAACTGAAAACTTAAAATAAAACTAAAATTCCATAAAGATAAATGTAGCAAAATATGTGCAAGACTTTTTATTTTATAAGATACAAATGGTGAGAAAAACTAAATATATTGAAACTTCTGTATTTCTTCCTTTTATAAAGTGCCTGACAGACACAACTTAAGAAAGGGTTTGCTTTGTCTCACAGTTCAAGGTTGCTGTCCATCATGGCAAACAAGGCAAGGAGGTAGGAGTTTATGGCAGCTGGTCACACTGTGTCCACAGTCAGGAAGCAGAGCACAATGAATTCTGCTGTTCATCTGACTACTCCTTCTTATGCCACCTGGAATCTAAGACTATGTAATGGTCCATCCCACATTTAGGGTGAGTTGTCCCCCCTCAGTTAAACTAACCTAGAAAATCCCTTATAGGTTTGTATAGATTTTTGTCTCCCTAATGTTCTAGATCCTGTCAAATAGACAATATAAACCAGCACAAAAGAAAGCCTATGTCTGTGGACTAGAATATTTAATACTTTTAAGAGTTTTAATTTTTCTACATTGTTCTATGGAGTCCATCTAACTTCAGTTAAATTTCAAAAGGAAGTTCTTTCAATAGGAACTTTAAGCTTAAGCTAAATATATACAGATATGCAAGTATTATAAAATAGCCAAAAATATTTTCAAAAGGAAATAATGGAAGCATTTATAACACAATACATATTATTTTGCATATTAAGGAGATAGAATACAGAATCCACAAATAGACACATTCATAAGCATATTATATGTGTGTGATGAATTAATTTGTAGCAAATAGGTCTAGTTTACTATATTTTGGATGGGCACCATGCAAAAGTTGAAGTAATATCCAATATCCAAAGAAATAAATAAGCTATGCCAATTATTTCATTCTATACACACACACACACACATACACACACACAGACACACACACAGAGACACACAGACACACACACGTTCACATGCTCTCAAAAATAGAAATAATATACTTCTACAAAATTACCAATATTCAAACTTATCCTAAGATGGAAGAACACAATTTCAATCACCCAGTAGAGGAGTAAAATGTGACATGAAAATACAAAGGAACTATAGTTTGCAGGACTAGTGATTTAGCTTAGCACAGAAAATATTTTAATTGTTTTAAGTTTTAAATTTTTATTGGTATGAGTGTTTTGCCTGCATGCATGTAGAAGGATCATATGCATGCAATGACTGTAGAGCCCAGAAGAGATCATCAGATATCTTGAAGCAAGAGCTACAGACAGTTGTGGGATACCATATGAGTTAGTTGCTGATTTGGGTTTTTCACTAGAGGGACATCAATAATGGAGAAAATCACCTTTCACTTTTGCTTAAGGAGTCAGATGGATTGGACTTATTTTTTATGTTGTTTTAGTTTTTGTTTTCATGATCAGTGTTCTGGTAATTGCAGCCTTCACATTTCCTTCTAAGTCAAGAAAGCCAGTGATGAGACATCTCCTTACCTGGTGTCCTATTTTGCTGAGAGTCACCATCACTGCCACATTGATGCTTTAGCTATTTCCTTTCTTAACTGTCAAGTCCTTTCTCACCTATGCCAGGCTTGCTACGTGGATGATTATGGCCAGCCAAGCAAGGGTGCATGGCTCAGTGTCCACCCGCAGGCCCAGCCCAAGGCAAGAAAGGTGTGCATGGGCATGGTGCTTGTAATCACCCCCTGCATGCATCTGCTTACCACAGCCCAGAGATCTCATGAGAAAAACCCTGGAGATGTTAGAAAAAGATAGTACATGCCTCGAAATAGTAGAGATTATGTAGAGCAGAGCAATAACCAGCATTATAAAAGTTGGAGACAAACTGAGGGCAATTCCTCTAAAATCAAAAATGAAATAAGAATGCCAAATCTCTCCTGTTTTAATTAATATGGTGCTTGAAATCTTAGGTAGAGCGGTTATTCAAAAGAAATACATAAGAAGGATAAAAACAGGAAAGGAAGAAATCAAATCTTTCTTATTTGCAGAAGACACGATTCTCTATTTAAAAGACCCTACTAGAAAAGACTCTACTAGAAAAGTCTTATGTCTAATAAACATTTACAGTACAGTTGCAGGATGCAAAGACCGATATAGGAAAACAGCAGCCCACATAAATACCAACAATGTATGCTCAGAGAAACAAAAAGTAGGGAAAGTATTCTATTCTAAAGTTCAAACAATTAAGTACTTAGGAATACATCTATACAAAGAAGAGAAATAGAGAAAGGAGGACAAGAAAAGATAATATTCGGTGATAAGGAGGAACAAAATGAGGTTAAAAAACAGTTTTACTAAAGGATATAAAGATAATTTTTCTTAGTCTTAACTCTGTCATGTTTTCTTTTCTTCTCTGTGGTACATAAATGCTTAAAAATATGTTTGAGAGTGGAATATAAAACCCTAAGCAAATTTCACAATCACTGTTTTATCTATATAGAAGTTCACTGAGATATATTTCTTGACGAGAGCTTCCAAAATCATCCCTCTATTGGGCTCTTCATCGTTTTTATTTAGTCTGCCAAGGCTGGACTCTAGAGTGATGGAGTCAGGATTTGCTTTCAGGTATGTTGATAGCTGTTGGAGTGTTTAGAATCACTGTCAGTTTCCTCTCAAAGCCTTCTAGATAGAGGGAGAAAATAAATTTATCCATCGTTTTAGAAAAATATCTAGTTTTCTCCCTTAGCTACAGGTGGGCACTCCAGTACTGGAGACCAAGACTTGAAGCTTTACATCTGAGCAGTACTTTCTGATTAGGAACAAAATCATCAGTGAGAAATAATTGTCTAAACTTTTTAAATAGACTTAAGCTTAATGTCTGGAAGTGTAATCCCTTGAACTCTTAAAGAAATATACTGATGACTTTACTCTTTGGTTATACTTTCCTTTTGGGTGTTTAAGACCATACAGTTGGCCCAAATAAATCAATTTATTTTTACACTTAAGGTCATTTGAGGATCTGTTCCTCAGGGGTCACATGGGCTTGGGAGGAGCCCCTGGCTCTATGTGAAGATAAGTCAAAGGTCCTGCTTGACCATACCTGGCTTCACTTGGAAGCATGGATGAGATGTTTCCTCTGAGTTGACTCTCCTCTTTGTAGACTGGACACTGATTCAAGTCCAAATCATGGGGTCTCCATGTCCTCCCTGAACAAGAGGACAGGTGACTCATCACAGTTACAGAACATTTTGAATGATGTTCTGTAGTCCCCTGGAGCTTAGTCAACCTTGGAGGACAAGGGGAAAAACCTGTCCTTTAAGTCCCTCTGACCAGATTAGTATATGCCTCAGAGTATGGCTGTTAAACCTCCAATAAGTTTAGTTCCACAATTCTGGCACTTTTAATTACCATGTGCTATGTAGATTAGGCTTGGGTAAAAAACTAAATAGTCTCAAATAAACCTTGACTAGATATATATTTTGTTTCTTAAACTAGTTGACTAAACTATGACCTTAGAAATTTTAAGATTATGTGTATATTATTTTTATCTCATCCTTTATATATGATAACAATGATAACAAACC
Source organism: Nannospalax galili (assembly GCF_000622305.1). Taxonomy (NCBI): domain Eukaryota; kingdom Metazoa; phylum Chordata; class Mammalia; order Rodentia; family Spalacidae; genus Nannospalax; species Nannospalax galili. The sequence goes on from NW_008360320.1 coordinate 6,567,158, forward strand.
TACAAAGACCTGCATCAATTGTTAGGCGTTCTCATTTTTTCTAATTTGGAAAATATCTCCATTCCCATATCCTTTTAACATCTTTTACATTCTCATTTTCTTTTCTTTTTTTAATAATAATTATTAGACATAATAGCATTAACAGATGAAGTGTCCATCTGTTGTGAGAATTCTTTTCCTGGGGATACTAAGCAGTGCTTATTCCTTTTTAAGGTTCTAGTGTCAAGCCAATGTTTGATTAAAGTTTTACTGGGGAACCAATGAATTTACTGAGTTTACTTACTCAGATAACTGAGGGGTTGCTGAGATGTATGTATGTCCTGAGGGTATGCATGATGTAAAACCTTTACCTAGCATAGGTTATGCCTTCTTTTCCTAGCCTTCCCCAAATTGTATACTTTAGCCCTCCCCAAATCCAGGAGGTAAGGTGTGATTAGGGCCAAATTACACACAGTTGGCTGGGAAGTGTTGCTGGATACTCCAGGGAGGGTCCAATGACCCTGCTTGTCCCACCTTTAATGAATGAGGACAACTGTCAACAAGTCCAATTGTGACGATATTAGCTATGAAGCACAACTGAAGTTGTAATGATGGTAGTTATTTCATGCAGTAGAGACTGCTGTACAGCATCATCTTATAAAAATGACATGGAATTTTAAAGGATTTAGTGCTAGGATTCACATATGTTGGAGAACATACATTGTTTTTCTGAGTCTGTGTTACTTCACTTAATATCATAGTTTCTAGATCCATCCATTTACCTGAAAATTTCATTACTTCATCTTTCTTTACTGCTGAATAGAATGCCATTGTGTAAATATACCACATTTTTGTTAACCACTTGTCAGTTGAGGGGCATTTAGGTTGCTTCCATCTCTTAGCTATTGTGAAAAGAGCAGCAATAAACATGGTTGTATGAGTGTCTTTACAATAGGATGGGTCCTTTGGGTATATGCCAAGGAGTGATATAACCGGATCATATGGTAGGTTCATATTTAGTTTTTTAAGAGTTCTCCACACTGTTTTCCACAGGGGTTGTATGACTTTGCAGTCCTACCAGCAGTGAATGAGCATTCCCCTTTCTCTACATCCTCATCAGCATTTGGTATCATTTGTTCTCTTGATCCTAGCCAATCTCAATGCTGTAAGGTGATACCTTACGGTGGTTTTAATTTGCATTTCCCTAATTACTAGCTGTGTTGAACACTTTTTGAGGTGTTTCTTCATCATCTTTATTTCTTCCTCTCAGAACTGTTTAGATCTTTAGCCCATCTTTTAATAAGGTCATTTGATTTCTTGATTCTTTGTTTTTTGAGATTTTTATATATTCCAGGTGTTAAACCTCTGTCAGATGTGTCACTGGTGAAGGTTTTTTCACATTCTGTGGGTTTTCTCTTCACTTTTTTGATTGATTCTTTTGCTGTACAGAAGCTTTTTAGTTTAATGATGTCCCACTTGTTGATTGCTGACCTTAATTACAGAGCAAGTGCTGTCTGATATAGAAAATCCTTTCCTACACTATATCTTGTAAGTTACTGCCAATATTTTCTTCTAATAGTTTCAGTGTTTCCAGTTTCAAATTGAAGTCTTTGATACATTTGGAGTTTACTTTTGTGCAAGGTGAAGGGTAAGGGTCTAATTTCATTGTTCTACAGGTGTAGATCCACTTTTATCAGCACCATTTGTTGAAGATGCTGTCTTTCCTCTATTGTGTGTTCTTGGAATCTTTATCAAATATCAGGAGGCCAAAATTACATGTACTCATTCAGGTTTAGATCTTCAGTGATGTTCCATTGATCTATGTGTCTATTTTTGTGCCAGTGCCATTTATTTTTATGACTATACCTTGTGTTATACTTTGAGATCTGGTATAGTAACCCCCCAGTGTTGCTCTTTGTGCTCAGGATTGCTTTGGCAATCTGGGGTCTTTTGTGCTTCCATACAAATTTAAGGATGATTTTTTTTTCTAGTTCTGTGAAGTATGTCATAGAGATTTTGATTGAGATTGCATTGAATCTATATATCACTTTTGTTAAGATGGTCATTTTCACAATATTAATTCTTCCAATCCATGAGCAATGGAGGTCCTTCTATCTCCTGGTGTCTTCCTCAATCTTTCTTTAATGACTTAAAATTTTCATTGTTCAGATCTTTCGTGTTTTTGGTCAGATTTATTCCAAGGTATTTTATTTTTTTTATTTTTACTTTTTGCAGCAATTGTGAATGGGAGCATTTCCCTGTATTCTTTCACCAAATGCTTGTTATTGGCACATAGAAGGTGACTGATTTTTGTAGGCTGATTTTATAATCTGCCACTATACTGAAAGTGTTGATTGTTTCTAGTTTTCTGGTGGACCTTCTGGAATCTCTTAGGTATAATTTCATATCATCTGCAAAAAGTGATTTTTGACCTCTTCTTTTCCGATTAGTACTCTTTTAATTTCCATCTCCTGTCTTATTGCTCTAGGAAGAATTTCAAGCACTATGTTGAAAATGAGTGGAGATATTGGAAACCCTTATCTGATTCCTGATTTTAATGGGAATGTTTCCAGTTTTTCTCCATTTAGAATGATGTTGGCTGTGGATTTGTTGTATATCACTTTAATTATGTTGAGGTATGTTCCCTCCAGTCCAATCCCCTCTAGGACTTTGACCATAAATGCATGCTGAATTTTGTCAAAAGTCTTTTCTTCATCTATTGAGATGACAATGTAGTTTTTTCTTTGAGTCCATTTATACGGTTAATGACATTTATTGACTTTCGTATATTGAACCATCCCTGCATCTCTGGAATAAAGCTTACTTGATCACGGTGAATGATCTTTTTGATGTGTGTCTGTATGTGGTTTGCAAGTATTTTGTTGAGAATTTTTTGCATCTGTGTTCATTAAGGATATGGGTCTGTAGTTTACTTTTTTGATTCTCTTTTTACCTGGCTTGGATGTTAGAGTGATGCTAGCTTCATAGAAGGAATTTGGAAAGTCTCCCTCTTTTTTCCATCATTTTGAATAATTTAAATGTGTGGGCCTGGACATTTTTTAGTTGGGAGGCTTTGTATTACTGTTTTAATTTCCCTATATGTTATGGGTCTGTTTAAGCTGTTGATCTCTTCTTGGTTTAACTTTGATGGTTCCCATGATTTTATATATCCATCCATTTCTTTTAGTTTTTCAGATTTAGTGGCACATGGGTTTTTTAATTATTCCCTTATAATTCTCTGGATCTTTTGGGTGTCTGTTGTGATGTTTCCCCTATCATTTCTGATTTTGTTGATTTGGAGGTGCTCTTTCTTTCTTTTGGTTAACTGGGCTAATGGTCTGTCTATCTTGTTTAGCTTTTTAAAGAACCAGCTCTTAGATTCATTGGTTCTTTGTATTGTTGTCTTTGTTTCTGTTTCATTAATTTCTGCTCTCATTTTTTGTTATTTCTTCTCTTCTGCTGGGTTTGGGTTTCATTTGTTCTTGCCTTCCAACATCTTGAGTTGTAGCATTAGGTCATTCATTTGGGGGTCTTTCTAATTTTTTAATGTAGGCTCTTAGAGCTATAAGCTTCCCTTTTAGGACTGCTTTTAAAGTTTCCTAGAGGAAGTGTTGTGTTGTATTGTCCTTTTCATTGAATTCCAGGAATTCTTTCATTTCTCTCTTAATTTCTCCTTTGAACCACTCACTGTTTAGGAGTCTGTTAACTGCTGTGAGTTCTTGTAATGACTAGGGCTTTGTCCAGTGTTGATTCTGAGCTTTATTACATTGCACCCGATAGAATGCATGGGATTATTTCAAGTTTTTTTGTATTTGTTGAAGTTTGTTTTGTGGCCCAGCATGTGGTTAATTTTTGAAAAAGTTCCATGGGTGCTGAGTATACTCTTGGGTGCTTGAGTGGAATATTGGAAAGATGTCTGTTAGGTCCATTTGATGTATGGTATAATTTAATTCAGTTGTCTATTTATTCTTTGTCCTGTTGACCTGTCTTATGGAGAAGGTGGGGTATTGATACCCCCTACTATTACTGAGCTGTGATTAATCTGTGTCTTAAAGTCCTGGAGTGTTGTTTTTTATGAATTTGGGTGCACCAGAGTTGTTAAGGATTGTAATATCTTCTTGGTTCATTGTTCCTTTGATCAGAATGAAGTGATCCTCCTTATCTCTTCTGAGATATTACTCTGTAGTATCTGAGATAGTATCTGAGATACTACTCTGTAGTCTATTTATTCAGATATTAGAATTGCATCCCTTGCTTGTTTCTTAGTGCCATTTGCTTAGAATATTCTTTTCCATCCTTTTACCTTAAGGTAGTGTCTGTCCTTGAAGGTGCGATGGGTTTCTTGCAGACAGCAAACAGATGGATTTTGTTTCTTAATCCATTCATTTAGCCTGTGTCTTTTGACTTGGGAGTTCATTCCAATGATATTTAAAGTTGTTTTTGAAAGGTGTGTATTGGTTGCTGTCATTTTGATCGCTTTTTGTGTTCTTTGTCTAATTTTGTCTTTCCTTAATTATACCTTTATTTATTTTCTTTTGTTTCCCCTGGGGTATATTTATTTCTCTTTCTGCTCTCTGTATTGCTTCAAGTATCTTTGGGCTGTTTTTGTGGACCCGTATTCTTTCAGGCTATTCGTGTCATGGAAGATTTTTCTTTCCCCCTCAACTATGATAGACATATTTTCTGGTTAAAGCATTCTGGGCTGACATCTATTGCCATGTAGAATTGGAAATACTTTGGTTCAGGCTCTTCTGGCTTTCATGGTTTGCATTGATAAGTCAGCTCTAATTCTGATGGGCTTTTCTTTGTATGTGACTTGCTGTTTTTCTTTTACTGCTTTCAGTATTCCTTCCTTGTTCTACCGTGACCCATGCGCTGCAAAGAAGCCACTCCCCTTCTCTCTTTCAGCCAATTGATTGACCATAGCCACTTGCAGGGGAGGGGCTAAGGGTATAAAAGCTGGGAAAACCACACCGCTCCTCTCTCACCATTTTGTAAGGCTGTCTGGAAACACTGGATTTATGTCTGGGTGTGGACTTTCGAACACAGCCCTGAATGGGAAGGGTGCCCACTTGTCTGTAAGTAAACCCACACCCCAACCTCAGTTAGCAAGTCCAATAAACTCGTTAAAATTCTTCAAACTGGGGTTTGGAGAATTTTTTCCTCAGGTTGTCACAAGGATGTGAGAGGAGGGGATTGGATACCACATGGATCCCCCAGCAGTGAATTTGACTTACAATTGGTGTAGCCTAACAGGATATAGTGAAACCGAGAATGAGTTTTGGAAGAGCGTTAATGAGGTCTCAGATATGGGGAAAGAGACCAATAACTGAAGTAAATTAGGATGAGGGGCGAGTGTGGGCTGAGGAAATGTAAACCTGGTGGGCCATTCCATAGGCTTCATGGGGTGGCTGCAATGGCATGGTTAATGCTGTGGACAGTGCAATATGTAACTAGGGTGAGGCTTTCTAAACAGTCGTGGGTGATGGGAAAGATCCTAGGGTGGCAGCCATCTTGTAGATGGTATGGGGTGGCACCCCTTCTTGACTGGTGGGAGCCACCATGTGAGTATGGAGAGGCCCTGAAAACAGCAGACAGTCTGGAACAAATTCTACAATCTCTGGGAGCAGCACACCATAGACAGAAATGTTAAAAAGCAGCTGCAGAGGCAGCTTGGACACTGCTATTGATAATAAGAAGCCTGTTCCAGGTAGAGGCCTTAGCCAGAAGGGAAACTGAAGATGTTAGAAATTAGAATGGGAGAGGGATGAGGCTGGCCTCTTTGGCATTGGCCTCTGACCTTGCCAGTAAATTAGATAAGAGAAAAAGGAGATGGAGGTGTTGGTATGCTGTTTTTTACATCTAGGAGATCAAAAGGGAAAAAAGCCCAGATCAGAATCATAATAAAAGGCCCATGCAAGGATCCTAAAACCTGGAACCCCTGGGAAGAGTTGAACAGTGAGGAAGAAAGAAGTGACCTAGAGATAGTGGGAGATGCTCCTCAGGTCCAACTTTTAATTCAAAGAAAGGGAAAATCCATGGTCCAACATGTCAATGGAGGTCTCAACAGTAGCTCCCTTTGGCCTATCAGGAAGCCAGATGCCTCCTGGAGAGTGACTGTAGATTACTGGGAATTAAATAAGGTGATGCCTCCCATTCATGCAGCAGTGCCCAACATTGCACTACTAACTGATCAGCTGGTGCAGGAAATGGGGTCCTTCCATGCTATGGTGGACCTTGCTAATGCATTCTTTAGTATTCCCTTAGCTGCTGAATCCCAAGATCAATTTGCATTCACATGGAATGGACGACAATGGACTTTAAGAGTACTTCCCCAAGGTTACCTCCACAGCCCCATGGTTTTTCATGGGATGGTGGCCCAGGACCTGGCCCTGTTACCCTGCCCTCCTTCTTTAAGAAGGTTCCACTACATAGATGACCTAATGCTAACTTCTGAGTGCCTTATAGATTTGGAAGCTCATTTGGGGAACATGCAAATGCACCTGAATGAGTGAGGATGTGAAATCAACCCACAGATGGTACAAGGGCCTGGTACAGCAGTAAAATTCTTACAAGTGTTATGGTCAGGCAGAACTCACATGATACCCAGTGCAGCGATTGAGAAAATCTTACAATAACCCATACCAATAAATGCTAAGCAGTTACAGGTATTTTGGGGACTTCTCAGGTATTGGTGAATTTTCATACCTAACCTTGTTCAGGTTACCTGCCCCCTGTATAATCTAATAAGAAGAGGTGCTACATGGGATTGGGATGTAAAGACCCAAGAGACTTGAACAGACCAAGGTACTGATTGGGCAACCTAAGCAGATGTGTGCCCCAATACCTCAGTGTCCCTTCCTTTCAGAGTCACCAGGAGCCCTGAAGGTTGTGGGTGGAGCTTGTGGCAACAACAACCTGAAGAGATGGTCCCAATTGGGTTCTGATCCCAATCATGGAAAGGAGTGGAGTCCCAGAACACAGTGCTAGAACAGCAACTGCTGGCTGTGTACAAAGCATTGCAACAGGTGGAATCCATTATGGGCCCCACCCCCATTACTATAAAAACTGCATATCCCATAACAGGATGGGTGGAGGGACTGTTACCCAAACCCCTGTCAGGGGTGGCCCAAAACCAAATGCTACAAAGATGGCATGCATATTTTCAGCAGCTAGGGGTGGTGTCAGCAAGCCTGATCACCAACGTCATGCAAGCAGTACTAGGACCAGTGTCATTTCAAGGCACAGAGCCTCTCCCTCCACCTCCTATAGTTGACCCTCCAGCAAGACCTGACTCACTGATAGAAGGGGCTCCCCCAATTCCAGCTGATGCCTGGTATACTGATGACACTAGCAGGAGTCCCAGACAAGAATGGGTAGCGATGGCAATACAGATGAACACTGACACTATATGATTAGAGAGAGGATAAGAAAAAAAAAAAGCAGTCAATGGGCTAAATTGAGAGCTATGTGGCCAGTTACAATTTATACTGACAGTTGGGCTGTGTTCATGGGCTTAACCTATGGATGGCTCAGTGGGAGAAAGAAAACTGGCAGGTGATGGGACGGCCCTTATGGGGGACAACAAATGTGGAAGGACATATATAATAAAATGCAGGAGGATCTAGTGCCCCTGGTAGTTTACCTTCTGGCTGCCCACTGCCTGGTCAGTCCCCCTGGGAATCAGGAAGCTGATCCCCTCACAAAGGTGGGGGCTGTCTGCCCTCAGGTTCCCCTAGAAGCAGCTCACTGGATTTATATCAAGTTGGGCCACAGAGGAGCCAACGCCGGATGGAGAATAGCCAAAGCAGCTGGCATTCTGGTAAAATATGCTGACATCCAACAGGCTGTCCAGGCCTGTGAGGTGTGTTCCAAGTTACGGCCTCCAGAGGATGGATGCCATGATGGGACATGCACAAGGCAGCTTCCCCTGTGAGAGACTGGCAAGTAGATGATATAGGGCCCCTGCCAGCCAGTGAGGGGTGTAAATATGCTGTGACTTCTGTGGACACTGCCACAGGTCTTACACAGGCCTTTTTTTGCAAGAGAGTGATGGGCAAGGCTACTATTAAGGGGCTTACTGAACTCAGTGTCATGTATGGGTGTCTGAGGTAAATTGATAGCAACAGAGGCACTCATTTCACCTGTACAGATGTGTAAGGTTGGGCTGAGGATAATCAGGTTCAATTGTATTTCTACCTTCCATACAATCCTATAGGAGCAGGATTAATTGAAAGAAAAAAATGGTTTGCTAAAGGAATGGTTGCAAGCCTTAAGTCCAGAAGGAACCCTACAGGGGTGTAAAAAGGCCCTTCCAAAAGCCGTAAGGCTGTTAAATGAAAATCCCAATACCAGGAGTGGGTTGCTTCCCCAGGAGCAGTTGGCAAAAGGGACCTAAGAGGTCTCCAAAACTATAAAGGCCCTATTGCTGAAGTCGCCACAAGATGTGAGCAGGAGAGAGGGAGAAATCAAGCTTGGACTAAGCTGGAAACTCTCTGCCACTGGATGGGTGGCTCTCATAGTGCCAGAAGGCATTATGCAGATGGTTTGGGGAGAACTGTCCCCCATTATCCTGTTCAACGAAGGACCCTGCATGCTGCACTAGCAACACGTGATGTAAGATGTTCCTGCTGGTGCAATAGTGGCTTGTCTAGTGTATGTACAACCAGCTACTTATCGATTGGACCTAATGCTTGCTCCTAGGGATGGAACACACATCTTGTATTGTAGACCAGGCCAACCACCTGTGGCAGGAGATGTTATAGGCCCCAGTCGAGAAGCCACTGCAATTGTATTGTTATATGAATGTGATGCGCCTAGTAAAGTACCATCCATTTGTGTTTATGCCCATGAGCTATTATTGCAGTTACTGTTTACATGTTCTTACTTCTTGCTGTTTATGTTTTTACAGTAGGTGGAATGCCACTAAATCGAGCCATCAGCCCATGACAAGCAAAGGATGCAGACTTAAAGAATCCAGTGCCCTATTACAATGGGAGAAAGATTGCCCCACCCCCTCTGAGGCTCAGGGGTGTTTGTGGAAGAGGTGGGCAGAAAGTTTTGTGAGAGCCAGAGGAAGGGGTAGAGAGTGTGACCTGGAGGATGTTCTGCTGACCCTGTGATGAAAAGCCATGGACCCACCTCCATCCCATGCTCTGCAAAGAAGCTACTCCCCTTCATTCTTTCAGCCTATTTGTTGGCCATAGCTGCTTGCAGGGGAAGGGCTAAAGGAAAACCACAAGGCTAGTCTCTCGCCATTTTTTAAGACTGTCTGGAACCACCAGATATATGTCTGGGTGTGGACTTTCAAACACAGCACCTGCTTGTCTGTAAGTAAACCTGCACCCCAAGCTCAGTTAACAAGTCCAATAAACTCATTAAAATTCTTCAAACCGGGGTTTGGAAAATTTTTTCTTCAGGTTGTCACAAGGACCATGGGAGGAGGGGATTGGATACCATGTGCACCTCCCACCAGTGAATTTGACTTACATCTGTACATTTAGTGTTTTTACTATGATATGTCATGGGGAGTTTCTTTTCTGATGCTGTCTATTTGGTGTTCTATGTGCTTCCTGTATCTGTATGAGGATGTCTTTCCTTAATTTGGGTAAATTCTCTTCTACAATCCTGTTCAAGATCTGGTCAATACCATTAACCCGAAATTCTTCTCCTTCCTCTATTCTTATGATCCATAGATTTGGTCTTTTCATGGTGTCCCCCATCTCTTGCATATTCCATTCCTGTGTTTTTTAAAAATTTTCCATAATCTTTGCATGAGTGGTCCAGTTTTTCAACTTTATCCTCCAGTGTTGATATACTGTTTTCCATTTCATTCATTCTAACAGTGAGGCTTTTCCCTGTTGTTTCAAGTTGGCTTATTGAGTTTTGTACTTTCTTCTTCATTTCTGCCTGAGCTTTCTTCAATGTTTCTATCTCTTTTGTCAATTCTTTCAGAAGTTTATCCCTATTTTCTTTTAGTTCTTTGTTTGTTTGTGTGTTCTTTAAATTCTTTGAATACCTTGATCATGTTTATAATTGCTCTTTTAAATTCAGTGTCCTGGGTTATCTCTAGGGGGTTCTCCTTGTAGAACTCTTCTACAGGATTGATGGGCTTTGGTTGGGACATAATGTTTTGGCATGTGAATTTCTTTTGTTGTTTATGATTCTGATATGAGAATTAAGTTGAAGTATGTGTCTGTTTGAATTATTGGGGAGCCTAGATACTTTCCTTATTGGTTATGTAAGGCTGGTTAGTACAGTTTTCATGTTCTCTCAGGTTTTATTTTGGAGCTAATGGATGGCTTCAGATCAGCTATTCAGGAGCACCCACAGAAACCCAAGTCACATTCAAGTCAGGTACATTCAGGCTTCCTTCTAAGGTTTGGACCCCTATCAGCAAGAACTCAGAGAAAATTTGGGAAATTCTCTAAGGGGAGTGACAATTTTGGGACTCTGAGTTGGTCTGCTGTGTTCTCAGCTCCTATGTGAGAGGGAGGCCAGAACCTGGCACTCTCTGGTGGGGTACTGAGATCACAGCCGCTACACTGATGGAGGACACAGCCCACCCTCTCAGGCTTTCTGTTGGGATCTAGGCCTTAGCCTACCAAAGCCAGGTCTGCCCTGGGGCCTTGGGAAGGACCTCAAAAAATCCCAGGTAGGGGGATGGGTATGGTAATATTAGTGGAAGCTCATGACCACATGGAGGCAGGATTCCAGTGTTCTCAGGTAGTCCCCTGCATTCTCATCCCCTGTGCCAGGAGGCCAGAACCCCACACTCTCTGGCAGTGTGCTGAGATCACAGTCTCTACACCAATGAAGGAGTGCTGTGTGATGTTTTTATTTACAAGTTCATTACAGTAAATTGAATTTCATGTTTAAGAGAAGCGGACAAGTTCAGGTAAACTGATGGAGCAAAACATTTAAGAATAGATAATGAAAAAGAAAAAATGTACAAAAAAATATTTCACTCTGCTATTTCTCAAGACAAGGAAATTCAGTCTCAAAAGAGAACCCCTTGAAATGTGATTCCCTCAATTAGGGGAAGAAAATGCATAGCATATTAATTTCCATTGTCCTTTGTTTGTAGAACATTACCCAGTGTCCTTATTCCTTTTTCAGTCTACACAGAATACTAAGTATATCAACACACCTGAATGAAGAAAGAAAGCAAGATGAATGGACACAAAGGTCAGGATTTGAATCTTGTTGAAGACCCAGGTTGCCTCTTTAATTCATTGCAGGCACAACTAGGAGGTCTGTCCACAAACTACACTTGACACTCTTCAATGTGGATTTAGTCCTCATAAATTGTGAGCACCCTCAGTGGTGCATGCATCTCTTCCATCTGTGTGGGCAGCTAACATCTCTGAGATCATAAGTACAAGCCTTTGAAGATAGTTCATGAGCATAGGTAGTCAGTCCATCTTGACTATTCAAGGGAAATAAAACAGAGAATTTTAGACTCTTGACTGTGTTATAAATCAAAAGACACATATAATTTTATAAGTTCTGATTCCCCAAAAAAACAATAGCAGTGGAGAGGGTATATCCACACAAACCATCTACAAAAGACTGAGTTTCTAGGTATTTTATTTAAAAGTTTATTTTGTTCTGAAAGGGTCAATAAAGACTCGAGGGATTAACTACTTCTCCAAATATGAAGTTTGCAATACAAGATTTCAGAAAACATATAAAGCTATGGAAAAATGACAAGAGTAGAAGAATATTTCTCTAGTAAATATCCCAAATATTTGAAAAGATATAAAGTATTTGACACATAATTTAAATAATTATTTTACATAAGAATGATGAACTTACCTGGTGGTGCATGCCTGTAGTCCCAGCACTTGGGAGGCAGAGGCAGGAAGATCTCTGTGAGTTCAAGGCCAACCTGGTCTACACAGCGAGTTCCAGGTCAGCGGGGGCTTCAGGGAGACCCTGTTTAAAAAAAAAAAAAAAAAAAAAAAAAGAAAGAAAAAGAATAATGAACTTTCTTAAAGAAATAAACAAATGAACAAGTGAAAAGGAGGATGTGCAATGAAATACACAGAGGAAGAAAATGTGATATTTATAAAGGAAAATTATTTCTAAATAATAATTACAATTCCTGAGGCCAGAGTCCTTTCCTGGTAAGTTTGACTCCACCCATTGTGCCTGACTCTCACAACCTGATTTAAAAGCCCAGTCCCCACATCCCCTTTCCTCTTCTAGTCCTTCTAGCATAGGCACTGGTCTACCTCTTCTCTTGGCACCCCAGACCTCTGGTCTACTCTCTTGGCCCAGACTCCCCATTGCTTCCTGATCCTTTGCACCCAGGCCAACCCAACACTTCAGTCTAGACTCCTGGAGCCCTCAAAGCCTGCCCTCTCTCCCACCTTGCCTTTTCACACCTGACACCAGCATTCATGCCTGTCTGTCCTGACCCCCAACCTGCCTGGTCACTGGCCCACCTCTTCTCTTGGCACCCCAGATCTCTGGACTACCTTCTTGGCCCAGATTCCCCACTTCTTCCTGATCATTTGCACTCAGACCATCCTAATTTTTCAGTCTAGCTCCCTAGAACCCTCACAGCCTGCCCCCACCCCCAACTTACCTTTGTATACCTAAGGCCAGCCTTCATCCCTGGCTGTCCCCATCCCTAACCTGTTTGGGATTCCTGAGATCAGCCCCTTTCCCTGCTTGCCCTGGATTCCTGAGACCAGCCACATTCCCTGATTGCATGAGAGTCCTGAATCTTACCACTACTTAGCAAGTCTCCCAAATTATACTGTGCGCTCTCACTAGAGGGATCCAGACCTTAGGAGGAAGCTGAGAGCATCTGATCCTCATAGGACTCTGGCATATATTTGAATGCCTGAGCAGCAGGACTAAAGCCATCTGGCCCCTCCAATATAAAATCAAAAGAGAGAAACTTAAGCCTAGATCAAGCAGTTTTTCATACCCAACAAGTATACAATGAAGGCATATAAAGTGTACAAACAGAAACAGACCTAAACTCAACAAAGGAAGGCTTGAGTCTCACACAAGAATGAGAAACTACAAAAGAAATCCACATGTCAAAGTCACAGCAAAAAAATATTAACATCAAAAACCCAAATAATATGTCTCCACCAAGTACCAACAGTGCTGTAAAGTTCAATGAGAAACCCCTAGAGATAACACAGGACATGGAATTTAAAAGAACAATTATAAATATGGTAATAGATTTCATTGACTTTAAAGAACTCATAAACAAAGAAATCAAATAACTGAAAGAGGGACAAACTTCTGAGTGAATTTTGAAAAAAGTTAGAAATACTGAAGAATGCTAGGCTGAAATGAAGAGGGACACTCAATAAACCAATTAGAAAAGACAGGAGAAAGCCTCACCAAAAGAATGAATGAGATGAAAAACAGAATATAAAGACTAGAAGATAAAATTGAAGAATTAGACCAATCTCAAGCAATGATTATGAAAAATTTAAGAAAACACGGGAATGGAATATGCAGGAAATGTGTAACACCATAAAAAGACCAAATTTACACATCATAGGTATAGAGGAAGGAGAAGAATCTCAGGATAATGATATGGACCAGATCTTCAACAGGATTGTAGAAAAAAATTTCCCAAAATTAAAGAAAGACATGTCTATACAAATACAAGAAGCTCATAGACCACCAAATAGACAGGACCAGAAAAGAAACTCCCTATGGCACATCATAGTAAAAACACTAAATGTACAGAACAAAGAGAGAATGTTTGAATCTGAAAAAGTGAAACAAGTCACATATAAAGGAAAGCCCATCAGAGTTACAGTTGACTTTTCAGTGGAAACTATGAAAGCCAGAAGAGCTTGCACTAAAGTATTCCCAGTTCTAAATGACCACAGATGCCAACCCAGATTACTTTACCCAGCCAAAATATCTATTGTAGTTGAAGGGGAAAGAAAAATCTTCCATGATATAAATAGGCTGAAAGAATTCATGACCACAAAACCAGCCCTTCAGAGAATTCTTGAAGCAATACCAAGAATTTAAGAAAGGAACGACTATACCCAATGGTTAACAGAAAGAAACAAATTGAAGGTATAACTGTGGGAATGAACAGTTAGACCAAGAATACAAACAAAAATTGAAATGACAAGAATCAACACACATTTTTCTTTAATAACTTTAAACATGAATGGACTGAAGTCCACAATCAAAAGACACACACTTATTGAATGGATTAAAGTGCAAAGACATAATTTTTGAGTTACAGGTCAGTCAGCATAGTGAAAAAGGGTGAGTTTTGGTTTCAGTTAGAGACCCTGTCTCAAGGCAGACAGTGATAAAGCAGGATGCTCAGCATTCTCCTTTGACCTCCCCATGCGCATTGGCACATCCCCCGTCCCCCCATATACTCACATGCACATACACGGAATGCTAAATTCCTCAGATTACGTTCTCCACCTTAGTCAGAAAAAGCTGTTCCCAACTCTGACAGAAGACTTTTATTTTGTTTATTATTCTTGTTTTGTGCATGTGCATTTGAGTGTGCATGCATCTGTTATGGTGTGTATATAGAGGTCAGAGGACAACTTTCAGGATTTGGCTCTCTTTTTCCATTGTGGGTTACTAGGATCAAACTCATGTCATCAGGCTTTCAAAGTAAGCACCTTTACCCACTGATCCATCTTATTGGCCCTATTGAGGATAAAGCGTCATTATTGAAAACAGAGATTGAAAAATATGTATGAATGGAACTGGATGTAGTGTAATTTTCCCTTCACCCCAGTGCTCAGGTGAGTTTGAGGCCAGCTTGATCTACATAGGGAATTCCAGGTAAGCCAGGACTTGTTAAAAATGAAATTGTTTATGTGCATGTATGAATTTTTCAATAAAGTTTTTTAAAAATTAAAAATAAATAAATAAATATGGTTAACATCCAAAAAAATTGTTGTAACCTTTTCCTAAACTTATGGAACCCAACTATAGTCTAGCAATCTCTTTGAGAAAGTCTTCTGGGTAGTTCTGATATAGAAGCAAGTTTGAAAACCACAGCTCCAAGCAAGAAATAGCAATATACAACTCCAATTAATCTTGGAGAATTCAAAAACATCTTGCCAGATTTTAAAAGAAAGAAAGAAAGAAAGAAAGAAAGAAAGAAAGAAAGAAAGAAAGAAAGAAAGAAAGAAAGTTTTGTTGCCAGCAAGAAACCCATCTCACTTTTAAGGACAGGCACTACCTTAGAGTGAAAGATGGAAAAAATATTCCAAGCAAATGATACTAATAAAAAAGCAGGAGTTGCAATTCTAATATCTGACAAAATAGACTTCAAACCAAAACTAATTGGAAGAGAAAAAGAGGGCCACTTCTTTCTGATCAAAGGAAAAATGATGAAGAACATGTTACAATCATGAACATATATACACCAAGCTCTGGTGCACCCAACTTCATAAATACAGTACTACAGGACTTTAAGACTCAGTTTAACCCTAACTCATTGAGAGTAGGGGAAATCAGTACCCCATTGTCTCCATTATAGAGGTAAACAGGACAGAGAATAAACAGAGAGACATCTTAATTAAATAATACATCAAATGGACCTAACAGACATCTACTGAATATTCCATCCAAGCACAAAAGAATAAACTTTCTACTCAGCACCCCATGGAATTTTCTCCAATATCGACCACATACTGGGACACAAAACAAGTCTCAACAAATACAAAAATAGTGGAATAATTCCAGGCATTCTATCAGACCACAATACAATAAAGCTTAAAATCAACACTGGAAGAAACCCTAGTAAATACATGAAGGCAGGAAGATTAAACAACACACTCCTGATTGATGAATGGGTCAAAGAAGAAATTAAGAAAGAAATAAGTATTCCTGAAACTAAATGAAAGGGACAGTACAACACAACAAAACCTCTGGGAACCTTGAAAGTAGTCCTTAGTAGGAAGTTTATAGCTCTGTGTGCCTACATTAAAAAATCAGAAAGAAGCCAGGCGTGGCGGCGCATGCCTTTAATTCCAGCACTTGGGAAGCAGAGGCAGGTGGATATCTGTGAGTTCAAGGCCAACATGGTCTACATGGCGAGTTCCAGTTCAGCTGGGGCTACAAGGAGACCCTCTCTCAAAAAGGACCAAAAAAAAAAAAGAAAAAAAAACAACAACAACAACAACAAAAAAAAAAACCAAAATTCAGAAAGAACACAAACAAATGACTTCACATCGAAACTCAAGACACTTGAAAAGCAACAACAAATGAAACCCAGACAAGAAGAAATTAAAAAGGAGCAGAAATTAATGAAATAGAAACAAAGAAAACAATGCAAAGAATCAACAAATCTAAGAGCTTGTTTTTGAAAAAATAAACAAGATTGACAGACTCTTAGCCCCGTTGACCAAAGAAAGAAAGAGCACCCCCAAATCAACAAAATCAGAGATGAAAGGGGAAACATCACAACAGACATGAAAAAGATCCAGTTTGTTACAAGGTAATACTTTAAAAACCTATACACTACTGAATTTGAAAACCTAAAAGAAATGGATGGATATCTAAAATCATGGGTATCACCAAGACTAAACCAAGAAGATATCAACAGCTTAAACAGACCCATAACATATAAGGAAATTTCCAACTAAAAAAAGCCCCGGCCCAGGTGGATTTAGAACAGAATTCTACCAGATATTTAAAGAAGATCTATATCCAATACTACTTAATTTATTCAAAAAGACAGAAACAGAGGGAGGACTTCCAAATTCCTTCTATAAGTCTAGCATCACTCTAATACCAAAATCAGGTAAAGATACAACAAAAAAGAAAACTATGACCCCATATCCTTAATGAACATAGGGGCCAAAATTTTCAATAAAATACTTGAAAAGTGCATACAGGCAGACAATCAGAAAGATCATCCACCATGATCAAGTTGGCTTTATTCCAGAGATGCAGGAACGGTTCAATATGCTTAAGTCAATAAATATCAGAAATCACATAAATGGACTCAAAGACAAGAACCACATTGTTATCTCAATAGATGCAGTGAAGGCCTTTGACAAAATTCAACATGCATTTATGTTCAAAGTCCTAGAGGGAATTGGACTGGAGGGAACATACCTCAATATAATTAAAGTTTTATACAGCAAACACAAATCCAACATCATTCTAAATGGAGAAAAACTGGAAGCATTGCCACTAAAATCAGACAGCAAACAAGGCTGTCCACCTTTTACTACAGTGCTTGAAACTCTTGCAAGAGCAATAAGACAAGAGAAGGAATTCAACACAGTAATAATTGTAAAAGAAGAAGTAAAATTATTCCTCTATGCAGACAATATGATATCATATCTAAGGACCACCAAAAATTTCACCAGAAAACTCCTAGAAATTATTAGCATGTTCAGTAAAGTGGCAGGTTACAAAATAAATCTATGAATGTCAGTAGCCTTTCTATATACCAATAACAAGCAATCAGAGATAGAGTACATGAAAACACTCCCACTCACAGTAGCCTCAAAAATAAATAAATAATAAATAAATAAAGAGAGAGAGAGAGAAAGAATGAACAAAAGAAAGGAAGAAAAAAGACCTCTACAATGAAAATTTAAAATATTTAAAGAAAGAGATTGAGGAAAACACTAGAAGATAGCGGGACATCCTATGCTCATGGATTGGAAGAATTATTATTGTGAAAATGACCAACCTGCCAAAAGCCATTTACAGATTCAATGCAATGCCAATCAAAATCCCCATTACAGTCTTCACAGAATTGGATAACACCATCCTAAGATTCATACAGAAGCACAAAAGACCCTGGGTAGCCAAAGCAACCCTGATCACTAAGAGTAATGCTGGGGTGATTATATCATATTTTAAACTATACTACAGAGTTATAGTCATAAAAGCCATATGGTACTAGCACAAAAATATACCTGAAGATCAATGAAACAAAATTGAAGACACAAATGTGAGTACATGCAATTTCAACCACCTGATATTTGAAAAGGGGCCAAGAACATTCACTGGAGGAAAGAGAGTATCTTCAGCAAATGGTGCTGGCAAAACTATATCTCTACCTGTAGAAGAATGAAACTAGTCCCCTATCTTTCACTTTGCCCAAAAGTCAACTCCCAATGGATCAAAGACACCAATGTGAAACATGAAATTCTGAAACTGTTAGAAGAAAACATTGGCAATAACCTACAAGATATAAGTGAAGCAAAGGTCTTTCTAAATCAGACATGAATTGCCCAGGAAATTAGGTCAAGAATCAACCAATGGGACCTCATTAAACTAAAAACCTTCTGTACATCAAAAGAAGCAGCCAAGGAAGTGAAGAGAAAATACACAGAGGGAGAAAATCTTCATCAGTGATACATCTGACAGAGGTTTAACATTGAGAATATATAACGAACTCAAAAAACAACGAATCAAGAAAGCAAGTGACCCAATTAAAAGGTGGGCTAAGGAGCTGAACAGAGAGTTCTCAAAAGCACAAATAAAGATGGCTAAGAAACATCCAAAAATGTGTTCACCATCCTAAATAATTAGGGAAATGCAACTTAAAACCACTTTAAGATTTCATCTTACCCCATTCAGACTGGCTAAGATCAAGAAAACAAATGATAAATGTTGGAGAGGATATTGGGAAAGGGGAATGCTTATCCACTGCTGGTGGGATTGCAAACTTACTCAGCCCCTATGGAAAGCAGTGTGGAGAACTCTTTAAAAACTAAAAATGAACCAATGATTTAACCAATTATACCACTCCTTGGCATATATCCAAAGGACTCATCCTATTGCAGAGACCCTTGTACATCCATGTTTGTTGCTGCTCTTTTCACAATAGCTAAAAGATGGAAGCAACCTAAGTGTCCCACAATGGATGAGTGAATAATGAAAATGTGGTACATTTACACAATGGAGTTCTACTCAGTGGTAAAGAAAGATGAAATTTCAGGTAAATTGATGGAATTAGAAACTGTTATACTAAGTAAAGTAACAAATACTCAGAAAAATAAATGACATATGTTGTCCCTCATATGTGGATCCCAAGCACCAAATTCTTATAAGTGAATATGTATCCACCATAACTATGGGAACCAAGATAATGAAAAGGAACCATGGAAGTAAAGGAAAAGAAGGAACCTAACAGAGAAGAACAGTAGGAAACAGGTGCTACTAAGGGAGAAATGTATCACAATGGAATTATTTAAGTGGGAGGGGGAGGGAGGGTTATACATGGAACTTTGGGGATAAAGAGAAAGAAAGAGCTCAAGAGAGGGGGGACCATAGGTGACAAGTATTATCAAGGGAGAAATGGGGAAAATGAGAGCACTTTAAATGGGAAAACCATGGCGGTCACTCAACAATGAGAGAGAGACAGAGAGAGAGAGAGAGAGAGAGAGAGAGAGAGAGAGAGAGGAGAGATAAATAATGCCTAGCTGGTTTTAAAAAATCAGAGGGAACCATATTAGTACAACAACCTACTGACAAATTATACATATATTATCTCTACATGAGTCCATGTGTATAGCTGGAGGCTACATGGCAAGAAATAGTGACAGACATGGGATACCTTTCTTTGAGTCTTTGGACAGGGTGGTCCAAGAGACTCCCAAAATTATTCAGGCTATTGCCACAACCCTTGATGGCCTCCCAGAACTTGAAGGTGAGACCCTACTGACAAAGACAAAACATACTTAAACACAGGATTTGGAGCAATAGAGCTGAAACTGATCTGCAATGACTTCCCCTGAAGGCTAGCTCACATAGCTTTGGAGAGTACTATGAAGAAGCCTAGGGAAAACATCAATGGATGATCCAACACCAGCTTCAAGACCAAATAACTACATCAGTGGCCAGCACAGCATATGTCATCACTGGTGTAGTAGTGGCACTCTTATCTTGGAGGCAAAAGTGTAGTAATGTAAATATAACCTAATACACATGGTTGGAATGGCCCTAACTTTGAGAAAACCCCAAGACTGTCACACCGCTAGACTAATGTGATTTCTCACTATGTGCAAAATATGTATCCTCATATTTACAAACAAATATCCCAGTTATCACTCATCAAACAATCTCATTTTGCACCAGAGACTATTACCAAGTACCACAAATGGTCACACAAGGACGTTGTCTATGAATTTCCCAGGCCCAAGTGACACATCTACAATGCAACCTCTACACCTAAGGCTCATAGGAAATAGAACAGGGATAATGAAAAGAACACAAATGAATCTCTCAGGCCTCAGTATTGAAGCTCCCTCATGCAGCAGAGGGCCAGGAAAACAAAAGGTCACAAATGGCCAAAGTACAGAGAGCAAGAGTCTGCTGAATTCTGGTCCTTGGACAGGATTCCTTTATTAAACTTCTTCCACTCAAGGCCCGGGACTGTAGCCTGAAAATTATTCATTCTGGCCAGGAAGCAGCGAATGGCTCCACAGGGTGAGATGAGGCACTCAGACTCTGGCATGGTGCTCAAAAGCTGATGGAACCATGGACAGGACTTGAATGGCGTATGGGTTATGAGAAGCTGCTGCCATATTCTGCACCAGGGCATGAAATGAGAGAGACCAGGGGCGAGAGATGGATGGTGTGTGTATTTCAAACATTGAAAAGGAAAAGCCCATAAAAACCCTTGTTTTTGTAAGTCACCCCCTCCCAAATGTCATATATGACTGGTGTCATATGCAAAATTTAAATAGGACGTCTTATGTCGGTTTGTCAGCCTTAGGGCCTCAGAGTGCGCTGGCATGACCCTCCCAAGAAGGGAGGGAAAAGGAAAATAATTGGCAAAACAGGGACCATTGCAGAAGAGTGGGCAGAAAGTTTGTAAGAGCCAGGGAAGAGGTTCATGACCATATGGAAATGGAATCCTACAAGCCCCTGGAAACCTGCTCATATGATTCTATGGCAATGCTGTCAGCATACACAGGTCCCATACAAACTCAAGTGTACAATAACCCAGAATAGAACTGAGGAAATGAACAATAGAGCTCAATCTTATCTAAAGGAATGTTAGTAACTGATTGCTGGCTGGATGGAGAAGAGCTGATCTTCATAAAACAAAGGACTCTAAACAGGCTGACTAGACTTGCACTGGAGAATGGCTGGGGACACTGACAATCCAGTGGGCCTTGACAGGGATGACTGAGTATATGGGCTCCAGGGGTGGGGAGGGTGGCTGTGAGATGGAGAGTAAAGATTATTAAGAATTTTTGAGCTGTTATGTATGAAATACACAAAAAAATTAATAAATAAAAAATTTTAAAAAACAATAATTACAACACTTGAAAATATGGTGAATGAGCTTAAAAATTCAATTGAAAGATTAACTAGCACACTTGATCAAGCAAAGGAAAATGATCAATGGCTGAAAGGTAATATATCTGAAGCTGTCCATTGATGAAAGAAAGAAAGAAAGAAAGAAAGAAAGAAAGAAAGAAAGAAAGAAAGAAAGAAAGAAAGAGAGAGAGAGAGAAAGAAGAAAATGTTTATAAAGTACAGAGAAACTCTTTTTAGATTATCAGCATATTTCTTAGCAAAAGCCTTGCATCTGATGTTGTGTTCAATATATATTCAAAGTACCAACTGAAGCAAAGTTTTCACATAAGCATACCTAAAATGCTATTATTCAGAAATAAGAGAGAGATAAAGATTTTCCCATAAATGAACAGGGAGAAATTTTTACTCCTAGATTTACTTTTAAATAAATACTAAAGAAGATATTTTAAAGGAACTGGAGATTTGGCTCAGCGGTTAAGAGCACTCACTACACTTGCAGAGAACCCAGGTTCTGTAACTCCATATCCAGGTATCTGACAACCTCTTCTGAGCTCAGCGGGCATCTAACCACACAGGTGAACTCACATACAGGCAGGCAATACATATATATGATAGGTAAAAAGTTGGCAGAGAATGAGCAAATGAAGGAGGAGGCACTAGGACACAGATAAAACTCTCAGTGAGATAGAGCTTTATTTCACAGGGGGCACGTTCCCTTCGGGGAAGGGAAAATGTCTGCCCACGGATTGTGAGCTGGGGCTTATATACAGGGGCTTCAGGGTGCTGAAGGTGGGAAGTTTTTTTGGGAAAAAATCAAGCGAGGGAAGCAGGAAAAGCAGGGCTTGTAAACCTGGCTCCATTCCGTCTGCCAGCCAGGATCTGGGTCAGGAAGTGTTAAGGGAAAAGCTGCTGTACTAAACAGCTCCTAAACTGTCTGGTTAACAGGCAGGATCTGCTTATCTTGTCTTTGGAGATTAGAGGAAAAAGGCAGGCTGCCTCTTAGAAGAATTTGCTTCCCTTGACTTCAAAGGCCAAGGTTCTTATAAGCTCAGTTCCCTTTTTAAGGCTTGAAAAATCCAAAGTCCATGGGTCCCTGTTGGGGGGGGGGTGCTGCTGTTTGAAACCCTAATAGTAATAATAAATATGTATATATATATATATATAAAATAAAATATTTTTTTTAAAAAGGTCTTCTTAAAAGCTGTTTTTAAATACTTTAATTTCTCCATCAATTCTGAGGAATAACTTTGCTGAGTATGGAATTCTTGCTTCACAGTTATTTACTTCCAGAGTTTGAAATATTTGATTTCATGCTCTTCTAGTTTTCATAATTGCCGGTGAAAAGTCTGGAGTAATTCTTATATTTCTACCTTTGCATGTGAGTTGATATTTTTTTTTCATGCTGCTATTAGTTACTTCCCTACTTTGTATTTCTAGTTTCCTAACTGTGATGTGTCATGGAGAACTTCTTCTCTGGCCATGTCTATTGGGAGTTCAATAGTCCCTTTCTCTATTTCTTTCTTTAAGCTTTGGAACATCTATGCAATAATTTCATTAAGTAGTCTATACCGTTTTATTTTAGCTCTACTCTTCTAACTACTAATTCTCAGGTTTCTCCTCTCATATGCATCTCAGACTTCTTGGAAATACCCTTCATGTGCAGTAATTTTATTTTTCCTTTTGCTTGTTTGTATTATTGGTTTGATTTTGTCTTCCATTCCTGAAATTTGTTCCTGGGCATGATTTTGTCTGTTTATGATGGTATCTTTTTTGTTTTTTATTTGATTGCTCATCTCCTTCATTTTAACTACTTGTGTTTTCAGTATTTCAATCTCCTTGCTGAAATTTGCCTCCTTGTTTTGGAGATTTGCCTCAAATTTATTGTTTCTTTCATTTTGAGTACTATCTTATCTTGAATAGATTTCCTTAATATGTGTATGTTTGTTGAATCACATGATCATAATTATTTTTAAAAGTAAGACAATTAGGTGTGGTCCCCTCCTGTGAGATGGAGTTGTGGTCCCCTCCTGTGAGATGGAGCTGTGGTAACCTCCTGTGAGATGGAGCTGTGGTTCACTCTTTTGAGCTGCAGCTGTGATACCCTCCTGTAGCTTGGAAACCTCTCACTCCTCCAAAATGCCTGAGTGATGGACCACTGCAGGGCACCCTGGGAAGAAGAGTGGAGCCTATCCACTGCCAGAGCAAATGGAGGCAAGATTAGAGTGGGAAAAGGAAGTATTTGCGACTGCCGAGGTGAACGGCGGGTGCGTCCTACAAATGTGGAAGTGAGATGGGACATTTACAGACCTGGGGTGAGACAACAGGACCATGGGGCATGGACCAAAGCTAATGGAGACTGTGGGCTGGGCACATAAACAATCGGATTGGCTGTGTGGGGTTTCTTTGTAAATCATCCGCTCAGTCCCTATCATAAATGACCATGCAAAATCCAAACTAAAAATGTCTTATCTTAATCTGTGAGTCTTGGGGTTTTGGGAGGGTATGCCCACTGAGCTTCCCAAGAAAGGAAATGGAAAGAAAATTTAGTGCCACAAATTGGCATAGTCCAGCCGGAATAATGAACCACAGAAGTCTGGGAAGAACTTGGGGATGTGGGCCTGGAAAACCTACATGGTTCCAGCAGCAACTGGTGAGCCAATCGAAAGGGAGCCAGGTTCAGATTTCCAAACCCAGAGGGGCAGCTGAAGCTGCTCCTCAGATTCAACCTTTGATACAAAGAGAAAAAAGCTAACAGTACTGTAGCCAGGAAATACTCCACACTAGAATGGCTAAAACTAGGAAAAACTTACAAGGAGGCAATCAAAGAGCCCCTCACCATGTGGCTCATGAGAGTATGGCACATTTGAACAAACAATGTCAGTCTAAGTCCTCACAACCTAGTTATATAACCATCCATCCATCCTTGTGATATAAGCTGTTCAACCTAGGCCAATGAGGGGGGTGTGGGGGGGCAGGGGGAAGTAGTCTTTAATGGGATGACTGGTGTAAGGCATTAAAGATACATGGCAATCACCAAGGGAAACTCCCATAATTAACAGAGACTGGAGGACTATAAAGGAGACACAGGCATTACTGAGAGAACTAGGTACGTGAAAGGCAATATATGATGCCCAATTCACTGGGCCAGGTAAGACTGTGTTCACCAGAGTTATAAAGGAAAGCTTAATTCAACTGGGACCTTGAGAATGGTATAGAGCTTTAATGGGTTTGCTATGCCCTTTAATGGGGCAGGAGCCTTATAAAGTGAAAGAGGCTTTAGATGTAAATGACTCTGACCAGCATCTAAAATGTGTCTGTAGAATAAAAGAACACTCTATAAGAGATATAAAAAAGACCACACAGAAGAAATGGTCTGTTTGGGTTACTCAAAGACAAATGTGGCAAGACTTATGTTGAGCCCAAATTCCCAAAGAAAAAAATTCATAGAAAACCAAATTCAGTACTAAGAAGTTTCTGGAAGGCTTTAAAACTGGCAGATCAGTTTACAAAAGGCATTCAAAGTACCAAAACTGTCCCAGGGGTGGATAAGAATCCCCAAATTTTAAACAAGGTGTGTTTCTCTCCTGGAAAGGCTAGGCTAGGCATGGAGACAGTTTTTCTCTCCATGGCCCCCTGCCCCAGCAGCCAGATATGGTCCAGGGAGAGACAACTGATATGGCTATAGTCAGGAGGCAGACTCAGGGCCTGCCTGACTCAGGGAACCAACAGGTACAGTGGGGACAAGAGAAAACCCCTGCCTCCTTAGCACAGTGCAGGGTCAGGCAACTGGATCCAGCAGCTGTAAGTGTATCAAAGATAAAAAAAAAATACAAAGAGACCCCCATATAAGATCCCCAGAATGAGGAATGACTCCAAAGGATAACCAAAAATAGTAAAGAACTAACCAAATTAATGCCTCTTACCTATGCTATGGTACCTAACAAAGATCTATGGAAAAAGCAATTAATACAAATGGATAAAACCTTTCCATGCTGTGTTAGACCTTGTCTATGATTGACTTAATATATGATGTTAACCTTCAAGTGTTTTATAGATGTGAAACCAATTTGAAAGATACCCGAAGAAAGAAAGGCCAGCTATAGCTGTAAGATTCTTGGGAGTTTTACGGTTGGGTAAAATTAAAAAGAGAGGCTCCCCAAACTATGCAACTGTTAAGAAAAACTACAGTACTAGGTGTGGGTTGCCCCTCTATAAGCTGCTGGTCAGAGAGAGATCGTAGAGGTCCTCAAATTCACCAAGGCTATTGTCACTAATATTAGTTGTACACTAGAAAGGTCAGTAAGGCCATGTTGCTGAAGACACTGCATGATATGAGTGTGGGAGAAGAACAGATGGCTCTCAGGCTAAGCCAAAAACTCTATGCCACCAGATGGAGGGCTTTCATAGTGGCAGAAGGCACTATGCAGATGGTTGGGGAAGAAAGGATCCTCTATGATTCTACTCAACAATGGACCCCACATGCTGCACACTGTGGACATGCCAAGCAAAGCCTGCAAATGCAATAATGACTCAACTAACATATTTACAACTGACAAATTTCTAATTGGATAAGGCCCATTCATAGGGGTGGAACACATCTCTAGTACTGTAGATCAGGCCAATGCCCTGTGTCAGGGAAGGTTATAGGTCCCAGTGGTGAAGCCATTGCAAGTATACTGTTTAATGAATATAGTATACCTATTAAGATATCTTCTAGGCATTTGTATTTATAGCCATGTTTGTTTAGATGTGTCTACTTCCTTCCGTTTTTCTTTATAGTAGGGGAAAACGCTACTGAGATAGATCAGTGGCCATGTCTTGAAGATGAATTATGGGGAGCCCCAAAAGATCACTATCTTGCCATGATACAGCAGAGATCATCCTGCATCTGTCACCCCTCCAAGGCTCAAGGACCTTTGCAGAAAATAGGCAGAAAAATTGTAAAGGCTGGAGGGAGGGGTAGAGTCTAGCCCAGAGACCTCTCATTCCTCTGAAAAGTGTTAGTGATGCACCAGCATAGGACACCCTGGGAAGAAGGGTGGCGCCTACCCACTGGCAGAGCCGGTGGAATGACACTGGAATGGGAAAAGGAAGTGTGTACAGCTGCTGAGATAAATGGCAGGGGCATCCTGAAAGCGAGGAAGTGAGATGGGACATTTATAGACCTGGGGCGAGACTGTGGGCTCACTGGGCATGGGCAAAAGGTAATGGAGACTGTGGGTGTGGTGCGAAAACTCTCAGAATGGCCTCTGCACACTATGTGGTGTCTTTGTCTCACTCCCTACCATAAAGGACCATGAAAAGCCCAAAGTAAAAATGTCTTATGTTAGTCTGTGAGCCTTGGTTCCTTGGGAGGGCATGCCCAGAGCCTCCCAAGAAGGAAAAGGGAAGAAAATTTGGTGCCATACTCCTATAATCATGGAACTGTGGTCCCCAACCATGAGTCATGTTTCATATCCCTCTAGTTGTGGGCTGATGATAGAGCAGATTGTAGGATGCACTCTTCCCAATGTTGGACAGGAGTTTCAGCCTTCTCTGAATGTCTACATTCCCCATAGCTCCCTCCCCAAGGTCCCATGTTGTGAATGGCAGTGGCTTTGTCTCTTTATTGGGCTTATTTTGGAGACAGTGGAGGTTTCTATTATTTACGGATTCTGGTCTTGGGAGGACTGATTCTCCAGAATGGACTCCGCCCCTTCCTTGATATTCAGCTGTGGTCTTGATTCTGCACATGGTCTGAGGCATCTAGGCCTTGATGTTGGACCTTTCCCATTCCCAAGCACCAAGAGGTTTTCCATCACTTTTCTATGTTTTTCAACAGTCCCAGTGTACATTCACCTATGCCCTACAGAAAATGTAAATCACCAAAATGAATTCCTGTACATAAAAATCACAGCCTTGGAAGTTAATTTTTTAATTACTTTAATAACTAAACTGATATAACTCCCAAACTAAAAATAAGTAATTATATTTTAGAATATAGATTCTCATTTTATGTCTGCTATAATACTTCAGTATATTTACAGACAAAACTGTACAACCAAGTTTCATTGTTAGTGTGAAATTTCTCACTGTTGGTATAATGTGAGTTTGGTATTCATTTCCCTTCCAAATTCTCCAATCTCTACAGAGTTTAAGGTAATCATGTTATTTAATTAAATACTAATAAAAAGTGATATTCTCAAAAACACTAAGAGAATTTTTCTCAGATATTTTAATTACCTCTAGAGTTTTTGAATCAGTTATAGGAGAGCTGCTCAGCTGGATATGGATCATGGGTGATGTTATTTATGTTTCTTTGTCAGGGTTTGCACATCTGTTGTAGCTCGTTTGTCCTTCAGTTTTGAGTTCCCCTTCGGAGTCTATCTGGAAGCTTTGTCTTCTATGACTCTTCCTAGAGTGATGTCTGCATAATGCTTAGCTGTGGAGATGTTACAATTACTTTTTTGTTGCTGTGATAAATATTGAACCAAAGCAACATGGGGCAAGAGAGGTTTTATTTGGCTTACACATTACACAGGACATCATGGAGGAAAGTCAGGACAGGAACTCAGTGCAGGAACCTGAAGGCAGGAACTGAAGCAGAGACCAAGGAAGAACACTGCTTATTGACTTGCTTTCCCCTGTCTTGCTCAGCTACTTTTCTTACACAGCCCAGGTCCACTTGGCCAGGGATTGTACCACCCACAATGTGCTGGGTCCTCCCACAATAACCAGAAATCAAGAAATGATCCACAGACATGTCCACAGACCAATGTGATGAAAGAAATTTCTCAATTATGGATTCATCTTCACAGGTGTCCTCAGTTTGTGTCAAATTAACCTATTAGAATGAAAACAGAACTTAACCAAACTTGGGGTAGCAGCCAGTGAAGATGTAAAAAGGAGATTTGTAGGGATAACTGCTTATATTTCCAATAAACAACTATATTTTGTATCCTATGAGACTGGAAAAATAAACCAGAATGAAGCCAAAGTGAGAATAAAGTAAAAACGATAAAATAAAAAATACTGACCATCTCAGTTTTGTTTATTTAATTATAAATGGAATTGACAAACTTGTAACTAATCTATAAGAGAAGAAATAAGACTCAAATGACAATAATGATGAATGAAGAGGCTAGCCCAGGAATGCACAGGACAATAGGAGGCAATATGAATTGCTATATGCAGACATTTATGCTGCAAATATGCAAACTTTCCTCACCAAATTAGGAAGACAACAGAAAATATGAACACACAAGACACAAATAAGGAAACTGTAAAAGTTTCTAAAATTTGCTAAGAAATGAATTTTTAACATTACTTGATTACATTGGTAAACTATATCAAAAATTTTAAGAAGTATTAATGGCAATTCTCAAATTCTTCCCAAAAGTCAAGGAAGTACTTCCAAACTCATTTCATAGCACCAACATTTTTGATAGCACAGTGCTATAAAAACTTACATAGGCCAATGTACTTCATGGATATAGGTGTACTAGTGAATACTTAAAGAAAAAGTACACAATCCAGTTCAACTCTATTTCTAAAGAATTATAATAATGAAAGTGAGCCTTATTTCTGGTATGCATAAAGAATTTAATGTATGCAAATTAATGTGTGATATACCAGACATTAGCAGAATGAAAGTTAAAATGATTCTACTAATAGATAAGATGTTTGGGAGAATTAAATATTCTTTCATAAATACTCCCAACAAATAGATATAAAACAATGCATCTCATCATAGTAAAGGCCGTGTATGAAAAGCCATAGGAAAGATCTTATTTGCATTAGTCATCTTTATATCATGATGAAATACCAAAGCTGATTCACTTATACAGAGGGAGGGCTTATTTGGGTTCTTAGACTGATATTTCCCATCCATGAGTTTGGTCCCACTGTGTTATCCCTGTGGCAAGGCAGCACAGTATGACAAGAACTGTGTTTCTGGAATGAAGGCTATTTACTTCAAGAACCAGGGAACACAGGAGAAGAGAGAAGTGTCCAGGATCCCACAATCCCTTTTGGGTGTAGTCCCAGTGACCTAAGGACCTCCCTTGAGATGCATCACTCAAAGGTTCTACTACCTTCTGTTATACCTGTGCCACCCTGAAAACAATATACCTCACAGACAAACCTTAAGTGGCAGTCAACATCTAATTCATAGCAATGCTCAATGGTGAAAGCTGATAGGAACAAGACTATGATGCCACTAATCACTTCTATTTATCACAGTAATGGAAATCCAAGCCCAAACTGTAGAACAAGAAAACAAAATTGTCACTGGTAAATTAACTTTAAAGATGTTTTGTAATCAATACCATAAAAACAACAAAGTTGAAATCAATTTAATGAAGGAAATGAAGCTTCTGCACACTGAGACTTATGATGCAGTGATGAAGGAAAATGGAGATGAAATATGTAATGAAAATATTCCCTAGATGGGGCTGGGGCGACCATTGGGTGGTAAAGCACCCGTTGTGCAAGCACATGGACGTGAGTTTAGATCCCAAGCACCCACATGAATGCCAGATGTGATAGTGGATAGCTGCAACCCCTGTACTAGGGGTGCTGAGACTGGCCGGTAAATCTTGCAAGTTTCAAGTTTAGTAAAGACTCTGTCTCAAAAATTAAGCTGGAAAGTAGCAGGGGAAGATGCCTAAAGTCACCCACTGGCTTCTACATCTGCATGTACAGGAGGGCACAAATATAAATTTAAAAGGGGGCAAGGAGTATAAAGAAAATAAATTTTATCCCAGAGACAATAAACTGGAAAGCACAAAAATTTACAGATTTGCTGTTTCTCCATTTTCCTCCATCAAAAATTCAATGGAATTTTTCATAAGTATAAATAGCTTCCTTAAAATTCATGTGAATCCAAAAAAATTAAAATAAAAGGAAGAAAGAAATAATTCTAAATAAGCTAGAAGAGGAAGAACAAAGCAAAACAGTATTGGTATTCATTTACCTGATTTAAAATGAAATTTCAAAGTTCTCAGGGCTTGAGAGATTGCTCAGTGGTTAAGAACATTGGTTGTTCTTGAAGAAGACCCGGGTTAGAATCCAAGCACCCACATGGCAGCTAATAATTGCCTGTAACTACAGTTCCAGGGGATCCGATGGCCTCTTCTGTCCTCTGCAGGTCTTGCGGGACACAGGTGCACTTACCTACATGCAGGCAATACACTCATAAACATAAAATAAAAATAATAAATAAAATATTAAAAAACAAAATTTCAAAGTTCTATAAATCAAAACATTATGGTACTGGTATAAATAGAGCCACAAAGCACTGGAATAAAATAGATACCTCAGACATAAACAGATTCTTTTTTATTTTTCTTTTTCAGACACGGTTTCTCTGTAGCCCCAGCTGCCCTGGAACTCAATATGTAGACCAGGCTGGCCTTGAACTCATAGAGTTCTGACTGCCTCTGCCTCCCAAGTGCTGGGATTAAAGGCATGCACTAGCATGCCTGGCATAAACAGATTCTTAGAAAATCAACTGATCTTTGATAAAAATACAAAGATTATATAAAGGGAAAATGATAGTCTCTACAATGTTGGGTGAATTGAAAAATCTACTTGCAAAATAATGAAATCAGACCCTTATAATATATACACAAATTAATTCAAACAGATTAAGGTCTTGAAAACAAGAAATTGTAAAATTCATAGAAAAAAAAGAAGAAATCTTGACATCTGTTTGGCAATGATCCTTTGGATATGACCCTCCACAGCACAAGCAAATACATATGCGACTACCTCATGTCAACTTATTAACTGCTCTGCAGTAGAAGCAACCAACACAATAAAGAGGAAACCTACAAATTAGAGAACTGAAGCAAAAATTTGTAAATCATTTTGTTCTGTCAAGAGGTTAATATCCAAACTGTATAAAGAAATGATGTAAATAAATGACTGGAGAACAAGTAACTTGATTTTTAAAATGAGAACATGAATAGCATTTTTTTCTGAAAATACAAATATCAAACAGGAATACTGAAGGTTTTCAACATCATGACTTGCCAGGTAAATAAATTTCAAGCAATAAAATGCCATTTCACACCCAATGAGTATGGCTATTACTCAAAAGTCAAAAGAGAACAATTATTTGCAAAGACTTGAAGAAAACAGCTTTGTGCATGATGTTGGTGAGAATGTAAACTGGTACAGACACCATGAAAAATACTGTGTAGATATTCCATATAATCTACCACCTCTATTCTTAGTGTGACCAAATGAAATGAAATCCCCACATTCATTAAAACATTGTTCTTGACAGTCAAGCTACAGAAGCAGGTAGAACCCATTAGCGAAGAATGGATTGAGAAAATGTGGTATTAAGAACCCTGAAAATATAGTCTTAAAATGAAAATTGGTCATATTTTATAACATTTATAACATAAGACATTCTTCCCGAAATTAGGCATGAAACAAAATACTGAGAGATATTGTGCACGGGCTGAAAAGGAATCTCATAATAATGGAAAATGTATGATAGTTGGGAAGTGCTAGGAAAGTGGAACGAATAGAGACTGATGCAAAGGGCAAAATATTTTAGCTCAAACTATGTAAGCTGAGGATTTCTAATGCACAGTACGGTGGCTATAGCTAATACTGACTCACCACATAGTGAAATTGGATAACAGTAGCTCCTAAGCTCCATCAAACTCTGTGAGGCCAGAGTGACATTTGTTAATTCAATGGTGCTGACCATATATACGATGTATGTGCATGTGATATCATCAGCTTGTAAAATTTTAGTTTATAAAGTCTTTGTCTAAAGAAAGCATAGATAATGTGAGTAAATTCTTGACAATTTAGGTCAAGTTTTTTTTTTCCAAATAAATTCATGTTGTGTCTCAAAATTAGCCTGTGAGGCTTCCTTGGCATCTATTAAATTAGAAAAATTGTGTTTGATTTTTGGAACTATTTGGGTTTCATAAATGTGAGAAAAGTTCTAGTCATCTGCATGTTGTATGTTATATATTGGCTCATTTAATATTATGATTTTTGATGAACTTTAAGGACCGATAGCTAAAGGATGTATAAATTGATATAGAGGGAGTCATAACCTCAAGAAGTGTAAAATATAGCTCTTTTAGAAAATGTGATGAAAAATAATTGTAATTCATCAGATTTTCACTGAAGTTCTCAGTGTCTTTATTTTTCATAATTTTCCTATTTGCTGTGTCCTACTGATTATATTTAGACCTTGGGATGCACAGAATGATGCATTTACTATGATCACTAAGTCGTTACTTCATCTCACATGAGTCGCACCATCTCATTTAAGAAATGGCATGCACAGACTGATTACTGTGAGCAGGAGGACAGTTTCCACAGCACTCTGCTCTCATCCAGCACCTTGTAATAGTTCGGCTTATTGCACTGAAACAATCTCCTCTAAGGGCACTGTTTGTTTCCAAAGCTTCCTATACATAATGTGCAAGCCTTTTTCATTGTGAGCAGCACAGTAGTAGTAGTTAGGGCTTTATTACTTAGTTCTAATTTGTATTGATGGCCTAAAAAAAGTAGCATGCTTTGCAGTTCTATGAAAGAAAAGATTATAAATGGAGATTAATTATAATTTTGCTAGCTCAGTACTTGTAAAACTAAAGCAATTTATATTCTTTCTCTTAATGATCTCCATTCCTGATTGCAGTAATGTAATCTAATTGTGATTATGATAGTGTCTGAATCATGTGGGCCTCAATGTGATTGAAACTACTCTTTGCATTAAAAAGTAATTTTGGAGTAATGATGAAAAGTTACTGTGGAAAATTGGCAAGTAATATATTTTCCTCTGTATCTTAAGTTTCTGCTTTCATTTTTGATTATATCTCAAAGCATGGGTAAGTATGATATTATATCAAGGATTTATTACATCAAAGCCTTATCAATGATAAGTGTGAGTATCAATGATAGGCATGATATTATTGAAAAAGCAGTGCTACTGAGTCGGAGGAATTGCTGAGGATTTAGAATCCTAGTATAGTAGGCTGGGTTGATGATGGAGGAGGGGGTCTGAATATGATCAAAATATATTGTATGAAAATGTCCAAGATTCAATAAAAATACTTTTGAAAGTGGCAGTATATAGGTCACCAAAAGTAGAAACCATTCAGAAGAGTGAGAAAATGTTTGTATGGCACACCAATATGACAGCCAAGGAAAAAATATTTAAAAAGCTAGGAGTGTTTTAGCTGACACAGCAGATGCAGTTTGGATAAACATTAAGGAAAATAGTCAGGTCCTTTGTAAATGTGGAAATATACCTCTAGGACACAAAGAGAAAGAAAATAGCAGGGAATATATGAATGTATGTGAATAGATTTTCTTGATAAAGTGACTTTGCCATGTTGAAACTTATTAAGGAAAAAAGCCACATTTCACATTTATGAAGAGTTGAAGAAAATGACTGGTGAAGTAATACATTCAAATCTGAAAAAACAAAATAAATAAATAATTGTTTACTGTTTGAGAGCTATATATTACTGAAACATGTCGTTATCTACTTATTGTGAAAATAAATGAGTCCAGGGGAGTTTCTATTAGGAAAAAGTAGTTTGGAAAGTATGCGAAAAACACAAAGCATGTTCATCAAAATGTCACAATGCATAAAGAGCTTGTGGGAGAGAGTTATAATTAAAATGTTGTGATATACTTACTATCCATTTTAAATCATGACTAAGGATAGAGGTTATATAATTTTTAAAGTGCAGCCCATATAAAATTGAGTTTAAAATATCTAGAAACAGATACTTAATAATTAGAATTGAATTTATAATGGGTAAAAAGTGGGAAGCTAATTAATGGAAATCTATCAGAATGTTGAAGGACAGGTTGGCCTTGCTTTGGTTGTTCTTTTTAGAACAGAACGATGCCTAGTTCTTCAAGATGTGTGGATGAAGTAGGAGCAGCAAGGCCACAGCCTCCCCTATGGAGCTCAAACGTAAGAAGGTGCGGTTCCTACAGCTCTCTGTCAAAGTGGCCTCATAAGGACAAGGTAGATACACAAGAAAACATGTTTCAGACTTATTTTGTAGTTGCTATTGATAGTGAAAAATCTCTTCTCCCTCCTTGTAGTCCGTGAAGATCCATTTCAAATGTCTCTTGCATCAGTGATGTGGCTCTGGAGAAGATAAGGGACTGCCCACATACAAATGACTCCTTGTCTCCAGCTGGAAGACACACATTAGCTTTTTCGGGCCGGTAGAGCCCATTTGCCAAATTACTTTTCTTTCCTTTTCTTTCTTTTTTTTATTGCAACAAATTGTATTGAAGAAGTAACGCAACTCCATGAAGTGCATCATTTACTCCCATTCTGTCTTGATGCTTATGTACAGATAAGTGCCTTGGCTATTGCCAGTTTTAGACTCTCCCTTTAAGGGGAATACACTGTGAAATAGATACTCTCCAGGCTCAGTGAAGAAGAGAATATCTCGAGCCTCTATGGTACATTACGGTCAGTTATAATGGACCAGGGAGGGAAGTGATCCTCCTGCCATAATGACTGTAATATGATGACCCCCCTGAACGATGTATGCATCAGAGGGTAGCACTGAATGTTTTGCAGTTTTTCTTAATCAGAGATAGTACAGCTGTAACAATGTTGAAGACAGGCCAAACATATCTTCTCACCCTTCAGATGGACTTACACACTGACAAAGGAGGAGGATGAACCTGTTCCACCTGGTTTCTACCCTTTAAAATGAATTCAGGAGGGAAAACATCTTTGGTTTCTTACAAATTTTGTGTCTTTATGTCAGCATGTCTTCAGAGTGTTGCAAGTTTTGTAATAGGACAATTGTTAGATTCTTGGAAAAGCTATACACAATGACTTTTGGTGCTTTGACATTTTAGAAATATTGGTGGGAGCAGCTCATATTTACACATAGCAGATATGTATTAGGTAAATGACTTTGAACAATAAACCCAGAGGTAAGGACCAGAGAAATAAGATGAGCACTGTGTTTATGAGTGTTTTTCTTGATCCCTCTGTGGTCAATACCTCTGCTTAATCACTCACATGCTAGAAGGGTGGGGGGATCAAAGGAAAAGAGACATGCGCAGATGTTTCACATGTAATTTACTGTCAAAGTTGTGAAGTTTTACAACAGAAAGAAAAGAAGGGTCCAAAGCTAGCTCATTTTACCACTTTAGTGTGCATACTTAGAAAATGACTTAAATTGAACTAAGAACATGGTGGGCAACTGGAAAGTCCTGTAACTTGTCAGGTGAGCTTGTATGAGTTTCTATTGATTGTCAAGAGGTCACGGAGATGATACGACTGGTTTTTCTTTGAAGACTTCAGATTCTCCCCAATCTCAGCAGCTTAATTTTGCCTATAGAAGTTCAGTGACTTCCTGCTTCCTGTAGTACTTTTCCTAAAAATATAAATATGGCTGCCAACATGTAGTATATTTTATAAGTAATAAGTGATTGACTCCTTGTTTTTTATCTAGGGCAATAATACTCATCTCAGCCTGTACTTTAGAATCATTAAAAGACTTTTCTAAAGATGTTAATGTTTCACACAAATGCTAAATAAATTAGGAAACCGGAAGAGTTAAGCAACAGACTCCCCACTTATATGAGCAGCATTTATAGTTTGTGGGATATCGCCAGTCACTCCTGTCAAAGTAAATATCACCTAAGAAAAGGATAGGACAGCACCAGCACCCATTCTTCCTTGCTTCTGCTAGACCACGAACTTACATTAGTAACCTTAGCTCTAATCGATTATTTGGACCATGTCTCAGCATCTCCTCTCATATTTTGAAAACACCATGTCTTTGCAACTCTCATGGCTTTAACTGATTTAGCTCCAGGTAATAAACCCTCCAGCTTGGAAATCGACATGTGCAGTGTTTTGGTCTTGGGAGGATAATTGTTTAAAGCCCATAACTAATAGCCACAATGTCTGGGCTTCAGTGACACAAGCCTCAAAGATCTGGGATGTAGTTGATCAATCAGAGTAAGAATGTTTAACACTCACTTTGCTTCTGTTCTAATGAATATGCCAGGGCTTTTCCATGAAAAATCTCATTTAATCTTCAGAGATTACAGTTCCCATTTTATATATAAGGGTGCTTTATCTCAGAGAAGTTCTAAGATTTGCTATGGCAACACTGGTCATAAATACTACTATGCATCCCTAGTGTATTTCTTTCCCCAGAACTTAGGCTCTTCTCGTCCTGCTCTATTTTCTCCCACATGAAGCCTGGCTTCTGAAAAGTGTGGCAGAAATTCCTTCCTTTCTAGGGAACTGCTCTATGACAAGGGACAGATAACTGCAGTTACAGCCACAGAACAACCCGGTTATGTTTGACAACATCCCATGAAAGCAAGACCTCTTAAAGGGAGATAGATTAATGCCATCAAATTCTTTCAACTCATTCCCACACCTGTTTATACAAGTGCCCTTTCACATACAGTCGGTAAAATCCAGCCTCAGGGGAGAGAGACACATGTAGTATTTATATTGCTGTTGAAAGTTTCATGGCCTTCCTGTCACACAGGTTGGAACTGAATTTAAAAATCTATCTTCTGACTTCTTTGAAGACTCACTAATCTTCCAAAGGATGCTGTGCTAACTCTGCACAGGAGCTTGGCTAGAAAAAAATGGTTATGCTGCGGATGCTGGAAGAGACCAACTTGTTTCCTTCTTTGCTTAGAGCAAAAAATTGTTTGCCATATCGAACTCTTTAAAATCAATATCAGAAATAATAGAATACTTCCTTAGCCTTTAAAACCACACAGCCGAATCTGGTCCCTGTCATTTTGACTTCTAAGAGAACATATAAAATCAGGATACACAGCTCAATGAAAGGCTGGATTAACAGTCTCTTGTTCTGATAGACCTAGATCAGGAACAAGTAGCCATAATGGATCTGGCATTATTTCTCAAAAACCAGGGGGCAAACCCAAGTATTGGGGGTACTGCTCCAGGAAGGTTAAGTCAGTCACTGTTTAGTCTAAGCTGAAAAAGAACAATCTGTCTCTACATTATTTTCTATAATAGTCAAATTTCTAAAGAGTTGATATACTTGATTTTAAGACAAATGTCAGATATTGTTTCGATTTAGTTTGTCTAATGCTTTGCTCCTCTGAAACTTCTTATAGATAAAAATTAATTTCCAAACTGCAGAAAAAGGCAATTTGAGTCAGAAGAAACATGTAATGAGAGTCTCTTTAACCATCTTTTTCAGTGTAGTATCTGCTTTTTTATAGTAGGTGACATCCTTGCCATAAGAAGAGAGGTAGCTTAAAGTACTTTGCGACGTGCCATCGCTGTCAGAAAATCCTGTTGCCAAAAGCCAGTTGCTTAGCAACAGCACCCTCTCAGTGTGTCACAAAGTCTGAAGCCCTTTGGCCCCTCAAAGGAAGTTCCTTAGGTGTCTTTTACACATTGAATGCTTTGTGATAGTTGAGGCCTGCTGGCTGTCAACTCTGTCCCTTAAGGGAACTTGACAGATCTTAAAAAAAATCAATTTTAAGCTCACATGCCCCAGTGGGTGCCAAAGCCACTTCAGAGAGCCTGAAAGATGGCTGAGTCGACAGGATTTGACTTCTCGAGGTAGAAAGGTGACAAACTCTATCATGAGAAAGGGGCAGCTCGGGGCCTCGGAGGCCTAACCTGCTCCCAGGATCTGGGGCCTAGTGTTGTATTGAACCTATTTATCTCTTTCATGGGCGTAAGGTACCACAGGGAAAGAAAAGTTGTTCAAAAAATGCTGGCAGAATTCAGGGGTGTAAATGATGAATTACTTTTCATCAGCTGAAAGGAAACATACTCCGGAACAATACTGAAAGGGAGCAAGAGCGGCTGACCCCCTGCTTCAGAGCAGCCAATATCTTCATTCAAGAAGACAACCATGAAATTACACAGAAAATGGGATTGTCATGAACAGCCCCTTGAAATCTCAGTATACAGTCATTACTGCATGGGAAAAAGCCTTCATCCACACATCATAACTTGTAACAGACAAGGAGGGTGGAAAAAGGAACAGAGAAAAAAGCTCTGGAGTTACCAGTAGCAATGCAGAAAACATTTGTGGATTCTGACTTCCTCCTGTATCTTCCTCAGTACTTTCACACACTTTTTACAGTATATTAACTTTGTGCTATGATTTCTTTTTGCTGAGCTGTTTTGGGAGAGTGTATGTGTTCTAGAAAAAAAAATGACAAAGGGAGAATTAGTTACCTTTTATTAATAAGGTCTTTACCTTATAAATTTATAATAAAATGGGCTCTTTTAATAAGTTCCAAAGCTGTTGCTTAATTATTATTCTAAAACCCAATAATATCTATTACGGAACAAATATAAAGTTCTTCAATCAACTTTCAAACTTTGGAAGATTATCTAATTTTCAGGTGTGCGTATGAGTCAGAATACAGAAACAGTCAAAATATGAATTTTTTAATAGAGTAGCTAAAATTGAAACCACTAGGAATACAAAATAATTAAAATGAAATGTTATAGCCATGTGTTTACTTTGCCATCATGCCTTCTTTCTCCGCTGAGTTTAATGACGTTTGCTCTAGGCTTTTGTTTGTTTTTCTTAAAGGTCTGTTCATGACACTAGCTTTTTCCTCTATGTGCCTTGCAGTGGTTTAAATGGCTAACCCTCATGAAAATCTAAATGACAAATTTTGTCACAAGTCCAGTTGCAAATGAATTGAAACCTCTGATCTGTGTGCAGAATGCATTTCCTTTGTACAGGTACTAGAAGAAAGCAAATTAGGGAATGTCTCTAAACTAACCAATTCCTTGATATTTTTTCATTGAAGACTCTATGGGATTTGGGGTTTTACTCCTTAGTCAATTAATAATCTCAGTTCTTTACCCACAAATCTCTATTTTAAAACCTTATAAATGCCAAAACAAAGCAAGTTTTATTAATTTAATGAATAGAACTTATTTTCTTTGGCTATTTGTAATTCTCTTCATCTGAACCACACAGTCATCAAACCAGAAATAAAAGGAAAGAGAATTCTCACAGCTGAGTACTCAGACCTGAGAACTGCTCCTGTTGCACAACATTTCTTACCTGTTTCTTTCCTTTGGTGCGTCAGGTATGGAAGCCACATATCTCAGC
Organism: Nannospalax galili; assembly: GCF_000622305.1. Classification (NCBI taxonomy): domain Eukaryota; kingdom Metazoa; phylum Chordata; class Mammalia; order Rodentia; family Spalacidae; genus Nannospalax; species Nannospalax galili. The sequence continues at coordinate 6,606,490 of NW_008360320.1, forward strand.
ACACAATGTGCTGTGAGTACTTTGCTAAAGAAAAGTTGCTTTGATGTTGTGGAGGTCCTCACAGAATATCCTTAATTCCCACTCAGGGCACAGGACAAAGTCTTCCAAAGAGTGAAGGAAATGATACACATTGGAAGACAAGCTTTGCACCAAAATCTAGTGAGACTGTCCGGAAAATAAAGTTCTATGTAGCTTGGTAGGGTTATTGTGTTTAATCTTAAATTAGGCACTGTGAGCACAGCACTGAAAAAATCACAATTGTGTACCAAAGCTGAAAGATTTTAAGTCCAGGGTTTTGCATCTTTTTCTTTTATTTCAGTAAATGCAATTCACCTAAGATGTTAGACAAGTTGTATCAAAAAAAAAAAAAAATCAGCCTCAATGATAATTTCTTTAATGTAATATGAAGGTACCCAGTGCTTTACTTTTAAAGATGATGAGGCAGTGTGTCGAGCCATGTACCTCTTTACTTCATTTCTAGATTACAGACAAAACCAGTGGTTTCCTCTATCTTCTTATACTTGTTTTATTTTCCACTTAACAAACATTACATTGCATCATATAGGACTGTTATAGATTTGACACTAAAGAGTGGAGAGAAAAATATAATAGTTTATTTTGCTAAAACCATAATCTTCAGAGATTAAACTAGGCTACATCACACATCAATAGGCAGTAATTTTTTCTTCTTTCTTCTTTCTGGGCTAACCTTATGAGGGTTCAACTTTTATTTATCTAACATTGTAGGCTTGAATGTGCTCTCAAGTACATATGTATATGAATTCATAATCACTTATGCTGAATTGCTATCATTTTATTCTTCCATTTTTATATATGTGTGGATTTTCCCAAGTGGCAAGATTACACACAAATGAGAACATATTTTGTATTGATAGCTATTTATTATATTACTAAAATAATCTTCAATAGCATAAAAATGTTAACATAGTTATGACTTTCTGATAACTTTCAGTAAAGTTTCAGTAAGAACTATATTTGATAAGTGGAAGTATTTGTCCTGATCAATGTTGAAAACATTAACTCTAGAATTTGTTACCATTTTTTATAGTCCATATGTACAAAGTGATGATCAAATATTACTTGTTTCACCCAACAAAGGCAGAAGTATATTGTAACTGTGTTCAAATGGGGAGAATATGGGTTTTAGACGTGTAATAGTCTCCAGAAGTAAGCATACATTCTAACAAAAAGCTTCATAAAATTTAGTTACTTTTAACATTTGGCTTTCATCCCTCTTTGCATCATTTTCATTTTTTTTTTAAGAATTTCGGGTTAGAAGAACCAAAATAAAGTTCTTTAGCAAACAGGAATCCTGTTTACTTTCCAACTCTGAACTCAGCAGGTTAAGTAACTGGGCTGCAGAAAAGTCCCTCCATTTCTATTTCCAGCTGGTCATACACAAAAGGCAGGAAGTTATCTCATTAACGGGGCACCAGCTTTATGCAAATTATAGTAACAAAAAGGCTTCCCTTCATACTTTTTCATAAATTACCTAATAAAGTGGGAATAAATGGCCATATTCAAGAGTCTTTGTTGTATTTTTAGCACAAGACTCTTTCTGTTACTGCAAATATGACTAAATGTGCCTTGTTCAAAAGGGGTGTTTATGAAATAAGGCCACTCAAAAGCTTTTATTCCTTAACAGCCTTCAGTTACTTTTATGGCACAAAATTAACATAATTAGTCACAGAGAATAGATGACATAAGCAGTGTGCCAAGCACAAAGGGGGAAGCAGTATCTAAGGAAGGTATTTTGAGAGATCAAAAATTTTCAAAGTGCTTAATATTAGAAGGTCCTTTTTATTTGTGCACAGCCTTAAGATACTTTTTTTTAACTCCGTGAAATTCACATAATGAGATGCAGTAGACAGATGACATTAGCGATGTGCCATTAGAAAGAGGTCAGTTTCCTCTGAAAGATAGTCACTGTTCCTGCTCGTCATTAATTTGCAGCTTCAAAGCACTGAGCATATGATAGCCTGGCATGTTAAGCAAGTTGCAGTTATCTTTAAATAACCATTTTTTCCAGTTATTAGAGGCTAAAGTTTTTAAACTACCGACTGAACGTGAAATGAAAGCACACAGCAGTGTGGAGAGGAAAAAAGAGAAAAGAATGAAAGACTGCAAGATTAGGGAGAAAAAAATCAAATATGTTTTAGAAATGAAGTTTCTGTGGTATTCCCTGGGGGTGGCCTGCTTTGACTTCTGCACTAGAATTTTGGCGGTAGTAATTAGCCTCAAGGATGTGAGCACTAGCTTGCAAATGAAACAAGTGGGAATTTTGGTTTCTGAGTCTGTATCATGGTACAGAGCACAAGGCTAGCAGCAAACTGTATGGTTATTTATAATTCCATATAAATGGAATATTTATATGGGGGAATATAATGCTGCTCTAAAATCTAGAGCCTCTGTGATGGAGGAGAGCCAAGGGTTAAGTTGTTCCAAGGACACTTCTTATGTAAAAATACATTGAGAAATATATCAGATGATCTGACTTTAAGGAAAGATCCATGAGATATCGCTGGTCTGTTCCATGAATAAATCACAAAAGAAAAGATGGACAAGGCAAGAACTAAGACCGTATTCTTCTAAGTTCAAACCTGTTACTACAAGTCTTCCATTTAAATTTATCTTAAATAATTTATTTTTTGTGCATAGGCATACATAAAAATGTCATAAAGCTCGTCACATTCATGAAGACAAACATACTCTTACATTTCAGATTATCCCTATGTTCATTTTTCACTTTGAAATTGTAGACACATTCTGCAGGATTTAACTCCTTGTGCTTTTCCTTCACAGCACTGGGACTGTACATGCCAGGCAAGAGTTCTCTACTGCTCAGCTCAACACATACCCAAGGATTTATTTTCAAACATTCTCATTTATGCATTTCTTTCCAATCACTCAGACTATAATTCAAACACTCAAATCTCTGATGTGTGAGTGGTGACTGGTTTTCTGCGGTGTGTTACAATGCATTTCAATAGGCTGTCCAGATCAAACAACATTTGATGGATAGATATTGGAAAGAAAATGGCCAGCAAGGGTAGCTTTGGAAATCTTGAAGAAAACAAAAAAAAAAAAACCCAAAAACTTAAGGATATGCTTTCAAATCAACAATAAATTAAAGCATTGATTATTTTACAATGCTCATCTGGAGTTTTATTATTGTGGATATTATTTTAAGTGTTTAGATGGCTTTACTTACCTTTTTTCTCAGAACCTGAGCTCCCTAGGGCTGGTCAGGTGAGGGAAAGATTTCATAGAGCCAAAATTCCCTACTGAATATGCAGTTGCGAGAGCCGCTATAGAGCACAGGCTATTATAGAATCTAGCAAAATGTCTAGAGGAACTCTCATATGAAAACCAGGGGTTAAAGGAGACTGTCAGCAACTGAAAATCATCCTTTGATGTTGTTTTTATACTCGCTTTTGACATCTTTTTGTTACTGCCTGTGTAGTTACTTGAACTTTCCTTTTGTTCACATGGTGTGTTTGTTAAATGATTTTTACTCTTCCCTCAAAGCATTGTGGATTTGCAATATTTGTACCAGAGAAGCAAAATCTTCCAGCTGAAGAACACAGACATTACAGGAACAATATCTATAGAGGCAGAGACAAGAATTTGAAGGTACAAAACAAAGTAGTACCAAGTGATTACTTCTATCTTGTTACCTCAGAAAGAGATTGTTGATGAATGACTAGAAATTCACTGGAGTGATGAAAGTGAGCAGCTTGTTTAAACAGGTTGGACGTCTGGAAGAACATGGGCCATGAAGGCAGGCGGGCTGCACCATTGATGAAGTGTGGACTTGGTTAGTGAACAAGATCTGAATATTCCAATATTGGCAGTCAGTAAATGATGGTGAAATTTAGGAATTCAACTTCTTTGTTATAAAAAAAAAAGCATTTCATATAGATCCAGGATTGCTTGGGCCACATTAAGGAGTCACTTTACATTTGGAGGCTAATAACAACAATTTGTCTATTTCCCAAGTGCCCACTGTATTCTTGGAACTGTAACATGTACTTTACATAGGTTGTGATCTTTAACCTTTCTAACAATTCTTTGAAATAGATATTTTTATCTCTACCTTTTAGATGGGAAATTTGGAACTCGACAAATTGATTTCCTTGATATAACACAGCTTAGAATATATTACTTTGATTCAAAACCAGGAGCATAGCCTTTCTATGATAGTACACAGTGAATCTACATATTTGTGAATAACAGAGTGGAATCTTCTTTTTCCACTAACAGTTAAGGAGCATCTTGAAGGATCTGAAAATAAAAGACTGTAGCATTGGCTAATGAAATACTGGAATTTATGGAGAAGTACTGCTTCCATGTATAGCCTTTTCAATGGAATAAAATGTTATATGCATGTAGAAAAGCAATTGAATCAGATTTTTATTTAAAAATCACATGCTGTAAAATAAAAGTGAATATATAAAAATGGCAGAGCCTTAGTCGAGTATTCACCATACTACTGTAGTGCAGAGCACCAGATGAAAACTCCTAGAGTTCAAAGGCTGCTACTGCCTTTTGGACACTGTTCCTTTCCAAGAAAAATGCTATAGAATTATTGTGTGTGTAACCTTTAAAATAAAATGATGGGTACTTTTATATTTTTCTTTGCAAAATAAATTCCACCTACTTGTATTAAGAAGCATAGTTAGAATAGAATAAGAAACTTTGTAATCTAGTTGTTTCAGCTAAGTTTTAGTTCACTTTAATAGGTGAATTTCTGTAAAATTGCATGTACATATACATACTGAAAGCAACTTACATCTTGCACTTAAACTTTAATTTTAATCCTGAAAGCATTCTATATTGTTACTTTAATTATATGTTAATGTTATGCAAGGGTGTGCTTTGAACATTCTCTAAGATGTGGTTCATGAAGAGAAAGTGCACCATAGATTGCATTCAAAATGGGGGGACCGTGTAGATGTAATTTTTCTTGAACTACAGGATTTTTCAATAAACACTTTTTAGCTTCTGGGATCTATTGCTTACAAAAAGTACCATCAGACACTACAGCTTGAAAGAACCATGTATAGTAGCAAGCAATTTTCTTAACTTAATAAGATCCTTTAGATAAAAATAGATTTCAGATTTATCTTAAACAGAGAATGCAAATAGTGATAAAGCTTCACTTTAGTGTTTTTGTAATTTAAAATTTGTCACATTGTGTAATGCACTCATTCACTTCTCCTGAGTTCTGCCAGAGAAAGCACAATGGACATGCCAGTTAATGATCAATAGAGACAGAATGTTCTACAAGGTATTCTGGGAACTGTAGTTAACTGAGAACATTTTTTTTCTTTCAAATACATTTGTTACTACAGTGCCCAAAAGAGACATGACATTCCAGTGACTGTCAGAGTTTCTATGATAGACACTGCATTTTTTAGAGGGCTGTAATGGGCAATTTGGCCATTGCTAAATAGCACCATCTGTAGTGTAGCCTGAAGGTTTGCATAAACTTAAATTCTGTCACCAATAAGGAAATTGGATATTTAAAGATCATATAAACATGATTAAGAAAAACATGAAGGGATCTGAACTTTTCAAGCTGTACTAGTAGGATTGGAGGAGGAAAGAATGAAGTGGGTAGGATAGTGGTGACCAACTTTTCTCCTGGGGGACTATGTCACACTTCTGAGTGCTATCTTTTCCGCATCATATCTTTTGGGAGTGAGTAGAAGTTACCAGAAAGGAAACAATAAAGGATGATGACTGTACCTTTGCTAGAAGAAATACTGTCATTTGGATCACAGGCATTCTAGGAAGCAAGAACTAAAGTCATCCAAGAGACAGGAGTGTGTGGTAAATAGAAAGGAGGAAGGTCTAACAACACGGGGGACACTACTCAGCTCTGAAAGAAATGAATAACCAACCCCAGCAGATGACTTCCTACCCACCTGAGGTGAGCTGCCCATATCAATAGAGAATGTCAGAAATGAAGATTGTTTTTAGTAACACAAAATACTTTGTTTGAAATGTTGCTATTACAGTGAACTTTTAAACAATAAAAATGAACTTTTAAAACTATAAGTTTGTTGGACTCAAATAATACATCTCTAAAGCAAAGTTGTCTAGTCTTGATTTTTTGAGATTTTTGCTATAATAATGTGTGTCCTCGCCCATAAAGTTTTCAAGATTTTTTTTTTTAACAAGATCTCACTTCGTAAAGCAGGGCTGGTGTTGAATTCAAGATTCTCCTGCCTTCAATCCCAAGCAAGAGATAACCAAGGTACAGCAATACAGCCTGCTTAATATCTTCTTTAAATGGGCAAATAAATTGGTAAAAGGTAAAAACGACAAACAGTAACAACAAAACATCATACTAGATATATCCAGGTTCTTCTTTCCCTATGTTACAAAAGAATTAACTAATTGTGTGTCATTTAATAGGTTCTATGAACTCTTAATTCTGTAAATCATAGCTCACTGTGTATTTTTTTCTTTTTGAGACAGGATCTCTCTGTAGCCCCAGCTGACCTGGAACTCTATGTAGACCAGACTGGCCTCCATCTTACAGAGATCCACCTGCCTCTGCCTCCCCAGTGCTGGGATTAAACGTATGTGCCATGACATCCTGTTCCTATGAACAGGATTCATTCTTAATGAATTCAAAGGCTGTCAGTAACTTTCTAGTTACTTACTGAAATTTAGTTTCATTTGTTTTTGAAGTGTGCCAAAATCATTACATTAGAAATGAACATGGAAAAATTAAAAACATCCTGTTTAAGTAAAATTAAGAAATAAAATAGTAAAACAACAT
>NW_008360320.1:6613354-6613512 GCF_000622305.1 Nannospalax galili
TGATAATTATTGAATCAGTTTTGCTTCAGAATGAAAGTAATCTCTGAAAATCAATGTTTTTCCAGATGTCATCTAACTTTGATTGCATAAGAACTGATCTACAATAACAAAGGATTGGGGAAAGTCTTCCAAAGAGAAAATAGAACAATATTTCAGTA
>NW_008360320.1:6613806-6621113 GCF_000622305.1 Nannospalax galili
TTCTACCTTACAATTATTAGGTATTTTAAAAATTCAAGTATGTCCCCAATCTGACCATTTAATAAATGCCTTTTATCTTAATTTGTTTCCCTTAAAAGTCTTGTGATAACTGCAAATAAAAACGAAAAGTGCATCTACTCTTTACTGAGGCAGAAAGCACTCTAATCATAAAGTTTCCGACCAGAACAGGGTCACCTAAGCTGAAATTTTCTGTAAACAAATAAGTGCTGAGACAGCAGATTGCCTTCCTCAGTGCTTTTTGCCCTAGTAAAATCACTTTGAGATAAATTGCAAGATAAATAAATGTCAAGTAACAATTCCCATGACTAGTATTTGAATTGAATTTAATGATTATTATGAAGACAAAGTTGTGATAGGCCTTAGAGTGGAATGCTAACAGGGGACAGTCTGGAATGATTTTAGCTTGGAACCATCTTAGCAAATGAATACATTTCTTAAATGGCTGAATCAACTGACCCTGCTATCTAATTATGGATGTCATAAAGGACTACAGATTAATGAGTCCAAATATTAAATCATTGTTTTGGGTTGACTTTCTTCCATATTTACCTGATAAACCTGAAAAGTAATTTTTATTATTCAATAGTTTACATTTGTACATTACAATGAGCTAAAAGTATGAGAGAATATGACATGTTCAAATGCTGGCAGAACTGATGACACAGGTTTAGATGTACATAGATGTTCTAGCCATTTTTATGCTGAAGTGATTGTGGGTGCTTCTTAATGGCACGTCTTAGGGTAGGAATTCAATTTATTACATTTGCACAGCAATTTCTTAAGAAAAAAATCACTAAAATGATGTGTTCTATACTTAAAGGAGTAGAATGGCCTCAGAGTTGCATTTCTCTAGGCACACCAAGCTCTTTTTGACAGCAAGAGCTTTTCTATTAATCAACACCCAGCACATAACAGTCTTTAACTTTATATGGAGGAAAATCTTGAATCCAATACTTATCAAAACAATATGTAGGTGTGTTTAAGGAGGAATAGGGATATATTTTAAATATTCTAAATTTATTTTATACTAAATCTGTTCCTTGGAAAGCTGTGTAATTGACATCATTAAATAAGCCTTGCGCTTGACTTAATTTTGCAGACATTCTACCTGCTTAACTGGAAGGAACTTTCGAAAAGTTGTTAGAAAACTGGTAACTGATTGCTGTCGACATCATATCAGGTAGCCATCTCTCTAGCAATTATGTGAGAATGTTCTCTCTGGTTACGGCAGAGAGACATTGGCCTCCTTGCCCTAGTCTTTGGGCATTCATATGGTTACACTGAGCTATTGAGGCCTACTAGATTATACTTTGAATGCTGTGGAGTTATGAAGATTATTCACAAATCTCTAATTGCTATCTTTTGGAGATTATGAAATTAACAAAATCATCAGAATCCTTTAAAAGACCGGGTTGTGTTGTTTGTTTTTAAAATTAGTCTGTGTGCTTTCAATCATTGACTTCTTCCTTTATTCAAAAAAAATCACAAAAAAAGTAGCAATAAATCAGTAACAGAATGAGACAGATCTTGTACAAACCACACAACTTACACAAAAGTGAAACATTCAAGCAAGTTTGTTTTGTTTCATACAACATTTTTGACAAAAAAGTGCTTATACGCTTATTCTTTTTTTAACACAAATATCCATCCTTTGTATCCAATTGATAAGCATCTCAAATAAAATATCTCCTCTTCTCACATTCAAAATGCCCATAGATTGAAATTATCATCTTTGTGTTTCCTTAGTAGCTGTTCTTTATGACTGCCAAGTACATGTGGAACTTCAAAAGAATTGTTGTTCAACTTTTGTTATTCCACATACTTAACTATTTCTGTATGCTAATTCTAATTGTTTAAATTGTTCAAAGATGTGTTCACTTTAATTTTTTTAACTTCACCACTTTCTGCAAAGCCATTAGTACATTTGTTTTAGCATTAAAAATGTTTTTCTTTGTTTTAAATGAAAAGAAGGAAACAATTTTTAAATAATAAAATAAAAGGGAGTGGTAAGCCTCTTAGGGCTAAAGAGAAGTATTTTGGGAACTAAAAAGTGAGGCAAAATCTTGCCTTACGAGGACAGAACCCAAGCCTCTCAGTGCTGGTGTCTGCTGTGTTATCCTAACACTATTCATAAGGTTCCAAAAGGGCTTCTTACTCCATTAGAAAAATCCTTCCTGCATGTTTTTATGAACCCTCCTCTGGAGAAATTCATCTAGGTCTAATTTCACATGTATCTATTCATCATTAATTACTACTTAGCAATGCTAGCATTTGTGAAGCACCCAGAGCCATGCATGATTGAGTAAACCCAACTCTGAATTCTGTAAATGGATGTGTAGTTACCTGAAACCTGACAGAGAGGGCAGAGAATACTTTTAATGTCTCTTGATGGGTGGTGTATTTACCTCAGTTAAACAAGTAAATTTCACCATTAATTTCAGACTAAGCTCTTTGTAGGGCAGCTGTCCTTTTGGTGGCTCAGATAACGTTTCTGGAAAGATCTTTCCTGCCCATAATTGGAAATACTTTCCCTTTTCCTCCTTTACATCTCACCACAACTATACCAGCATCCATTTCCTTTTCCCCCTTTGTTCCTTCTAACTTCATCACACTTCCCCATTATTTAATTTGTCTTTAATGAATTTTTTGTGTATTTCATATAGAACATCTTAGACAATCTTAACCATCTTTATATCCCCTTACCCATGTGCACCCTTACATAGCTGCCCCCTTACTGGAGCCCATATACTCTGTCATCCCTCATAAGGTCACTGTGTTCTCAGTGTCTCCAGCTGTTCCACAGTACAAGTCCATCCACTGAGGTCTAGTCAGCTTATCTAGAGTCCCTTGTTTTAGGAAGATCAGCTCTTCTTAAGAAAAAAATGATCCAGCAGTTTGTCTGCTATGAGCATCCACCACTCACTCAGTAGTGACAACCAAGATGGAGCATGATGCTGAGGCAAAGGCTACTTGACAAGAAATGGGGGTGAGGGGTGCTGTGAACTGTGAGAACAGGAAAATGTAAAACTTCATGCTGCGGCACAATTCAACTACACTGATAATTTAGTGCTAAACCATGTCTTAATTATCAATACAAGACAATATTTTGGATAACAGCATTATTTCTTTTAAAAAAGACATCAAATAATTGGGGCAGGTAGGGAGCTGATGGTGAAATAAATAAGATGATGAAAAATAAGCAAACATTATTACCTATAATATTTTACCATCCATGCGAGACTAAAAATAGTACCAACTTTGAATACATAAATACTATTTGATTCTAGAAATATTTTCTTTTAATATTTAAAATTTGATATATTCAGTACCTTACAAATATTTCTTTATTTTATTTATTATTTTTATTTTATGTGTATTGTGTATTGCCTGCATGTAGTAAGCAAGTGTACCCATGTCGTGCAGTGCCCGCAGAGAAGAAAAGAGGTTGTCAGATCCCCTGGAACTAGAGTTACAGACAGTTGTTAGCTGCCATGTGAGTGCTGGGATTTGAACTCCGGTCTTCTGCAAGAACAGTCAGTGTTCTTAACTGCTGAGCCATCTCTCCAGCCCCTACAAATATTTCTTAATATAAGCATACCATTAGATTTTGTTTTCTCTTTCTCCTTATTCTATCTCTCACTGCTGATAATTAAATTTGTTCATTTTAGAATTTTAACAAATAGTAGTGCCACCGTAAAGTTTTGGGAAGAAAACCATTGCCTTTAGTCCCATATCCTTTTGATGAGTCTAGCTCATTGATGCAAAATATTAAACTATTGAACAAGAAAATAGATTCTATGCAAGAGATACTTTCTTTAGAGGTAGGAAATTTGTAGGACTAAAGGCAAGATTGTCTGAGGATAAAATTCAAAATAGCAACTAAGGAAATAACATGATGATTTAATTATTTCCCAAGAGAAACTGTAAAGAACAGACAATGATTTAATGCTCAAATAAAATCTAATGAAAGTCAACTGTAGAATAAAATTTCAAAAACCTCAGTGTATCTATAATTAGTTACTGTTTCCTTTAGTCCAAATTGCAGCTTCAAATTCTTTGGTTGAGGGGATATGATTTTAAAGAATGATGAAGATATATAGGTATCTTGTTGATTTTCCACATTGAAACAAACCTCTCTTCCTTTTGAGTTTCATAAAAGAGATTTCCAACCAAAAATGAACATATCAACAGGTGAAAGGCCATTTTCTCATTTCTATTTATAGATAGGCCTCACTACTTTCTAATACTTTAAGAATCTAATGACTTTGTTCATATTTTCCCTGTTTCCCTGTTATAAGTTCAGGTAATAAAAGTTAATGCTGTGTTATCAAAATAGGAATAAATTCATTTGACTAAATAGAAAACAGGGTTGTGATACCATGACCATGCTTTTTGCTTTGTCCTCTCTGTCCTTATTTGAGAATCTTCAAACTGATTTGGAAGCATTTTCAATTTCATGCACAATATATGCCAGTAGGTGGTAGTAGTATTTTCTACAAGTACTACAGTATTATTTTCATTAGCAAATAACCCCATTCATTGGCAATTTTCAGATCTTCAGCAATTCTTGGATATTATACCAACTTTAGAAATGCCGTTTTCAAAACGTATTTCCTTACTGTGTTTAAAAGTAAAACTATGCATCAAAGTTGCAGGTAGAAGCTGGAAAATAAAGCCTATAATAAATTTGGAGGCTATGGATTTAATTCCATGTCATTGGACATTACATTTTTTCTTTTCTAATAGATGCCAGCCACTAAATTGAAAAATTAAAATTGAAGATTAAAGGCAAGATATGCATATGTGACTAGTGAGGGATTTTAACCAGATTTTCTCCTTCACCATGGCTCATTTACATTGTGAATACCCTGAGAGAAACAGATTTTGTAGACTCTTCGCCGTGTTTTTTGCTCCTGCAGTGTAATTCAAAGAGTCTGATTGTGTATTCAGATATCATGTACATATTTCTCTGGGTTTGAGATTTCCTGTTACTGCAAATGATAAAACTTTCCTATTAAATGCACAATTCATCCATTGTTTATACATATGTGAAAGGACACTTCTATGAGATACCCAAAAACAGAAGGAGAGGGAGCAGTGGGACACAGTGATTTGGCAGATTATAGGAAATAGGAGCATATAGGAAAAGGAAGCAGAGGGGTGAACTCGCAGAGATGCCCCCAGATCTGAGCTGGCTTGAGCCTGACATGACATAGCTTAGAGGAGTTAATAACTTCTGCATGTTTAGAAACCTTTTCCTAACTTTACTTAATCCAATTTTTGGATTTCATTGTAGAAGTCAGGAGCTTGAGATCAGACATAACTGACAATTAAAAAGCTAAAGTCTCTTTAAATTGGATACAAAAGTTGGAACCACAGTCTGCTGAGAGTCTTGCCCCCCCAAATGGCATCACCTAGGAGCTGATCAGAAATGTAGTCTAACCTCTAGTTTCCCCAAGACCTTTCCAGTGAGATCTGAAGATTCAGAAGCTCGTGTGGGGATCTGCATTCATATCAAAGTTTATGAAATTCTGCTGAGAAGGAAGCTGCTTTTGCTTTTCCTAGTGATGGGGCAACAACCACTAAGTGGTATTTTCGTGTTCGCACAAACTCAGTTATCTGGACCCTGGATTTCAGTCACTCAAATCCTTACTTTACTACCAGTTTTACATGAGGATTCTGTGTATTCTGTAACAAGACATTTCCAAATCAACAAAAACAATAACAGCAAAATCCTGGACAGATGATGAACAAGAAAAAAATTAAGATCAAGTTGCAATTTTAGGGATAACTGAATTTTAAAATTATTAGTTCATCTTTCCCCTCATGGGCAGTCAGTGCCAAAGTCCTTGCAGCTTAATCTCCCTTAGGTCTTGGTGACTGAGGTTTCCTACAAAGCTTTGCTCATAAAAGCTTGTGTTGTATTTCTTTTGAAGCTGAAAGTGAATAATCTCAAGTAACATTAAGCAAAAATTTTGGAAATAGAGTTAGCAATATAACAGAAAGAAATCTAGCTGTGTGCTCCAGTGAATTTTCATTTTCTGAAAATTTTCCTGTTCAAGCCAATCTGCTACTGTTTCAAATAGCATTTAAAAACAATTTTACTCAATTATTACTACTAGAAATACCAATTTTTTAAAGAAATTGAAAACAATCTATTATGTTGACTTTATCCAGTGTTACATTTAAACCTGTTGCTATAAAGAAATTCTGAACTGTACTTGCAATATCCTGCATAAGAATGCTCTCCACTCACTGTTTTCAAAGTTATGAAGCATATATAGTTTATTAATTCATACTTATTCACTTATAAGAAGACACAACTCAAAGCTATGTTTCTGACAGTATCTAAAGAAGTTAAAGGAAAAGAGGAATGCCCCCACCTGCGGGGACCCTGTACAGGTAAAGCTCGAGGGGGACCACTCCCTAAAAGGAAAAACGGGTGAGAAAGAGTAGACGGAGCCCAAGCAAGTCCACTTGTCAAGGGTCGCTTTATTGTATTGCAAGCTTTCCTTATATACAGTTTGTATTTAGAAGGGGGTTGAAGAAGTTGGTCAAAGGTTACAGCATTCTTATGGGTATGGGGTGGGGGACTGAGCAATGTGACTGACCACCAGGTGTTCCAAGAGATTACTGCATGACTTATCTTTCCGAGAACTGTTTGCAAGAGGAAGAGAAAGATAACCGTGCCATAAATTCTTTCTCAAGGTTACTAGTGCAGGCAGAATGTACTGCTTAAGTCAACTGTTTGTAGAGCCATATTATATTTTTGGTAATGAATGTTGTTTCTCCAGCTCCTGACATCTCACCCTTTATTAATAACTTTAGCGAATGAAAGATCTGCCTTAGGCTATGTGGTGGGTCCCCCATTCTTTTGGTAAGGCCCCTGTCTTAGGCTACACAAACTGCTTCCATGTTCAGTACCCGCAAGTTTGGGGTATGCCCCTGAATCATGGGTTTGTGCTATTCCCGTCACTGAGTACCTTACAGCTGAGAATCTGCCTCTGATCTCTGGCACCACAATATTCCCGTCATTGATCTTTTCATTAGCGACTAAAGTTCCACCAAGTATTGGGTGGGTTAGCAAGGGTGGAAAAGTCTAAGGGTGCTGAGGGGGATCCAAGGGATGTGTCATACTCACTACCCTCTGGATCTTCAAGCTGTAGCCAATGGTAGTGGATAGTCAGTAATCTTTCGGAACACCCATGGCCCAAAGGAAATTATGAGCAAGAACCCCACCAGGGGCCCAAGGAGAGGTAGAAGATAGGGCAGGATTCCATTCCACA
>NW_008360320.1:6624082-6626017 GCF_000622305.1 Nannospalax galili
TTGATCTTAAGTTGAGCACAGAATTCTTTAAAATGGGTACTAGTATAACCAGGCCCATTGTCTGTTTTGATAATTCTTGGTTGTGGTAAGGTTACTAAGCAAGCCAAGACATGGCTGATAACATGTCGGGTGGCTTCTCCTGATTGAAGGGATGCAAAAATGAAACCACTGAAGGTGTCAATGGTGACATGGACATACTTAAGTTTTCCAAAAGAGGGGATGTGGGTGACGTCCATTTGCCAAATTTCTCCAGGGATTAGTCCCCGAGGATTCACTCCCAAGTGCTGTTCAGGAAGAAAAGTCAAGCAGCTTTTGCAATTGCGGACTATTTGTCTTGCTTGTTCTCGGGTGATCTTAAACTTAAGCCTAAGTGTTAATGCATTAAGGTGGTGTAAATCATGTGCTTGTTGAGCTAAGGCTACAGGGTCTTGGGAAAGTTCTTGAGTGAAGGCCACAAATCGTGTAGCACAATCTACAACATCATCGCCCTTTGCCAAAGGCCCTGGGAGGTGAGAATGTGCGCGGACGTGTCCCACAAAGAAAGGCTGGGAGCGTTTATGAATAAGTTTCTGGAGAGCTGAGAACATGGGTGTGGCATTGGAGGTGGGTCTGATGTAAGGCACCGTCTCCAATAAAGGAACCGAGAAGGCCAAATAAGCACTATCGGTATACAGATTAAAAGGGGACTGTGTTATTTTTTGGAATACAGCAAGAATGGCTTAGAGCTCAACTAATTGTGCAGAGCTAAAGGGTGTAGATATTTGACTTATTTGTCCATTAATCATGAAGGCTGCTCGGCCATTGGAGGAGCCATCAGTGAATACCAAATGTGCTTTAGGTATGGGGTCTCTTTTAGTTACTTTAGGAAATATAACAGGGACTGGGCTTTTGTTAAAGAATTGGACCAATTTATTTTGGGGATAATGATTATCTACGGACTGGGCTTTTGTTAAAGAATTAGACCAATTTATTTTGGGAATAATGATTATCTAATTTTCCCTGAAATGTAACACTATTAATAGCAAACTCATCGAGGTGTCTGTTAAGCCAGGAAACCTGGGAAGGGCTGTAGGGAAGTATTATAACATCTGGTTCCTTCCCAAACAGTTTGCAGGATTGTTCCCTGCCAAGCTGAAGAATTTTCACTACCAATGAAGGATAAGTGGGAAGGACCTTGTTGGTTGTAGAAGGTAGATGTACCCAATAAAGAGGATTGCCTCCTTGCCAGAAGACAGCAGTGGGAAAAAGGGGGGTGGCGAAAACTATGAGAAGCAATTGCTTAGTGGGAGAAAAATAATCAATAGTTTGTTGAGAAATGGCCTCCTCCACTAGGGCAAGAGCCTTAGAAGCCTCTGGTGTAAATTGACGGGGAGAGGTGGGGTCAGCACTTCCCTTGAGTATATCAAAGAGTGGTTTTAATTCTCCTGTGGTTAATTTTAAATAAGGCCGGAGCCAATTAATATCTCCTAAAAGGCGTTGGAAATCATTAAGTGTTTGGAGGGAATTTTTCTGAAGTTGTATTTTTTGAGAAACTATTTTATGAGGGAAAAGCTCGAAACCCAAAAAGAGCTGGGGAGGATTTAGTTGAATTTTATCTGGGGCGACTTGGAGACCCTGTTGGTGAAAGGCATGAATTAACTGCTGAGCAGCTGAGTATACTAGT
The DNA here is from genome assembly GCF_000622305.1 of Nannospalax galili. Lineage (NCBI taxonomy): Eukaryota > Metazoa > Chordata > Mammalia > Rodentia > Spalacidae > Nannospalax > Nannospalax galili. The sequence goes on from NW_008360320.1 coordinate 6,625,746, forward strand.
TTAAGCTCGGGTCCTGCTAAGAGAACATCATCCATGTAATGGATAATATAAAGGGATGGGTATTGGAGCCAGAAAGGATCAACAATTTGAGCAACAAATTTTTGGCAAAGAGTGGGGCTATTAGCCATGCCTTGAGGTAGTACCCTCCATTGAAAACGAGGCATAAGTCCAATGAAATTAACAATGGGTAAACTGAAAGCAAAACGTTTACAATCCTCTGGATGGAGTGGAATAGAAAAAAAGCAATCCTTAATATCTATTATTACTTTATA